>NC_132981.1:7516666-7843333 GCF_047496725.1 Anoplolepis gracilipes
ATATTTATATTTATATAATGTATATTTATTTATTTGTTCAAATATCATGTACATGCGAATTATATATATATATATATATATATATATATATATATATATATGGATACACATTATGTGTGTGATTAATGTGTAAAACTTATATGTATCAAATTATATTTGTAGCAATTTTAAATTTGTGTAATTATTTGTAAAAATCTGTATTATTATTATTATTTTATATATTAAAATATATTTGTTTACACTGAATAATGTAGATTTTCACTAAAGATGTGATTTATCTCTGTATACTAGTTATACAATGATGCACATTAATATTAAATGTAAAAAAATATTAGAGTTGCAAATTATGGATATTTACGAGCGTAACACGCGAAAATACATTGCTGCGGTATCGCATGATCGAATATGCATTTACTTGGCTTTTAATATGACGTCTTTTCCATTATTAAATGGCACTCTAAAATATCGTCTGGAACATGACTTTTCACCTCGAAAGTAGCTGAAAGTGGCTTACAGTACCTGGTATAAGTTTCTTCCGTCGAAATTCTGAACCACTTGAAAGATGAGAAATTTCATTCAATCGATTGCTATTGATATGCCTCGAATGCCTTGCAGAAATACATGGACATATGTATATTTATTTCGGGTTCAAAGTTCGATAGCCGATCGAAGATGAAGAATTTTATAATGGAAAAAGTGTTTGAATATGTTGTCATTCCAAATGCATTTTCACTTAAATTATGTATATTTTGATTTATTTTTGTATAAAAGATTACTATAAAAAATATTATTTATGTAATTTCCTTATCGTATTTAAATTTATTATACAATATAATAACATTGGGAAATATAAATCTTAATTACTTTATTTAATAAACTTTGCTATAGCTATTTAATTATTATTATATTTAGTTACTATATTTTTGTTAAAACTTGTTTGCAATACATAATATAGTAATCGTTATTAATTAAATTACTTATTATTGCAAAGGTTATTTATTGTTGATTATTATTACATTTTATACGAGCTTTCCGATTGTTAATGCAAGTAAAATAAACAAGAGCACTAAGTAATTAGCACATACGCATACGCCAAAATTTTCCGCACATAAATTATAGCCTTTCACTCTTACAACCACATATTTGACAATCGCCATCTCTTTTGTACCATTTGGCCGACAATGCAAAACTGTTAGTCGTAATGTGTGCTACCGTGAAAAAATGTTTGGACACATTCCAATTAATATACTCAGCCGTCAAGAAAAAATGAGCAGCTAAAAGTGGAGCGTGTTGCGTACAGCACGCGAACGGTGGGCAAGGGGAGTGAAGTATTTTTATTCTCGTTGCAGAGAGAAACATACTGTTTCTGCAAAGCGTTACCGGCAGACTAAAGTCCATCAAATGCAATCTCAGTCGAGCGTTTTAAAAAGATTATACGAACGGGAGAAACGACTCACGGGAAAAGTGAAATGGAAAAGTCGCCTTTCGCATTATCTGTTGACAATTCATTATTGGATTCGATACACCCGCTTTCGAATTCCAATAGCGGAAAGTTTCCTACGCCGCGCAACCGTGTCTATACGTATTGTATCAACAAACAAACACGCAAACACACGGCCGCGTAGCGACCTGCGCTGGTTATACGTATGTGCACTTATACGAGTCCTCGAAATAAACCCGACGCCGAAGGGAAGAGAGTGGGCCCTGCTGGTATGTTTGTTTAGAAAATAAGAACGCGTCGTTCGAAACTTGTATACTCAACTCACCCGACTCCCCTCTTCTCGCTACCGCAGTCCCTATCCATCCCATGTGCACCCCCGTTCGCCTCTCCGTCGTTACTGCGTCCTGCCACTGGCAATCCACATTCGCCTCCGTGTGCTACTCGCGTATTTTTCTTCCCGCATTCAAAACGTTCCCTGCTTGTGGTTTTTTCGTTTCTTTCTATGTATATTTGGTTCCGCAATATTTTAGCAATAGCCCCAACAATGCTCGTGAGGAAAGCGCATAGCAGCTGTGGGGATGTACATACATACATACATACGTGCACATGAGTTGCACACATGAGTGTTTTTTTTTCATAAAGAGCATTTATGTGTTATTTTTTTTTCTTCCTCCAAAATTGCAATTGAGAAAAAAATACAAATTTTAATCAAATAAATGATATCTAACTTCTTACTTTAAAGTAACATTTAGAATAAAATTGCCTAAATTTCATAAAACAATATCATAATTAAAAAAAAAAAATATATATATATATGTAGACTATATTATATTACGATGTTGTTACAACGATAATAATGTTTATAATATAAATGCAATATAACTATTTTTTTTACCTACAGTAAATTATTAAAAACCGTACAATATAGATATTCTCTCTTTCTTTTTCTCTCAATTTTAGAAGTATAATGTCAAAACTTTTGTTTACCATTTGATATTATATAAATGATCATTCAATATTATATTCGTTATTTTTTCACGTTTTATTCAAACCTATTCATTGCCTCTCAATGTAATCGTATCACTTTAGTTTCAGTTTTTATTAGATATCAACAGACGCATTTCGATACTATATCACGTTACATTGTATTCTGATGTATACATATATATTTTTTGATATATTTTAAATTTTTCGCCCTTTATGTTTTTCGGTCATGATTTAATCGATCATATACAATAACTCAGCGATAATGATAGTCCCCCTTTCCAGCCTGCTATGATTGCAGATGCATAATATATATGCAATATTGGGGGATCAAGCATTATCCCTCTCTTATCGATCTATTTCTCTTAGCGCATCTACTTTCCATGATATTGCTCTACAGACTTTTCTTCTAACCAGCACGATATCGCTTTTCCATCTCTCTCGTTCTGTTTTTTCAACGGCACGCTTACTACGCCCTATCGTTATTTTCGCACTACCCCATTTTTTCCATCATCAATTCTTATCGTCTTTATATACACAAATGTACACTGGTATTCCATGTTCTTATCATATCACGCAGCATATCCTTCGCAAGAAATAAGGCATGTAGTATATCGATCCCAGATAGGTCTTTGAAGCAATCGGTCTCCGTTGGCGTCCCCAAATAATTTATCTAAAACCAGTTTATTAATAATTCAGAGTACTTGGTTTCCGTGCGTGCGACAAACATTCCGGAGGAAAAAGAGTGGATAGAACGGACCGTGAGTCACATGAGGAGGGTGAGCGGGAGAACGTTCATTAGGGTACAGGCGGTCAAATACGCCCGAGGGATGAATAATGCTCTGACGATGTACAATCGCATACACAGGATTGGTTGTACCTGCCGTTTCGGTAAACAAACGCAGAAAGATCAGCTTGAAACAATAAAATTCTTCGCATTGTGACGCAGCTGTTTTGTCGGCTATCGGGGATATTATTGTTATCTCGTTAAATTACTAATTACGTCCCTTATGGCTGTTTCAGAATGGTACGCGTTCATACAAGCCTATCGTCGAGCTTGAAATTATTATATTAATCGCACAGTATCATGGTAATTTAATAATTTAATTCTGCTTTTAAAAGCAATAATAAAGTCCAGTGTTTTGTCGCACTTGGCATGGTGCTGCTAATATGCCTAAGGCATTTTTTGGAAGTCAAGCGTTTGTATTCATTAAATTGAAAAATATCCGCGTAAGTAAATGCATTGTGACTTGTAAATGGCACAGCAATGAAACGGAATATCAACAAAAATATCGTTTTCGAATAAAAAGAGAGTTTATTCCCGTTAATAAAATTAAAACTGTTTCAATATTTTAAATGTAAAATGAACGTACAAATTATATAAAAGCACTTTATTATCGCATTTTAAATTAAAAAAAAATATATATTAAAACATTTTTTTTCCTTAATGATCCAATGTGTTCTTTTAATTATTTTATTCAATAATAATTCTAATTGAAGCAGTTGTGCAATATATTTAATATTTGTGCACTTTGTAATATTTTATATTAATATTTCATTATTTTTATTTAATAATAACGCGATACCTAATTTTACATATAACTTGCGAGAAAGAATTGTATAGAATCATAAAATCTAATCGTCATCGAGCCCTGTGTTTCTTTTATTCGTGAATAAAGTATCGAAGAATAGAATTTTTGTGGAACAATTTCTGAATGGTAGTGAGCGGACTTTGCGGATTGAACGTACTGATTTTATTGCGCGCATAGCGTGAAATTTCCGAGGCAGCTTTCGACTATCTCGTGAGGTCGAGATAAAACAAATAGTATGTATGCAAAAGCAAAACAAAACAAAAAGGGAAGCTAGGATGACCGAGTGACGACAGCGCGGTATGCTAAAAATGCACATGCGCATAACTCAGCGGTTTAATCGCGAATGCAACTACGGCACGCGTAATGAAAGCGCCTCGAAAAACAAGCTGGCAGCAGCAGCAACAGCAGCAGCGATGGCTGCAAAGCTAGTAGTAACAGCAGCGATAGCACCGGCACGTAACACACGCGGGCAATATTTAGGAGGGTAGGAAAGGGTAGTAGACAACATTCTTGTGGTGAACTCTCGTAAACACTCGCTCGACCCAAGGGTGGGAGACCAGTCTCATAAATCCAACCTCTCCCAACCGTCTGGACATTAGGCCGAATTAAAAAGTTATTTTTTTAGTGGCTTCCTTTCCTTCATTGCTTGAGCACTGCGTTTAGCGGGCATACGTGCTTGCCCGTTTCTAAGGCATCTCTAGTTCCAGCCATAATGGAACGAGAAATGACTAGCGTGGAAAGTTGTTGGCTACTTTTCCAGAATGCATCTTGCCAGTTACTCGGCAGGCGTTACTTTGTAAATACCTAACAAATATATTTTGTCTATTTATTTTTGTACTGCTTTCAGCCAGTTAGGTACAGAAAGAAAGTAATTTTTTATAACGTGTTTTAATATTATTATCTTCGAATTCTTAATTAAAGTAACTAATTAAAAAAAAAAAAATATATATATATATATATAATTGGAAATTATATATAAAAAACGTATTTTTATAATAACAATTTGTTATATCTCTCTTTTTAAATTGTTTAACTTGCGATTTAATATACCATGTAAACATGATTTATTTTGATTGAAAAATATTTCCGTATTTATTGCTTTGCAATTGATTGATTTATTGCGTTAGAATTGTAGAATTTGTGATTTTATTCGACAAATTTAATAATAGCATAATAGCATAGCAAAAATATTAAAAATGCAGTGAACTAAAAGAACCGATGATTTGTGAAACAAATAATAAGAAAAAGTCCAAACTTTCTTCTCGGACTGCTTAGTTGTTGAGGTTTTAAGTATGTAACAAGTCATCTGTCCATTGCTATGTCTGGCTTTGTCTGAGACTTACTTCGCCGCGCAGAAACAAAGGCTGTTTCTTTTGTATTAAGTTTGCAGTTTCGCGGTAAAGCTGTTAGTTTACGCGGGTACTTTATTAATTAATAGGAGAACTCGGAGTGCAGTGAATGCCGTCGGTACTCTTGGTTTGTTTCGACTTTTGCCTGGTTACTCCTCTGCTAATCGTTGTTAATAATACACAATATATATGTAAAATTTTAATATTTTGCTTGCTTCTCTTCTGCACTCTTAATATAAAACTTGTAACTTTAAACACATATTTATATGCTGTTATTTAATTAAATCCATTTTCTTTTACGAAATCGAGATATGGAGAAGAAATATAAAGAAAATACATAATTAAAAAAAATGTTTTAGTTAAAAGTCTAATGTATTATTTAAAAAATTGATAAAATCTACGCTAATAATTTTATAAAAAAAATTGCAGGTAAAAGATTGGAAAGCTATTTGTTATATCTTTTTGATGTATTAAACTAATAATACTGTACAATATTTCGAACAGGGAATTATGTATTTTCATGCGCTGAGGTTTCTAGAAATGTAGTTTTTATTGATGCCTAAGATGCGCTTTTACGACCAGACGAAATGGACAGTGACGGAGTACTTGCATATTTCATAAGCATCGTTGGCGGGGAGAGGAAAACGCCTCTGAAGAACTGAGTGTTTTGGTGATTAGCATGTCAGAGCGCGCGCCACCCCGATGAGGCTTCATCTAGAATTCTGTTTAATTTCTGCGCGCATTAGCGCGCTGCACTTTTTCCCTCTTTCTCTCTACCTCATCTTTTTTTCGTTCCCGTTTTTGAATTCTTGCAACTGTCCACGGTTCTAAATTTTTCACGATATATGACATAGGAAGAGGTAAACTAAAAGTAGTCACGTTATAGCTGGCCGAAAGTGGATGCATGGCGGATAGTAGAACGTGTTATTGAAGAACAGGCGAAATGCCGGAGCCCCGCTAGGGAAATTAAGGGGCTTTTTAATCCCACAAGACGAATCGCAAGCATCTCAGAGAAAATTTCATTTTCTTGAGGCATAAACAGAAGATAATAAAAGTAAGCAGCTAACGCTTAACATATTACCTGTGATGCAACACTGGAGACCCGTTCTGATCTCTATATAAGCATCTTATCGAGTATTATATCCACTGTACAATGCGCTATAATATCTAAGGGAAGGTGCCACAGATAAAACATCATCATGTAAGATTAAGATTAAGATTAAAATTAAACGACACGAATAATAATTCAATTGCTTTAGATGATAATTAAACAAGTAACAAAAGATTTTTTAAAAAAAAGACACTTGAGTTTTCCAACCATTTAAAAAACGCGTAATTTTAGTTTAAATTTCTTATTTGCGATCTCTATAATTATTATATAATAATAAACTTTTTTTATTGTTCTATATTTTATTTAAAAATTGAAGAAGACACATCTTTTTGTTTTATGCTATCGTCTCAAATATGGCGTTATATGCAAGATACTCGTAAGATATGTAACATGTGAAGAAACCAGGCGAAGGAATAACTTTTGGAATGTAAAGCATCGAAATCGCTTGGAGTATCAGAAATGTCGAGTGGTATTTGGTCTACCTCTTTTGGTTCCCGGAAAACGTCGAAGAGTTTTCCGCAACGGAAAAGAAAATCGACATCAAAAATGTGTGGAACGATATAAAATGACTAAGTGCTTTTTGAACGATTCATGTCGCTTATGGTATTTTTACATAGTAAAAATATTCTTCTTAAAGAACAAATTGACAATTCAATTTACCACCATCAACATTTTGCGCTTTCAATTTCAGAACAAAGTGAGTTATTATTAAAAAATTGCCAATTTGTTTGATTTAAACGCGCAATGATTATGTCAGATATATTTTGAATAAATAAGAGGCATTATTTCACAAAAATATTCATAAGATAAAAATCACATTTACAATTAGTTAAATATTTATACGATTAAACTAAATATTTATTGTATAAAATACTAAAAATCTCTTTGCCATTATAATATATATCATATATGAAAAATGAATTATATATATTATACATGAAAAAATATTATTATAAACTTCTCTTTTTTAAATGATCGTTTTTTTTATTACGTGCATGTCTGCATCTATCCTATAGTATTATCGAATATTTTTTTACATCAAAGTGAAATATGGAGATATAACTATATGAAGAGTGAAGGATCAGAAAGGTATAGAGACAGAGAGAGAAAGAGGAAGAGTTGGACCGAGTGAGGAGTTAGGAGTCTGTTTGGAACGACGCTCGCCCTTGGGCGTGTAATTACGCGCTTCGTTTCTCGAAAGCCTTCAGGGTCAACGTAAATGCGTGCTGGTAGTAGCTACAGAGAATACCTTCATACTCGTCACAGCATTGTTTTCGCAACAAACCGATTCTTCTCTCTTTCCTCTTCTTCCATCTACAATGCATCCTCTTTTGTGCAATCGTTCGTTTTAAAAACTGATAAAACAGGGAACGTTTCACTTTCTTTCACTTTCCTTTAATGTCAATTTTGCCTTATATAGATAGATTAAATAATCAGTAGTCACATAGGGGAATGTATTGTTTGCGCTAATTTACATACATTGTTTAAATTTAAAAACGCTCCAGCGGATTGATTTCATGTTGATTCGAAAACTTATTGAGAAATCTCACGCGTGAAATTGCTTTATCTCCGAGCAGCGCGAAGAAACTCATTAGAGCAGCGAATTTAAAGGCAAAGATGAGAATTGATAATATCCAATATCGACTCTTAATTAGCGAGCTAATAACGTTTGTTTTTTTTTCTTCACTCATGCCTCGAGCGGTTCCGTCTCCGAAGAGGGCGAAATATATAAACCAACTACCATTGAATAAAAGAAAGATAAAAATAAGAAATCGAAGAATACGTCAGATACAGAGCGAATACGATGGCATTAACGTAAAGTATCCTTTGTAAAGTACTTGGTGGTATTCATACCGCCGAGTACGAGTATAAGATCGGCCTGTGCAAAAGTCAGTTTTCTGCCTTTAGGTCCACCATTGATCCCTTTCTTGCTGCCTGATGCTACCTCCTCACCCGCATATGGCTTTCCGTTGCACGTGCACTATGTTTACGGAGCTTTTAAGCGCCCGCAGCATAATTCTCATAACCACGGACAAAGAAGAAGGGTTTGCGTGGACGGGATAGACAAACGAGCAAAAGAGCGGTGAGATCGACCGTACGAGATCAAGCAGCCGTAACCGCGAAGTCGGAGCTAAGACTATGCGCTTCTGGGTATGTTTTGCTTAGAGAGAATATAATGCATATACGCGCGCCGGCTATAACGGTGGACGGGGGTCGAGGGCGACGTAGGAAATACTCTGCAAGGATTCGCCGTGGGGCTTGGCGTGGCAGAATTGCAGCTACGACTTCCAGATGTATATAAAGAGGGGGAGGGAAAAGGGAAACTACTAGTCGGCTCAGGTTACCACAACATGCCGGGGGCCTCTCGAGGTTGGACATCCCCAGTAGTTTAGCGGGTCCCTATACCTTCCCTTTACAGCACCATGGCGTCCCTCCCACGCCCGTCCTGTGTTTGCTCACAAAGCCGGCAGAGAGAAAGGGCGAGGTTAATTAATTAACGAGTTTTTACTTAGGCCACAATCAAGCCAGGCGAGGCCAGCAAGGCCGCGCCCCGCGTGTGTTTGTTGTATTCTCGGCTTGTTGGTAATTGTTAGTCATTTATGTAAACGTAATTTGGGAAGGCTTGGGTGGCGGCTCTAGCTGCGGGCAACATTCCGCGCTAAATCAAACATAGCTGTATTCTAACAGTAAGCCGCGCGCACAAACAGCGCGAGGTGGATGCTTCGTAAGCGTACGGAGCGACACGTACAACTCGAATCTAGTATAAGCGGAAAGTTTATCACCTGCGGATATACATATAGCTACGCACCACTGCATCGCCTTCAGCTGCTACCGAGAGCGCATTTGGGGAATAAAACCTCTTGTTAATAGATCTCGCATCTGCACAGATCCAATTCTCTGCTGATATGTGTGTAGGCAGAGTCTCCACAAAACTTCTTTCTCATAATAAGATTGTATTTCTCTCTTTTAGAAATAGTCCGACATCGAGGCAAATCGTAAGATTGGCATTTCACAATTTTACATGTGTGATCTTTTTATATTTTAACAAGTTTTAGTTAAAAATGTAGATTTATGTACACATATACACATATTATTTTATAACACGTTATATATAATAAATATCAATTATACATATTTAAATATTTTCGGTAACATTCAACACATAATTTTTCATTTTTATTCCGGATGAACAGTAAGTTATAAAGCCTACTATTATTCCCGTGCGTGCGTACATATAAAATATATTTATATATATCTGCAGCTATAAAAAAATATATTCTGTCTATTTATTTCTAAGAGCTATTTAATAATCGATAATTATTATTATGATCAAAAGAAATTTATCACTTAGCCTTTTCACAACTTTTAAATTATTCTACTAAAAGCAATGAGAGCGAAAAAATGTCTAAAAATCATACTCGATAAATCGATTACCCTCAGCGACACAATATGCGCATGCCGCTTTGGATATGGATGGTGATCGTGGGAAAGCTGACGCTGGAGCAACATCAAGTGCCCCGCGGTGAATAGACTCTTTCTCTCTTCCTCTCGTGTTCACCATGACTGGCAAATCAACGCCGCCTCTCTCGTCCCTATGTGCTCACTTTATTTACGCGTGAAGCAACAAATACATGTATACACCAAATGCGATGCCATAGCCACCATAAAGGCTTACGCGTACCCATAAATCCCAATTACAGCTACGAATGCTGCAGACCAACGGCCGTGACACGCCGCAAAGTGCGGCCCGTCCATAAATTGTGCCGAGCCGGACGTACCGAATTTTCCATGCAATTTGAATAAGAGATACGCATTTGGGAAAGTATGCGCGCGCATGCGAGCTTTCGTCCGTGCGCGGCTCTCATCTCGCCGGTGCACGTGAAATTTTCAGAGAATGTTACGCTCGATCTATCCGACGCACCGGTTTATCGCGCGGTAGTCGGACCTGTTTTATATTCATCTCCTCTAGCAAAACTGAAAAGAATTCGGGGATGCGCATGGTGTTTATCGGATTCATATTCAGCCGCTAGAAATTGTAATTTTATATGACGCTGCCGAGTTACGTTGATAGTTTAAGATAGAAAAGTTTGAAAAAAGAATTATATTAATGTATTTTTTCTCTTCTATTTGTGTGACTGTCGTATGAAAATCGAAAATTTTTATACAACGAGATTTCTCTGATTTTCGCAGAAAACTTCTCTTTGTAATTTGATCAAAAATATTTTTCCAACTGTTAAAAATCTAAATCAAATCGAAAAAGAAAAGGATTATATTTGCGAAATTTATAATATGATTTATTTAAAACCATTAGGTCGAGGCAAATGGAACCGCATTGGAGAGCATGTGGCAAAGCCAGTTACATAGATATGAAACTTTTACTCGTTTTATTACATTAAATTTTCACTTTTGTTGTTGCGTTGTTCTCCATTTCGCCTGGCCACTCTTTATTTTAGTTCGCTCGGAATTTTTTCTCGCGCTCGGTGTTTCTCCGGCTACCTTTCTGCAGCCGGATATTCTTTTTCTGCTTTTTTGCTTTCCCTTATAGTCTCTCGCTGTTCTCGTGTTAAACAAATAACTCGAAAATCGAGCGCGCGCGTTCCGTGCTGTTCTTTCTCATCGAGTAACGATGTGGAAGTTCGCACATTACGCGGCTACGTTTCGTTTTACGTACATGAGTCGAAATAAAGTGAGCAGAAGACAAACACATAAAGAACATAATTGCGCGCGTGAAAATGGTCCTAATCGTCAATTAACACCTCAATATATAAGGGAGATCGTGCGCGAGTTATATTCCTGTTGGAACGAATATCGATCTTGTATAAATGTACAAAGAACGCTATTCTTTTTAATTATATATAAAAAATGTATAATTGCTGTTTTTGTGCGAAATATGTATCTCTGTATATTGCATACGTTAAAAGCCGCAAGTTTATTATAAATTAAGGTTTTTTTAGAAAAAAACTTCTATAGATTTTTTTAATGAAAAATTGTATTCTGTAAAGTTTTGATATTTATGTTAATAAAATTAATAGAATAATCTTTTTGTATAAAATGACTGATTTTACAAAGATTCGACGACTTTTATACATGTATGCAACGTAAAATATAAATATGGGTCAAAAACGTGTGTAAACACATACACAGAGCATAAGTTAGTCCGATTAATTAATTATTAAAAGTAATGTTTTAGATTCAAGACTGATGGAAATAAGATGATTATCTTTCGTATTTCAAAATAGTAAGCTGAGACGGAATGCCGCATAAAGCAGCTAATACACGACATGCCTTGTGAGAGCTGATCCTTATCCTAAGGTAAATTACAAGCGGGAAAAAAATATAATGTATTTAGAAAAATTTTTCATCTCTTTTGCCATTCTTGTGTGTTATTTCTTTTTGTATTTCAAGCTTTTCTTCTTCGTGCAATGCGGTTTCAAATCGATGGCAAGTGAAACATACGGGAAAGACTTCAGAAGTAATAGCAGCCTTGCGGGGATTCACCGAGGAAAAATGATAATCCTGTCCCACATGCAAAAGTATCCCTGCATCCTGGCGAGCAGGCCAACGCATAAATAACAAAGTGGATTTCTAGATTTTTCATGCGACCAACCTCCCTGGATTTATCGATCTTCTTACACAGTATACCGTGAGCATTTCGAATTCTGCAAGTCTCGATTGTCTTAATCATATTTTTTTCTTTTTTCATTTCTAAGAAAAAAATATAATGAAATTTAAAGTAGAAAGGTAATATTGATTATTGTGTGTGATATTTTAAGATATATATTTTATCTCTTAAAATATGTTCCTTTATATATTTTTTAGAATTTAAATATTATAAAAGCAGTTAATCACATGATATGTAATATTTAAAAAAAAATGCAGATAGTTAGATGTGATAAATTATACAGATTCTTGATCGTAATGAAAAAAGCCCATGATTAGAGGGCTTGAAAAGGTGAAAAGATCTTGATTATGATCGTGTTGATTCTTTTCGTTACTGTATATTATTGACGTGAATAACGCGGCGCTACAAGTTTATAAAATAGGAACGACAAGTCTGTAACGACTATGCGACGAGATCTATAAAGCTATTCGTGCACGTGAGCAACTGTTGGGTAACGGATCGCGTTTATTACGAGCCATAGCGCAACAAAGCACCCCCGACACGATCCATCTAACCGTTCGTAAGGTTAAGGGGCATTACATTAATGTGCGCTTGTCGGTAGACAAGAGAACAGTGGGTTCTAAGTTTGTGCAACCCAGTAAGGTCCTGGAAAAGCTGGCAACACGTATAACACAATAGGGGACCACTACAAGCAAGTCTTGCATTTTTATAAGAAATATAACTTAGATTTCATAGTTTTTAGTAATAATTTCTTAACTAAATCATTCAGTATTAAAAAAAAACGCTAATTCGTGCAAGTATTTTTTATTAATATATTTTTGCAGATTTTTGATAGACTTTATTTCAAGATACTCTTTCTATTTTCAAACATGTTCTCATTCTTATTTTTCATTCTTATTTCGATTCTCTTAGTTCAGTCACGATTTTGCTATGTTATGAAATCACGCTGACTTCAACTTCTCTATATACTGAGAATTTTTCCTTTCTTCTCCTAGAACTCGAAAACTTCTTCATCAATTATGAAACGTAAAATCTCCGGAAAGCCTACACACATTTGAAAATCCATATTCAACCGGTGAGAAAAAAGTGCGGGAATTCCTGTCGTGTAAAATTGTACTACACTTTTTTTTTCCGCTACCCCTCAGTCTGCTGGCTCGGTCCCACCCAAAACCACCCTCCGGGCGCAACGGCGGAAATGCGTTGTGAAATATTTAACCTGGTCTATCCCGTCGCCACCCCCAGCAGCAAACCCCTTCCTCCGTCGGAACCCCTCCCATTTGACTCTCGCTCTTCCGTCCTCTCCCTCCCTTTTCCTCTCCCTTTCCATCCTCGTTGGCTCGATAGCTAGCTACGAACATCCGGTGTTTTGCATTATTAAATACACGACACCAGCCTCTCAATACTCTGATTTTATGGGAAATTCGTGAATGAAATAACTCGTCCGTTTCTCGCTGTGTCATAGCTTCTTTCCAGACGTTACGTATGAGCGAGCCGTGTCGAGCTACTTCGTGAATCCTGCAGAAGGTTTATTTCTCTTCCCCATTACACAGCTCTCTATCAGATGATTGGAAGATTTTATTGGTTTAGATGACAAGATTGAAAAAAAATGTTGACACAGCAATTTCTAACTTTTGCTAAAATATTATGTTAATTTGAACTGTAAGTTTGATATATAATAAAAAAAAAATTCAAAAATATAAATACATCTTAGTACAATGTTCTGCAAATCCTTACAAGAATATTAAGATATTATATAAAAAGCAATAATTTTTAATTAATTATACGTATGAAAAACAATAAATATACCGCGAGCCGACTTCGACTGCACAGTCAATGCAACACGCCGCGAACAGACTTGATCGTCGTGCGTGCGCAACATTAAAACAACCAAAATACACGATACAATTTTTTAACATATTATTGTAAACTCGAGATTAATGTGATATAATTTTCTTTAATTTTCAAAAGCATTAAAAAATTGCAAACGAGTAAAACCATCCACACTATTAATTTTTTCAATGTTAGAGTTATCAAATTATATACGATCAAAAATAGATTTATATCGATACGAAATAATGCATAGTGTATATCATTCGTTAAGAAATACTTTCAACAACACTTTTTCATTATAGCAAGCAATTAGCAGACAAGTTTATACACCTTTATTCCTTATTAATAAAATTGAACATGCGTGTTTGTAAAATAAATATGTCATGACCATAGCTGCTGCCATAAAGTTTTGCTTTTACGTTTGAATTCTTTCTTATTTATGATACGTGTACGGAAATATGTAATAAATTTACAAATCCTCTCGTATACAGTGGTATAAATATTCTATTTTTGTTTTGATTAAGTATATTTCTGTCGATGTTGCGTGAATTATTTACGAAGTATAATAATATAAGCTATAAATCATAATATTTAAGTTTTATTTTACTTATTCTGTATGAAAAAAAATAATTACTCTTTGTGAATTTATTTTATATAATGAATTTTTCCATTAAACACATAATATTACAAAAATTAAATGTGTTTTATACATAGATTAGTTAACACTATGCTTGTTGATAATTGCAGATCTCTTGACGTATATCTTGAAACTGTTTAATTATACTGGGGGTATTTTAACCATTTTAATGTAGACAGATCTAATGTCTCAAGAGGTTTACTACTGCATTTGAAATGAAGCGGTGATAAAGTTGTACGTTAATGTAATATAACGCTAAAACATTTAAATGTGTAACTCAGCAATTTAAATTAAGATTATAAATAATTTACTAATGACTATATTGTGTTTAATAATGTACAAATTTTATACACACATTTATTAATAATTATTATTAACGTGCACGTAAATATGATGATATGAGAGAAAGAAAGGGAATAAAATTATATATATTTTAGAAATTATAATAAAAGATAATATGCTATTATTACTTAGCAGATATATTTGTGATGTTTAATAATTGATATTTTAGACGGATCAAAGCTTTGTTCCAGTTTTGAATGTCATATTTTTTTTTAGTTTTTATAAATGGAGATAAATATAAAAATATACGTTATTTTCACATTTGCGATTCACGTGCTGACGTTCTTCAGAGGTTGATAAATTGTCCACAATCCTAGAAAATCGAGCTTCTCGATCTTCTTCGATTCGAAAGGTAACAGATTGACGAGGTCGGCCTAAAGCCATTAATGATTCAAGAAATTGAAGGTAGATTGAGAAGGGTTCTGCAGTCAATAACACTATACTTCCAAACCACATTATTCTTCTCGTTTTTGCCTCGACCATACTATCTCGCCCATGCTCTATTCCTAAGTTCGGTTTTACCTGGTAAGATTGACTTTAATTTTGTAGCAGTGTTAATACTGTACGATCGGTTGTTGGATACTGATTCGTTTTCCCATTGCTCTCTGGTGCACTTCAGAAATTGATCGAACTACACACACACACACACACACACACATATATATATATATATATATATACATGTATATCTATTCTAATAGGTATATATATATCGTATTTTAATTTATTTATTCTTTAATTTATATGTGTACTAAATATTGTATACAAAATAAAAACTTGTAAAATATATGATCAATTTGAAATATAAGGCATAAAGAATATTAACAATTTTAAGAAACAATCTAATGTACTTATATTTTTTTATATTTTAAATCACTATACAAATATAATTGTTCTATTAAAAATCTAATACTGATATGTATTTTGATAAAAAATTGGAATTTAATAATAAATAAATAAACGGTGACAGTAATTTTAACAGAATATGAATATATGTATATAGAATATTTGAATATTTTTTTATCGTTTACGAAATACTATGTACAATTTTTTATGAAAAACTGCACGTGTAATAAAAATCTGGAATGTCAATCAAATTTACGAAAATAATAATAGCGATAAGATGAGATAGAATAACATGAAATCAATTCAGAGAAGTATATATGCGGGTTTAGTTGGTATGTTACATTATAGAGGTATAAATGCACGATATGATAAAATCGGCCTTAGCTATGTGTCATAATTACGCACCGTTAGTCGGATACAAAGAGCGGGAGTGAACTAATAGAGGACGAAAGATGGAGATAGGAAGCCAGAGCGTGTGAGTAACGGGAGAATGAAAGGGGTGGTGGTGTGCAGCAGCTTAGACGAGAAAAGTTTTTGCCGTTTTATTGCTACGGCAAGCGTAGATTCAGGATATACGCGCGCGTTCTTATTATCTACCTATCTGGCGTGCGACCCCGGCTAAACAGTCATAAACAGTCACCTATCCAAGATAACATACACGATGGCGCGCTTTGCTTCTGACCGTTCGAGCGTGGATAATGATATTAATTATTAAAAGCAGAGCAGAACGGCAACAGGGCAACTCCGTCAAAGCGACGGTGGTGATGACGGTGCCTGCGGCTTGTTTCTCGTGCTATTATATTATTTTTCGTCGCGACCTTTTCCGCGCTTCGTGCAGCCGGTTATTAAGGTGAGGTGCAAAGTGACAGCAAGGGGCAAAGGTAAGGGAGGTTAAGCACAGTAGTTTTTCGTGGAAGTAATTTGATCTGTGTGTACGAGCACAAAGAAGATCCCTAATAGCACTGGATTACGGTGTCATATTGCGTGTCTCCTGAAACCGCGGATAAATGGAACGTTCAGTAATACGACCAATCATGTTGTAAATATCAATGGATTTATTTTCAGATTATCACAAATTCGTTGATACATATGTATATGCAATATAATAAAATATATTTAAAAAGAAACGCAATATTAAGATGTCTCTTACATTTTCAATGTTCTTATCTTTACAACAAAACTGATAATTGAGGTGTTTCGTTTTCTTTTCTTTAAACAAAATGATCAAATTTAATTAAATTAGAAAATGTTATGTAGATAGAAATTTCTGATTATCTTGTGTCGCGCGACGAAAAATTCAATCGTTGATATAAACACTAAAGTATATCTTAACCGTTTGAGAAAGAATTTCTATTCTTTTCCTCATACATTACGTGTGCAACACCTACATTAGTCCGGATAATACGACAAATGGGGAATGCGGTGCAGTTTCACGTGACATGGGATGTAGACGCTATAGGAGCAGGGGAAGGACAGGAAAAGGGGGAGAGGAGGTCAGGGAGCCTGCCACCACACGAAATTCGGCATTCCTACCGAGACGCCTAATTGCTATGGGCCACGCACACGAGGAATTAATAATTAAAATAAAATATTGCCGCGAACGGGTCGCGCGCGTCTCCCCTCTTTTATCCGACAACGAGGGTGTCGGGTGAGACGAGGCGGGGTGCGACGTGACACCGACGGTGGCGGCGGCGGCGGCGGCGGCGGCAGTAGTCGTGCTCTGGTTTTCAGCCCCACAGGCGGTAATATACATAATTAAACATACGTGACTTATCTGTTGAAAAATGTTGCGTTTAACACCCACCTCTGCCCCTCGAGCCGTGCGCCCTCGTCCTCCCTCCTCTTTGCGCGGTCGCCTCCTCTCATCCGGCGACCTCGTTGCCATCGCCCCAAACCCCAAACCAGGACGCGTGACACACTGCGCGTGGTTCTCTGTAGATACCGGTGTATCGTGCGTCTGCGGTTTCCCAAATTATAGTCCTTTTCCCTTTTATTTTTGTTTTTTACTACCCGTATCTCTCCCAGAAAACTTTGGTCACCTCTCCATTTTCTTGTCCTTCTCTTTTCCCTCCCGGCTCTAGCGATGGGTGTGTATATGTATATATATATATGTATATATTTTATGTATGTATTTCCCCTTGATGTCTCCTAGAACGCTTGCTCGGCTGTGTTATTAACTAACGTACAATTCACCCACGCAATGAAAACGCTCACGAAATTCCGGAACGTCTGTCCGTTTTTTCAATTTTCCCGGAAGCTTTTGGAATTATATTTTTTTCCGCCCAGCGTACCTCTTTACTCGTTTTATTCCTCCCTTCCCCGTAATGCGTCGTATACGTTTGGTGTTTCCGCCTTTATTTTGTTCTCGTTCGTACTCTGCCGGTAGCAGGACCGGTTAACGTTCAATTTGCCGATGCGGAGAAAAGTTCAAGATCCCGAAGTAGCTCGTTTCCTTCTCAAATTTCTGAGAAAGTTCTCTCAAATCATAGTACTTACTTCGCTCGTCTTACCGTCTACCTTAAGTCCCTGACTCATGTTTCTCCTTTTCTTTCTTTCTTAAATCGTCCTATGATATATTTCAGATATTTTCTTTAAAATTCTATTTAATTTTTTTTTCTTCTATAATAATATTTCATAATATTTTTAATATTATATAAAATATTATATAAAATAGTAAATCGAGAATCTGAAGTTTTCTCTTGCAAATTCCTGGAAACTTGTTAAATTATTAATTTTTAATTCCTTTTTCAGTTCTCTTCTAATTCTGTTGACATACATTAATACACTGCCATGTGCTGTTTTTTTAAAAATTCCTTTTTATTTACACACCAATATTAAATATAAAAAGTCGGCAAGTACTTCTTTTAATGTGACACATGGGAGTTATTTTGATTGCATGTGATTAATTCATGTAGAACGTATTATAGGAAAGATTCCTTGGATTTACAAAATAGTTTCGTTTTTTACAATATATACAGAAATATGCTTTAAATAATTACATCTTTAAAATTTCTGCAAACAGATGTTTTCCTTGACTCATTAGCATTTACAGCATTTATTACAAATTATACTGTTAGTCAAGGAACTAAAATTGAGATTGTATAGGAGTTTTCTACAATTTTTACGATTTCTTCTACTCTCCTTTGAAATCTGATTAACTCATTTAATCCTATTATCAAGCGGACGCTCGATAGGTACACTGTGCCATGTCCTTTATGGCATAATTAGCCTTCCTGAAGCGCGAAATAAGGTAAGACAACGCGCAAAAGCTTTTCTGAACAGCTTTTCGTTTTACATCGACAAAAGAAAGGAAGGATTATGGGTTGTACTAATAATTGTTTTGCTCGTATTTCGTGAATAATTTGCGATTACGTGTTTAATTAAGAAATTATTTATTATAAATAACATAAATATTGTCTGGCTACAGCGATATGCATTAAATTTCATTGCAGTATAAATATATTTACATATATTTATTCATAGTGTAATAAAGATCTTACTTTTTATTTTCTTAGATACATCGTATGTTTTTTAAAGCAGCTTTCTCTCTGATTCCGTCAAGTAGTGCAATGCAATAATTACATACATTACATAAAAGTGTAAATACATGCGAATTGTGTGGTTTAATGAGAATGCTTCATAACACGTGCGCATACGACTTAGAGACGGCCTATAGTTTCTCTCCTTCCGTGCATATAAATATCTGTTTTGAATATCTCGACTTACGTGAGGTCTAGATATGTATTTAATCGATGAATGCATGAATACAAAAATCAGGTACCTGAATCTCGCCAACTTAACACCGTCCCTAAGGCGTAGAACAATTTTAGAACTTTGGGAACTAACAAATTTTGAAGGTGAACAAGAGGGAGACAAACGCAATAGTATTATAATGTTACATCAATGAAATGTGTAATTAGATGTCGTTTGTGTTTATTATCTGTGTACGATGGGAAAATGCGATCGAACGATTTATCGCGTTCCAGCGACGCAACTTAACGATCAATAATAATGTTATAAATAACATTTGCTATTAATACGTCCATTAATGCATATCTGTGTCATCGTGCCATCGGATGTACCGATGTACTATTGTAAACCGGGCATATTAAGACTTGAATTATTCGCACAATTTACATCACAATTTACACTACGTTTCAAGCCTGTCCCACTTTTTCTCGCGCAGGAATCGAAGTAATTACTATATGAAATTATATAGGCAGAGGATATCGCATACATAACTTTTCTTCTGCGTACTCGCGCAATCATATTCTATTATAAATGGGAGCATCTACTAAAAGCTGATTATCCGCGCGATTCATTACACGATGTTTATTATATTCAGCAGCCAAGCAGTAATATAAAACTCATGAGCGATGATCATTCGACGCTGTTTTTTTTTTCCCTCTTTTTTTCCTAGCTCTCCCGAGAAGAGCTTTTTTTCCTGGACATTTTAACAATGCAATGGGGGACCTAGGCTATCTCGGCCAGTATTTCAACGCGATACGAGTCTGTGACAAATAGCTACCGATGTAATGAATATGAAACGCAATCTCCCTCTCCCCTCCACCCCTAACTCGCGCGCCGCAACCCTTTTACCCCACTCTTTATCCGTAATATGACGCATGACGTTGTACGCTGTAAAACGTTAAAGCAAAGTATTCTACTTACTCGTTGTTCTTTATGCCAACTATTCGTTTCTACCGTTTTCCAACAGTAGGTCATAACAAGAGGAAAATTGGATGCGAGTGCATATTCTCACTTTTCCGTTCGTACGTTGAATAGATTTTTTCCCTTTGCGTAAAAGTCCATTTGTATCCCGTTTAATTAACCTTACACGATCATTTTAAAGCAACATTTTTTTTAATTGTCCTGTGAGCAACGTTTATTTTTTTCTAGAGAATTTTTTAGTATTATATATGTATAAAACTTGATGCATATATATGTATATATATGTATGTATGTATATATACATATGTACATATTTCTACTAATCAAGTAATGTACGGTTTATAGAAAAAGAAAGTAAAATAATGGTTTAGAGATTCTTATCGTTATGAGATGTTCTGCAACAATAGTAACCGATAATAAAATAGGTATATTATCAGACATACTCTACTAACTTGCTTAATCTATATGCGTTAATAAGTTAGAAATATACATGTTTGGAAAAAAAATAATAGCGACATGCGCACATACAGTGACTCGTATCTTATATTTTAAGCAAACAATATCTTATATTCTCTCATATTCCCGCCGATGTTTACTATCGACGATAAAAGATGCTCTTAGAAACATAAGCTACAGACTTTTCGAATATTAATACTCGTGTATTATTTATTTTTCCTACTTAACGATAATCATGGCAAGCTCGTGCAATTGCGAAAGAGCAAGGCGTTAATAATAACAGCAATGATATGCGGAAGAGAAGAGCCGTATGCAACATCTTTATGCGATGTGTGCGGAAAGATTATCCCATGACAAATGAACAAACACACAGCCCTCGTGTTGCTTCCCCTTTCCTATTATACGGTTAATGCCAAGATATACCGTTCTTCCTCGGCTACATCTTGGTATCTCTCAGCTTCTCACTCTTACATGTCGCATAAATACGTACATAACATTGCATGCTAATTGCTCAGCTGGCTCAAGTAAACCCCCATGAAATTACAAGAATGGTATTAACATCACCAGTGCCGTGTCACTGCACCCGATAATGGCTAAGTCGAAAGTTCCTGTGTAATTAAATCTCTACGGCATGTCGCTTAAACTTATCGTTTCTTCGCTAGCTCTTCTGCATTAACATTCAGTACACGGACGTTTCGTAGTCACTAAAATTTAAATAAAAACTTTAGACCTGTGACACGATCCACTACACACGAACACTATTATTTAACTCGTTACATATATATTTAATTATTCTAAACGAACATATATTCAGAAAATATAAAATAATCAAGCATGTGGATTATTTCAAAATTTTGGAATATCTACTTTTGAAAGAGAAAATATAATTTGAAAAATAGTTATTGTATTTAATATCGTTCGAGTTTGATACATAAACTTTTTATTGATACAGTTAAGGGGATTTTTCAAAAGTAAGATAACTGGTTAAGATAAAACTGTTCTTGGAAATTTCAATCTTGTTTTTATGTGCCGAAACATACTGATCGTATCTATGATTCTGACAAATGTTGCGAATATAGTAATGAATAATATCGTGGCGAAATAGAAAAGAGCTCGTGCAAAATTATTCATATTCGCATTCGCAATATGCAAATACGTACACAAAACATTTATTCGCATATGTTATATTGGATGGCGTTTTATTGCAGCCGCCGGATTTGCTATATTTCTTTGCTCTTCTTTTCGCAACACCTACGCCCAGGATCCATGCGTGTCAGAGGCATGAAATTAAATTCATGTCAAAGATAATTGTCACATCGCAACGACGCGATGTCACTCAAGTTTCTTGCTATCACGTGAACTGAAGTTTTCGCATACCTATGGACGTATTACACATTCACATATACGTGATCGGAATTAAAAGAGCACAGGTATATATTAGTATAAACGAGAAGTAGAACCGTGTGTAAAAGATATGTACAACTTGGAATTGAGTAAATCTGTACTGATAAAAAAAATAAATTTTTCTTCAGAATGGAAAGTTTAAACCAATTGGAAATACTGTGTTTAAAGAAAATAAACAAATGATTTTACAAGAATTGTTAGGAAAACTTTGAAACTTTATACGATTTTATGATTCCAACTTTTTATTCGATATATTGTTTTTGATTTTTACAACATGGGAAACAGAATTTTTTACATGCATTGAATATCACATAA
This sequence comes from Anoplolepis gracilipes, assembly GCF_047496725.1. Lineage (NCBI taxonomy): Eukaryota > Metazoa > Arthropoda > Insecta > Hymenoptera > Formicidae > Anoplolepis > Anoplolepis gracilipes. The sequence continues at coordinate 7,539,268 of NC_132981.1, forward strand.
CAACTTCAAAAGAACATAATACTTTATTATTTAATACGGTATTTGATTGTAAAAATATTTTGATAATTTTTCAATAATCCGTTCAATTAAAATAGGAATAAATAAATTTTTGATAATATTTTTTTATTTGTAACAGAATTTTATATATCTCGGCACATATCTGTCATAAACAAAAGATTTTATTGATTTATTATAAAAGATAAGTAAAAGATTGATATGATTTGGATGGGATTCTACTCATAAAGAGAGAAGAGAGATGAAGAACATATATTGCAAAACAAAATAAGTTTTCTCTACGTATATGCAGATAGTATTAACTTTCTCAGAAATGAAGACTGTCATAATAGAGTCACATGAGTTCAAATTGGATAACTTTAATTACGTATCGCGTTATCTATGAGAGTAAGTTAATCAAAACTTCTAATAATTATGTAAGATTATGCATTACATGTGTGCAGATTAATTTTTTACATTAGTCTAACAATAAAATCAAACATAGATATTTGAAATTCTTGCTTACACTTATTTACAGTAATTTAATAATTACTCTAAATAATATATTTTATACAATAAAAAAGTATGCGTTTCAGCTTGTAAAAAATTTACTCAACTTTTGAAATATATGATAAAGATTATTTTTAAATAATTTATTTAAATATAATTTAATATTTTAATCTTCCCGTGATCTTAAAGCATTAAGATATTGTGCTGCTGGGAAATGGCGTTTCAAATTTGCATCTTACTATACACTATGTCGACAGAACAAGACAGCAATAAGTTAACCGTATATTAGTACCTGGAGATCCATAACCCGCCATTAATACGATAGTACTGAATATCAACGACCAGACCAAATTCGTAAGCGTGTAGCCGTATTTATGAACGCAATGCCCGTTGACTTTAATCGAAATTTACGTAAAATTCTCGAGAGCGAGGCAAGGCGCTTAAGCGCTCTACCGTCTCTACTTTGTCGCCGACATCGATTTTCAAAGCGTACTTGAACCTCTTTAACCCTCTCTTACGCGCAGTCGATCGATCGCGTGAGCGGTCGCGCCGAGAGAAATGCGTAGATTTAATGAGTATTGGCACTCGAAAGAGACTCGATACTAGTGTCGATCTTCCGTGATCGTATTTTGCTCAGACGACAATGCAGAAACGAGAAGCTAGTATTCACACAGGTAATTCTAGAAGTAACGCAACGATACGTTGAGGCGCAGAGGGATACGTAAGAATGAAACGGGTTAGTGACGGACATATCGGAGGAAAAGAGAATGAGAAACATACACTAGAGAGGCCAAAGGGATTGGCGAGCAGAGAATGGTCTCCCCTGAGTATTTTACGAGTGTCATAAAGTGTACACATTGTGTTACAAGCAGTCGAGGAAAATGGTGTGTACGAGCGGTCATGTGTACGCACCCGGTCTCATTGTGTGCTCACCTACAGTTTCGCGCCACAATACTGTCGGTTATACGAACGTTTATACACCGTGCCTACAGTCACGTTGGAAGGAACCTCGGCGCAAACGTCATCGGGCACAGTGGCAGATTACGGCGATACCCGACATGCATCAAATCCAGAAGCTCGAGATATCGAGCATGCCGCCAGAGAAGGTTGATTCTCATGCGACGTGCTTTGATCTACGACGATGGCCTAAAGGATTACGTATGCATCGCATTATTCCACATGAGTTGATAGAGGAGGGATCTCAGAGAACTTTTTAGTATATCATGAATCGAACACATAAACCTTTACATAAATTCGTGGAGGAAAATATATTTTCGAAATGTAAGCGATAGATATTGCAGTGAACTATTTTTCTAGCAGATTATTATAGCAATTTATTGCATTTAATGAAAATTCAATAGTCTTGTTTCGCGATTAGTCTCCACAAATGTACGTTTTTTACTAGGTATACTATATTTTGATAAAAATACTTTTAATAATATAAATCACATACATATATTACATTATATATATATATATATATATATATATATATATATATATATATTCATATATAATATAAATTTCTATATAACTATATAAATACATACGGTTTAATATGAGAAAGAAAAATATAGACTTGTAATTTTAATAATGCATAAATGATCAAATTAATGAAAAAAATAAAATAAAAATGCGTAAATAATATGTCTGTAATTTTAAACAAAACGATTTTATGATTAATATTTTTCGGTGTTATTGGAAATATAACACAATTGTAACATGAATATATATCATATATTTTGCATTGCAATCATATCGCCCGTTTTTAATGATGGATTTAAATATCTACAAAAAATGCAATAAAGAAAAACACACTTATTCTAATTATTTTTTATAATAAATATGAAGAATTGCGTATATTAAAAAATACATGTTTATGTGTATATATTAAAATATACTGAGGTGTACACATATTACTATTAAAATATATCGAGAAAGAAAGAAAGAAAGAAAAGAGAAAAAAAAGAAATATATATTAGAGCATTAATTGTGGAACATCAAACATTAAATAACGTGTATAATCGATAAAAGAACAAATTAAAAATCGAGAACAAACAGTAGTTTTACTTTTTGAGTTATATGTTCTTTTTTTGCATTGAACTTTTATGTGATTCAAACTAAAAAAAAAAAAAGTCAAATTGTCTTGTATACGTAACAACGTAGAAAGTGCAACACGGCAAAGCATCTGGATAAGGTTGCAAAAGTCGTTGTATGTTTAATTAAGAAAAAATCCCATAATCCACTAATGGGCGTAACGATGTCACCGAAAAGGGACATAGGCACCGCAAAGAATAGGAAGAAGTGCTTTTTCTCCCTGGATTTTGCGCGGCTACCAGCAAGCCTTTGCCCTTAATTCCGTAATACGAATATATGCACCTACTGGCAAGAGGAAAGGAAAGAGAAAGAGAAAGAGAGAACAAAAGAGAGAGAGAGAGAGAGAGAGAGAGAGAGAGAGAGAGAGAGAGAGAGAGAGAGAGAGAGAGAGAGAGAGAGAGAGAGAGAAAGAAAGAAAGATAGAGAAAGAGGCTGGGCATAATGCACGCTCGTCTGAGTACAGTCTGTAATTATGAAATAACCCCGGACCCTCTTTACGCTTCTATTATCATAGCTTTTTACGCCAGCGCCAGAGAAACCACGGCAAATTTTTCCGCGCCCAGGGCCCGCGCTCGAAAAGTCGTTCTCCATTTTCCTTCCGGTTGCTCCCTTCCATCCCAATTGACTATAAAGCAGGGAAAAAGAGAGCGAGTATATTCATAGTTGTCAAGCCAACATCATCATTCATGTTGTTTCTAACTAGATGTCATTTTTCGCATGTGACGCAAAAGCTCCCTCGCGAGTTGTGTATTATTTTTTGTTGTACTGCGAATATCTAGTGTACGTAATTAGAGAATATTATATATTATAATTCTTGCTTAACCTTATGCTCTCACGAAACAATAAATTACATATAAATGGATTAATGTGCATTTATTATTATCATCCTTTATCTGTATTAAATTTCATTTAAAATATATTTGAATGATGAAAAATTTAAACATTCTCTTTTTACATCAGCTAAAAGATTCTCACATTCTTGTGAAGATATTTCTGACTTGGAATATTAAAATATTTTCATGATAATTAAGTACTTTTATCATATATATAAGTATGTATGTGTAATTCAGTACGTCTTTCACAAAGATAGGTATAATTTTTCCTCGTGGATTTTGAGATTTCCAGTGGCCCGATTACATAAGCACATCGTGCCGCTCCGATCCTTGAATTATTTATACCAACTTTATTGAGGACCGTTGCGCCGCAGAGACTTGAACATTGTGCATTCACAATAAGACGAGGGCAATGTATTCTCTAATGGTACGTATGTATAAAGATGATATTCAAAAGATCAAGTGACATATAAAAATTTTCGATAATTGTGTCAATAATAACGTTAGAAAAGATTTGTGTATTCACGATTCACAATTAATTTACACAATACTCGTATTAATTTGTACACAAGATTTGTATATACACGATATACAACATTTTTTCTGTATGTTTAATCTTATCATTAGAAGGATAATTATTAATTTGTTAAAATATATCTATGTGTATTATTACTTTTATTTACTTAATTTGCATCTTGCATTAATTTTATAAGACTCAATTTAATGTGCGAAGCGCAACTTGATTTTACAAATTTTTTGAAGACGGATTTTTTAGCTTTCCATTACATAAGTTTGAAGCTTGTGATCTGTTAATGCTCTTAATTCTTCGATACTCGCGATGCAAACGCTACAAGCAAGAATTACCGTCGGTTAGACGATACAACCGTTGTCTACGCTACATGTCCACGTGGTTTACAATACCTACGCAGCGTATTCGCGTGGCCGCTTCACAGCGTTAGCAGTTACATCGTGTTTCGCTAACACCCTATTCATTACCCTGCTCACTCCATCGACCTCGGCGTACACGAGTCGGGTCCGCGTTTCAGTCTGCTCGCATTAAAGCTCTAAATACTGTGCGACGAGAGCAAACAGCTCTCTGCCACATCAGAATGCTACTATCTACTTCCTACTGTTTCTCCATACATGATCTCAATATATATATATATATATATATCTCTTTCCGTATCACACTGCAGTCTACGCTTGAAATTTCTCCATATACATATGTTCCTGCCGTGACAGTCATGTATTAAAATCCGTAACTACTGCACCGTAATTCACAAAGTTTCCGCAGTCTACCTTTTGTAATTTTCAATCAGTCAACGACGTTAATTGAGAAATGTTCTAACTTATAATAATTGAGAAATACTTATTTTGTTGTTATTTTATTAACTATGCCTTATTTTAATATTTTTTTAATTACATTTGTGATATATATAAATATGTATATAATGATATTTCTTTCGCTTTTTTTTATATATATATTTTGTATGCTTTATTTTCACATATGCTCTTCTATACATTCCGTATCTATTGTAGAGATAAACATAACTCAGTTGCTTGACACTATGTCACAAGCTGGAACATTCTTGCAAATGTAAATTGTAGCTAGCGGGCTTATATTTATAAAGTTATCTCACATTAACCTTCTCTTGTGGTTTTCTGTCGAATATTATTAAAAGCTATTATGATATGCATACTCGAAATACAACCGTGCACTAATACACATCCGTCAGTGTTCGCGATTTTGTCATTGTAACACAGATATGCTTTTAAAGGGTTTCGTCTACATTACATGTTGGCAATTTTGATCATGTTTGTCGCAGTTTTCGTTTGGTTTATTTGAGCTGTTGATTGACTGTAACAGAAATACCGTATTGAAGCATCATGCTTCGGCAATGTATTACACCTATGCAAGACACACGCAAAACAAGGCGAAATTGAAACAACATTGCTTCCATGAAACATTCTCAATTAATCCATCAAGGTATAATAATATTGACGTACATTAATGATCTATAAACGTATCTAAATGTAGTAACCTCAAAAGATTAAATTTCCAAATAGATATGATTTATTGATTACAGAAATTGAGTTTGCATTATACTTATTGTTAGTTTAATATTATAGAGACAAACATTTAATTAAATATATCTTACAGTTTATTATATCATTATTTTTGTAAAAATTTTATCGTAGCAATATATTATTAATATAAAATTAAAATATTTAATTAAAATAACATTTAGTATGTCCAGTCACATTATTATATTTAATAAACTTAAAATATATTTTATACATGTGCTAAAACTTCGATGTAATCTATAATGAGAAATTAATGGCGCTTTAAAGTCACAGCTCGATGAATTAAATTATTCTCTTAACAATAAAAATAATTGTGAAATTTTTCTATTTATTATTCACTCTCTTTATTCTTGTTGAGTACCATTTGTTTTTTTGTTCAACAATAGATTAATTTTTCGATTCACATTCATATTTTTAATTACTTTTTACATACATATATGATTTCTTTTATATATACATATTATCTTGCGTTTGCAATAAAAAATAATTATCACTCACCAGTACGATGCGCAACAGCGGAGTTGTAGTACTACATTGATCTGTAAAATACAAATATTGAAATTATATAAAGTAGTGTCCATAATAATTAATATCTTAAAAAATAATTATTTGAAACTGAATTTTTTTTATTCACTAAATAGATACTTAATAAAAAAAAATTCTCTATAATTTTCGAAAAAAATTTTTTTATATATACACTTTTTAAATTATGACAAATAAGAATTATACAATACATTAATGCAAATAGAGATAAAAGAGAGAAATTAGTTTTATGAATAATGAATAATAAATATAAGTTAGTAAATTACTTACTCCACGATTGCTCCGCCGTCACCTGATGTCTCCCCGGACCTCCTTCTCCCCCACTCGTGTTTATCCCTTGATGCTGTTCATGTTGTTGTCAAACACAACACTCGTGAAAACGCAGTTAATTATAATCGCACACGTACTTATCAATAAGATACGACGATCGCGCGGCATTTTGTACAACACTCTCGACATTAATTGCGCACAATGCACATTTTCATTACATTTGCGAGAGAGACCAACGCGACAACTACGTACGAAGTTACGGTCCATTCGGCGGCCAAAATTTATGCGTTATTCGCCGACGGTATACATATGTCTGTTGCTAATATATGCTCGTATTTTAGGACAATTTTATGATCTCTCATTATAACACAAGTGTACAAACATACAAGTTAGAATTAAATTAATAAACACTTGCGGATTGCAATATCCGAAAATAGGTTACGTTTGCCGACTGTTCATGATAGATTGTAATGGAATAAATTTCGCGAAATACACGTTTCGACTAATTATACACAACGATGTACAAACACCGATTTTTTATTAAAATAAAGGATTAGTAACAACTAATTATCTATTAATTAAACATTGTTTAATCAAAATTGATTCATTTTGTGGTATGTTTCGACAACGTCTGAAGGTTGATAATGATCGGCATCCAAATATCGTTAAGAAAACAATTACTGCCCACAAAATCATCATAAAACGATAATTTATTATTCCCATTTTCTATCGTTTCATTCGTACTCGAAATGTATAACTCGCGTGAAATATCTGCTTTGATAAATCCTTGTTATTGTATATCTGTCATTTCGATATGTGAATGATTAATCGCGGAAATTAATTAATAGCGCGGATTGATAATTACTAATTTTAATGGACGTAGAGGAAATGATCACGTTCAACGTTGTCCGACACAACTTGTCGCGATCGCGTCTCGAGGTATAATGATATGACGACGCACAGCGTGGCGCGTCGTGGCCTTGTCATGGATGATAATAACAAGGTCATAAAAACAGCGCTATACGTCGTGAGCACCGAATACCGTGTGACGTAATAATTCGTTGCCACTACGAAATATTTAACACATTGCAAAATAAATTTATGCGGAAGACTCTGTTTCTTCAATTTTAAATTAGTTATTAATAAATTATTGATTATTAACATTTCATTACTATAATCACTTGATTCTACATTTAATAAAATATTACCGCACACTCTCAATCCGAAAATGATAAATACGTTTAAATCTGCGAAAAATTTAGACGCGAGACGAAATGTAATTAAAATATAATTAAATCCAAACATTTTAACAAAATAATTATCGCGCATAATCATCGTAATATAAAACATTAATATATAATTCTATGATTTTAACATGCAATTAATTCATAAAAAATAATTGAAAGTATGATCGCGGCGATAGCTAATTATCGAAGCAGCTATTTTATTTCGTAATACATTTATTTGAGGTAAAAATCGTAGCGGTAGAAAGTGGGAATTATAAATTATTTTATTACGATATTTACGGACGATAATTATTTCTTTAAAATATGCTTGGATTGAAATACATTTTGCTTTGTGCTTTTGTTAATTTAGATATAATTTGTTCACTACTTTTGAACATGTACAAGAGAATAAAATATTAAAGTAACGAAGAGCTATCAATCATTTAAAAATAATTAATTAAGAAACTAAAGGCGCACGCGCAAATAAAATATTCGATAATTTATTTCGTAGTGTAATACAAATATTTTGTAGCGTCAAACAAAAAATTTAACCGTGTTAATTACGTGTTCGGCTTTCGATATGTATAATTGTTTATGTGCTTTTTGTCATTCGTATAGAGAGAATTGTGACGCGTCGCTCTCTCGTGATACTTATCCCTCGAGACGTGATCGCGATAAATATCGGAAAACGCTAAACGTGATCATTTCCTACGATCATTAAAATTAGCGATTATCGTATCGCGCGGCCTTATTAATACCCGCCATTAACCATACATCGAAATGACAGGTATTTGTCAAAGCAGATATTCTGGGCGATTTATTTCGAGTATGAATTGAAATGATGGGAAACAGAAAGTACAAATTATCGTTTTATCATATTTTCCATCAGACGGCAATTGTTTTTTTAACAATGCTTGGGTGCCGATTACCATTAATAAGTTTTGATCATTAATGAAATATCGTGAATATGAGATAAATAAACTTCCATTCAAACAGCGTCGCGACGTGTTTAAAAAGTTAATTGTCGCGACGCGTTTAAAAGGTCATTATTAACTTCATGATAAAATTTTTTAATAAAAATCGGTGTTTTTACATTGTTGTTGTAGTTTGTCAAAATGCGTATTTCGCAAGATTCATTACATTAAAATTTATCATGCGAACAAACATACATACATATATATGTCGGTAAACCTAAGCATATGTATTTTCGAATATTGCACTCCATAGGCGTTTATTTTCAATTTTAATTCGTATATTTGTACACTTATATGTGTTATAACGCACGAGATAATAAAATTGCCCTGAAATATATTAACTGTATTTGTTTATGTATTAGCAATAAATATGTAGAGTCGTTGAATAGCGCGTAAATTTCATGCGCCGAGAAAATCTTCGTACGTAATTCTCGCGTTGTTCTGCCGTCGCAAATGTTAATGCGCATTATACACAATTAGTATCGGAAGTGCCGTGCAAAGTGCCGCACGATCGTCGTATCCTACTGACAAATGCGTTCGTGATTATAATTAACTATGTTTTATTGAGAGTTGTGTGAACAGCAGCATAAGTAGTAACAAGAGATAAACATGACTGGAGGAGGAGGAGGCCCGGTGAGACGTCAGGCGACGGCGGAGCAACTGTGGAGTAAGCAATTTTTTAACCTATTTATTATTTGTAAAATTAATTTCTCTCATTTATTTCTACAACAGTCATCATCCATTTGCATCATTGAATAGTAAAATTCTTATTTAACATGTTTTATAAAGTTTATATCTAAAAGAATTTCCTTTCAAAAATTATCTAATTTTTTTATTCAATATTTATTTAATTAATATACAGATATATAAAAAATTCAATTTTGGATAACAATTATTTTTTAAGATATTAATTATTATGGACACACATAGAAAACTTTATATAATATAAATGTTTGTATTTTTCAGACCAACACAGTATACTATTATATATTATACAGTATATTATAGATCTTTACTATTGGGCATTATACTGATGAGTGATAATTATTTTTTTAATTTTAAATATGTATATATATATATATATATATATATATCGTCAAGCAAGAAAATTTATTTTCAATAATTTTAAAATTTCAGTGTATTTATTAAAACGACACATTAAATAGACTTCTTAAAAGAAATAGAAAATATATGTAGAGCAGTTTAAAATATTTTAAATTCTTTTGCGTGTACAAATATATGATTACAAAATCCTGGCGATTTTTATTACTGCATTTTTTTGCCACAAAATCCAAGTACTGTAATACTATTTAAGATTCTTTGCTATAGCAATAATAATTTGTTAAATTATGACTTGAAAAAGTTCAATTTAGCTTAATATTTTTGTTCGTGTGCATGTGAGCTTTGCTTTTTATAAAATATATGGTTAAACTAATAATTGTTTTTGCATCTTGTATTAAAAACGTAAATATTGTAGCATTTTTTATGATTTCTAATAATAAAAAAAAGTTCGCTAATAATCAAGATTTGAAAAAGTTCCATTTCTGTTTGATGGCGTTTTTAGTTGCGTTGTTGACGCTTATTTCAATTTCATGCAATTTTTATCATAATTTTATCATTTTAAGTGTATGTATAAACATTTCTACAGATCTGCTTAGTATTAGCAAATTTAAAATTAGGAAATTAAAATTTTAATTCTAACAATACGTTAAACTTTCGTAAGAATATTTTATATACAACTATTTCATATAATAGATAAAATAAAATGTAATCTTTTATTAGTGCATATTTTGACTTTATATTTAGTTTATCATATTTTTCTACAATAGCACATATGTTATATTCTTCCTAGTTTTAAGTTTGCTAAAACTGCAGAATACCAATGAAATCGATTGTTTGTCAGTGTTTCACTATGTTTATTACGAACACGACGCAGTTGCATATATTGGTCTGATAAAAGAACCAATATATTCCTTGGCAATCTTGATTCTTGAAGCAGTGAAAGATATTTTTAAAATTCATGCAATCGTCGCATATTTGAAGTATTTACCTACCTGTTGAGTTCACCATTAAAGAAAAATACATTAAATGTATATTTCTTGTTGCTTCGGCATCTTTACTCGATCAGTTCGGCCTCTTATTTACATTTTATATTTATATTTATATCAAGATTTCGCAAATTAAATATACTTGCAGATGACAAATAATAGACATTTATACGAAATTGCGTAAAGAAATTGCGAGAAAGATAAAAATATTCTGCCATTTGCATGGGTAAACAGACACGCGCAATATCTGACACCATTTATTTTCACAATTATCGCTGCATTGTGTACTTTTTAGACAGACAGCATAAGATAAGCTTGCGCGACTAAAGCTACTATCGTATTTCGAAAATTCTAATCTTACTTTTGTCAGAGAGCTTGTCACTTGCGAGACGACGTTGAAGCGTTGGGCTTGACGATACCGAGTAGATAGGGGCGAGAAATTCAAAAGGACGAGATTAGTCGCGTACGTGGCTGCCGTTGCCACTTAGAGCCACGTCGCACCATTTGCTTTGCAAATAAACTCCCTCTCCCCCTCTCCCCCTCCCCCTCCCTCGTTTTCTGTGCCACTGTTTAGTTGCACACATTCAGCCACCCAGCACACGTTCCATCATAAATATGTATCATCCGGATGTACGTACGGATGTAGGAAAATGCACACATATTCGCACATGAATCGCACACCGATGTCAACGCCTAACGTAATCGCTCGTCGGTTTGCTCTCGTACACGCATTTCTATAACGTTTTACCACCCGCAAGCATGCCCGCGCGGTTACGTTTACGTGTATGCATACGGAAACACACACGTAAATACGCATACTATAATAAAGAAAATACACGTCCGGTAGTATGCAGCCACGGAGTGGACCTGTGAATTAAAATGTGCGTGTATGTGTGTGTGTGTGTGTGTGTGTGTGTGTGTGTATGTGTATTCGCCAAAAATTATTTTTAATACCCCCAATTAGAGAGGGAAAGAAGAAAATGATTTTCGCGCAAGATAAATGCGTTTAATAAACGGAACGTTCTGTCGACCTACGAACTTCCCGGAAGCAATGCGCACTTAGGCAGCATATGGAAGTGACGTGTGTCTAGATACGAGCCGCCCTTGTCGACCTCCGCTGCGCGTACGAATACGGATAATTATCGTCGGTGAGATGCACTTTACCATCGCATCGTCGCAATCGAGACCGACTAGAATCCTATACCGTTAAGTGAACACATATAGTGTGCAAAAATTAAAAATGCATAACAATAGTTAATATATAAAATAAATGAGCAGTAGAGTTTTGATTAATATAAATGTAATTTATTCAAAGTCATCCTCGTTATTTAATATCTTTCAGTTTTCTCAGTGGTTGTAGATTGTGTTTCTCTATCTCTGATAATGATTGATAAAGTCACACGAGTAGGAAATTGTTTTCAATTATTTTGTTATTGACATATATTGTATATATATATATATATATATATATATATATATATATATATATATATGTATATTTATTTATTAATATCTGAAACCAATTGTTAAAGAAATATAAAATCATCTAGAATGCAATATAATCTTTAAATATTTTTTGTGCCTTAAAAAAATAATAAAAATATTAAATAATTTTCTGAACTTTTAACTTTCAATATTTATACTGCTTATGTTCCGATAAAGAAATCTATATTTAGCTTAAGTAATATTTTTAAGAATAATTTTATAAATTAATTTAGTTCCGCGCAGATGTGTATTTTTCACGTGAACGTAAATCTTCGTGGTTATAAAACGCGCGTTTTGGCTATCCTTCCCTCCTTTTTTATTCATTGAATAAAACCAAGCCTATCATATGCATTGAAACAAGGGAAAAAAGTAGCGAATGCCATCGCGCGGGACATTTTGGACGGGTACGCTGTCGCACGCGGACTTGCGCGCTACTTTGTATGAAAAGCAGGAACAATTGGCTTTGCATGCGGGAGAACACATCCATCCATTCGATGCGTCCGTGCGGGCGCGGGAGAGGAGTCAGGCAGAGCGTGGCCGAACTGCCGTCGATGCTACTACTGCGTCACGGTGCTGCGGAAGCGCATTTGCATACCCACTGGTTTATACTTTTTCGATATCGAACCGCGGCCCTTCTCTCTCCCTCCCCCCCTTTTCCCTCCAACGCAGTCGCTCGCTCTGGGCGCGAAATTACGCTATACTTCGGGACACTCCCCCCAGTATCGTCGTTACGTCGTTGCTAATTTAAGGGCCTTGGCGATCTAACGGCTCCCCGTGGCTTCGCGTACCCGACTCTTTCGGTTGGCTGCCGTCGTCGTTATCCCGGCCGGATATTGCGATACGATGGCCTCTAACTGCTGCCAGCGATGCCATGGCGTTTCGGTTACCCGACGCAGCGCTTTTTGTGTGAGAGAGAGAGAGAGAGAGAGAAAGAGGAGTTTTTCCTCGACTACCCCACGTACGTAATATCCGACATCCTGCTGTACGTGTAAGGCTATTCGCTCGGAGACTGAAGAAGAACAGGCGCTGTATCGTGTCGCGAGAGTAGCGGCCGGATATCGCACACTAGGGAGTGCATCTAGTTAAGCTGTACTTTTCTCGAGGATCTCGACCTAACCGTTCCAAAATTCTTTATTATCTTTAGAACGTTTATAGGTAGTGGTTGATCGAGAAGAAATGCAAGAGAAAAGAGATATGAATGTATGTGAAAATAAAAAGAAGCATTGCAAAGAAAATGAATATGTATATTATTGTGTGATCATTAGATCTCAGCTTCTACTTTTTCATATTTTTAAATAATTCTAAAATTTTGATAAATCAGTTCCTTAGCAGATTTTGTAAAAATATTCAAATCATACAACATATCTATCCATAAAAGTTAATATAGTTGATTATAAAGGTTTATTTAATTATACTTTGCAAGTAAGCTTTGCGTGTGTGTACTTATTAACTGGCCGTCGCATATATATACACTGAGCTAGCATGGAGTTATCGATTAGTACGCGAGTTTTTAATGACTGAGGTACTTAATTGCGATACGTGAGATTTACCTAATCGGTGGAGCAAAGGAGTAATCAAAACTGTGTTTTAAAGTGCCTCTTAAGCAGAGAAATTTACGAGGTATAAATTATCAGAGTACGTAGTTGCCATAATATGCAATAACGATAATTTATTGCAGCTAATGGCAAATAAGTTCACAAGCATCTATAATTTATTTCCTCACAATCAGTCTAAAATTTAATAAAGATAAGTGATATGTTTCTCGCGTTTTTCTCATTCATGTATCATTTTTATTGTTTATTTGCTTTTAACTGATAAGTTGTAATAAGATTTATAAGTATAGTATATAGCTACTTAAATTTTGTAATTCTTTTTAATATAAAATATAATATTTTTTTCACGTAAATATATTGTATAAAATTCAATATATTTTTTAATATATAATATTTTAAATAATATTTTATTAAAAATGTTCTTATTATATAAAAATTAATCAATTCTAAATTTAAGGTGTGTAAAATATGAGTCATATATAAAAAATTTTTTATATTTTGCGAAATCAAATAAACGGTTTGTTTTAATAATATTAAAAATTTTATAATACATCGGCATATAGTCAAGATTTATTGTTATTACTTAATTGTAATTATTAAAGCAAAATTATAAAAATTATTATTGTTTATCAAACACGGTACACAAAATATATTCGTCGAATTTTCGAAAGATACATTTATTTTGTTTTTTCTTCCCGCCGATTTTGAAAACGAGTCACGTTCGATGCCGATGAAATTTACATTTTTACCGAGTTGAGTTTGATGCAAATTTCTGGCAAATTTTTTCCGATCACTTCCCCCTAAAGCGGTCATATTTCGCTAATCCACAGATTCACTTCGGGAAATAGTCGCGGAAACATGAACTAGCTTGTGGCGTGGCCGACGGTGGTTTATTTAAAACATCCATGCGGTTTTTGTTAACCATGCATACGGCATATGAATTTACACATATATCATCAGTTTGGCCGCTTCCGAATAAGCGACTGGCATTTCGATTGACGCCTGCAGCAAATTTCGAGAAATCAGAATATCTCAATTTAAAATCATGCGCGTTGTACTTTCAAAGATGATAATATGATTAATTTCGAAATATAACTAACCAAATCACTTAGCCATTATATCAGTAAATAACTTTGTGTGAAACGTGTAATCAAAATGTATAAAATCTGATTGTAAATACTTCTCTCATTCAACATAAGCAGCGAAGAAATCAAACTCTAATTAATGTAAGATTTAGATTACATCAATAAAACTAATTTTGCATCGTAATAAAAAGAAAATTTTTTATAGAATCACGTAATAAATATAAAAATATTGAGCAATTAAAATATTTCATGTTTTCAAAGTAAACTTTATAAACTCATGTATATTTATATGCGAGTATTTTTGTTCAAGATTTTTTTTATCCGCAATGTAATTTAATTTTAAAGTAATTTAATTTATAGGTTTTGTGCAAGAGAGAGAAAGAGAAAGAGTACAATATCAGCTTCATACATTACATACTTTCGGTATAATATTGCATCTTTGCAAAGTATGATACTACCTGTATCTCGTCTTGTTGTATATCATCATTAGTTTTACACGGAACTTCGTTTCCCTTCTACAAAAATTCGCTCTGGTTAAAATGATATACAACTTTTTTCTTAGGTAGGCGGTCGCGAGCGAAGTTGCAATAATTAAGCTCTTTGTAATACATTAAGTACGTATGTATGCTGCACAATTCATATTCATAGCAAGAAAAAGATTATCGTTTCCTTGACTTTACATATCAGAACTTACATATCAAAATACGCGCGAGAAATGTTTCTTGCAATCGCGACATATCTGAAAATCTCCGCTCATTTCCGTAATACGAAGTCTTTTTTAGTCGAGAATAATAATTTGTTTGTCACGTAGGAGCTATTAAACATTTCTATCATAATGAGTGGATAATATATGTTAACGCGATACGCTAATGAGATATTTTTTTTAGTACATAAAGTACAGAAGGATCTGGTATCATATAATTTTATGTCGCTCATTATGGTTAAATGTCGCTGCATAATATAACAGTTTAGCGTAAATAACCGAACTAAATATGTATGTAACATCTATATGCAGTTGAGATGTTGACCAACTCCTTGGTATAAATCAAATGTTATAATCTGTGATCGGCTGCGAAAAGACATGAGGCTTTAAGAGAATGCTCAAGAAAACATATGCACGACGAGCTCTCCTCGCGACGTAATCTTTACAACCACCTATAAACTCTGTTTTTCATATCGTTCGCAAGCTCTTTACCCTAACTCCTCCTCTTCTTTATTTTTCCCCCGGCATGTATTACGACGACAAAATAATTTTCCCTCGGATAAGACTTCCATCTCATAAATAAATCTGGCATTTTAAAATTATTTGCTAGACTATCTGGTAAGATAGATAAACACCGATGTGATATATTTCTTCCGCCGTATTTTGTGCTATGATCGCAACGCGAGCACTTTCTCGTAAATTTACTTCTCTGTATAAAACTTTAAAACTTACTTATTTCTGCTGTTTTTTCTAATGCTTATTTTTAATACTATTTAACATTCTCATTTATTGCTCGTTTAGCAAATATAATTAATGTACGTTAATTAATAAATCGTAAATGTAATTAATTGCGATATGAAAAAAAATAGATATCGATTATTTACTTCATAATCTCATAATTTAATCTCATCTTTAGTAAATGATTTTGTTTAAAGTGTTATGCAACAAGAGGCAATGCGGATCAATATAAAAAAAAAATTATTTTATTGATTGTAAACGAAGAAATTTTTATGAGCAGTCTTAGCAATAATAAATTTTAATAAATCTAAGAAAAAAAATATATATATTATAAATATTCTGTTGTGTTATAATATATGCATGTACGTTTAAGAAAACGGACCATTGTACGCGTATGCGTTTTGAATACTGTCTTTGCCGTTTGTCGACAAGTTCCCTTGGCGGATTCCAATTTGTTGTATATTTAGCGAGTACTATAGAGCAATAGAGAATGCTAAATCATGAATTGTGTAAGACATATCTACCTTTACGGCAAACATACATAGAAAGGGTCCCGATGAAAACATCGGCTGTGTGTTATAACACAAATGGTAGTATGTATGTACATTCGACCGAAGAGAAGGCCACCTTATTCATGGTACTTGAATTATCGTACACGAGGGACTGCAGTGATTCTCACTATCGAATATTGCACCGTTGTCCGTTGATTGTGCCGGCCACGGAACAATAGCAAACAATAACCCTTATTACTCTCCTAAGGGAACTCTTAACATACTAAAGTTTGGTCACTAGACGAGATCTGAAATCGCGCGTCCATTTTCACCGTCCGAACTTTTGTGTTTCTCACAGAAAATAATGCCCGCTTCTCTGTACCGAGTAAACAGGACGATCCCCGTATCGCTATACGCGAAACGTACGTAACGACTACAAATACGCAATCTCTTTTTTACAGTATCCATTGACGTTTTGAAAACTACGCGAAATTCAAACAAATCCGTTATTCCCAGTGCGGCGCGTGCTTTTAACGATGGCGAGTTATTGACATTTCATATTGTTCTCTATATCTGACTATTGTTTCAGCACGTTTACGCATAATCCTTTTTTATAATTGGCGCAAAAAAATTTCGTATTCTTTAAAAGTCGCGCTAGCTTTTATTCAAAGCCCTTAATTCGGCGTGAAAAGCGACAAAATTGAATAATATTGCGGTTATATAGATCAGGACACTATCGTAAAACAAACATTTCTAATAATTATGATTTGACGAGCAGCAACCCAATCACTCATACATGTATCACATTTAGGTGGAAACAAATATTTTGCAAAGTACGGACAGTATATCGTCGAAATCAAGAAAGATGATGCTCCACAAATTACCACATCTTTACCGTAGAGGACATGCGTCACGACCAGAGATTTATTGTCCGACTGTCATCGCGTACGAGTAAGCGATTTGGCCGAAATTCGGATTACACGTTGTGACAAACGTTCCGGTCGCGCAACGCGTCATCCTTTACGTCTGATAATATTTGTTGAAATACGCACTACGCGCAGAAATGTTATATGTTTTCCTTGACACAAAAAACGCGACGGGATAGCTTCGTCACGTTTGCCATGCGTTGAAAAAGTGACTCCAAAATTGGCCGGACATTTTTCTTGAAACCAATCTGCAAAAAACACGCTCTCGTAGAAAGCGAGTGGTAGTTTGAAGTTTCGGTTGGTATATATATATATATATATATATATATATATATATATATATATACGGTGGCACCGTTTTCAAAGTGTGTATCGCACATAAAAGTTATCCCACGTGTGCACGTGCTCATACATGTCAGACGTGTACACGTGGAGGTTGATACGTACAGGCGGCAGTATGAGACGAGGGTTGGGGTAGGACGCGTGGTTGCATTAACTTGATTAAAGCGCGTATCCTTCCATCAGCGGAACGCCGATGGGCGCACGTGAAAATAATCCTTAAAGCCCGGACGAGAGCGCGGGAAAGAGTAACGAATTTTCCTCGCTCGAACTTCCTTTGTAACGGTCACAGGCTAGAAATTGCATACGGATCGGATTGTTTTCGGGACACGGTCGCCCGGAAGCGGAATATAATAATTTCTCGCGTTTGTTTTTGCGTCTCGGTAATTACATTCAAACGTGCGGAACGTAGTAAGCTTTCCCGAGTACATCTGTGATTACACACTGAGCCGCGCGTATGTTGGCCATGGATGTCTGGCGCTTTGTCGTGAAAGCGCCCAGTGCTTCGTTTCACCGTGCGGTAAACATCGGCTAGCATTATGCAATGATATATACATATACATATATACATATATTATACATGTATTTTTTTATCACGATGAAAATTTCATATTTCTTATACTTCATTAATTAACTCTTTTATCCTGGCCGGAAATCTAATAGGATGCTTTTATTTAACGCTTTATGATGGAAAGTTACGAATATAAATAGTCTCGTGAAGAGGAGGAGATTTAATAAAATGAGTTTGCAGCAATTTTTTTTTGCATGTGTCCTTTAATGCTTTACGTTCTTCCATCGGCAAAACACACTGTATCGCAGACACACATTCTATTCGAATTGAATGTAAAATGATTGTACGAGGGCAGCTGAATATTAAAATAAAACTTTTTTCGAATTATTATAACTTTATACAGAATGTACGCGTATTTTTTTGCATCTGTTTCAAAGATATTGCGTTGCTATCAGATTTTGATTATCGAATCAGTTTTGTATCTTTCGGATACCGGAAGCAAATCCTCGTACTTATTAGCCCTCGTATGAGACCGGCGCAAGATTCGATTTCGATATGATACCACATCGTGGTTTACCGATTCTCCCATCGCATCGGCCATGAGCTGCCCACAAATGCCAACGGCAGGGCTCTTGCCGCACAATGCACCACGAAACGTCGTTACACCACAAGGTTTGGATCGGGCGGAGGTAGTGGCACGCGGAGGCGCGTGTACATATTTGTGTGTATATGTTGCACGTGTCTATGTATGTACATACGAGTGTGCCTGAACGTGGGCTTTGATGCAACAGCGTGAACAAAGAGAATTCACAATGCACTTGTCTCCCTCGGTACATCCTATTTTCTCGGTCTGTTGATCCGCATCGTGTCGCCAGTTAATTCGGATTCCTCGCGAATGTACGTACATTAAAATATTTGCGCGACACGTACGTAACTAAGCAATCTCAGTAGTAGTTTATTATAATTGATATCGACCGTGTTACGCGCAAATAAATCGCGCGATGGAAATTTTTCTCCCGAAATTCTATTTCAACGTATTTCCGTGATCTATCGACGAATTCCAGTAACGACGGATCGCCAACTGAATCGGATTCACAATTGAATCGCGAAATCGATGCTATCTTTACGGCCGGTAAAACATAAATCGCGGCAACGCAAGGGAGAGATGTTTCGATAATGCCATCGGGGGAAATGCTAGATATCAAGGCAGAAGCGAATGGAGAATGCGAGAAATAGGGCTTACAAACACCTTGTTAATAACGATAATAGCGACAGTAATGCGCGTAAACAGCAAAGACGCGTGTGGCTTATGGTCTAAACGGTAAACGTTTCTCTCGCCGCGGATAAACGGAATATAGAAGTGTGGAACTTGGGGGTGTAACCCCTTTGTGTCGAAAAGCCTCGTAAATACTGGCACGATTATCCCTTAGCGCGATTCATAATGTAGGAAAAACGATGCGCGATTACGCAGTCAGCCAGCCAAACTCAATCCAGCGCTTTTCACCACGACATTACAATCCTCTTTCTTTGTTTATCCCTTCTCTGTGCTTTCTAGCCACTTTTTTTTCTTTGCCTTTTTCTCAAGTACCCTTCCTTTTAACAATCAAAGCAGAAGAATAGAAGGGGAACTTTCCTCTTTTCCGAACTTTCTTCTTTCTTTTACATGGCGACGGGTCAATATCTATTTGTAGCTATGATGATGTGAGTGGAGATTACATGTCGCTATTAAAGGGGTTCGACGCGTGAAATTGATCTATAATATTGAGGTCACTATCACATGAGAGATTATAAGCAAATCTGCATAGAGATCGAGATAATTGAAATGGCAATTATACAAACTACAATTATGCAAATGTCTTAGTCGCTTAAGTTTCGAGAATTGCTAATTTGAATGAATTTGGAATGTTCCCTTTTGAGAATATATATCTATATACATTTATATGTAACATTTATATAGAGATTATATAAAATGTGATTTTATATGTGCATTTTATGTGTAAGAAAATAAAGTTCATAATTTTTCTTTAAAAATGTGAAGATTTTCTGCTTCTTGTATAGCAAATAAAACTGTTATTTGTTTTATGTACAAAAAGAATAAATAAAGAAATATATGTATATATATATATATATATATATATATATATATATAACATTTTATTTACAAGCACGACTGCATTCTACGGTAAATATATTTCACAAAATGAAAGTCCAAAATATTTTACTGCAATTCGCCGCTTACATTATCGTTTATTATGCTTTCATAACCGGCCATTTTCGACCGCTATATTTTCATTTTGCGAAATATACCTCGCGTTGGATGACTGCTTATTATGACACTCGCCATAAACGAGCCAGTCTTAAAGTCACAGACCAGCTTTTATTAACTTAAAGCTAATACAATCTACAATATCGCAGAATTATTTCACAAACATTATATCCGTATATAGTTTGAATCCTTCGCGAAGGTTACTATTTCTAATTCTTGATAGTGAAATATTATTTGGAATTTTGCAGCATCGAGATTAAAGACGTGTTCGGTATAAAACAGTTATTGAAATAATTTGACAAGATTTGCGCTATGTATAAGAATCTTTTCTGATTAATATAAATAATATGAATTTTAAAATCTGCAATTATAAGAAAAGAGAGTTACGGTCAACTATACAAATAACATGTTAGAAATAAAATATATACTTTTCTTAAAATATAACGAAAAGATAATATAAACAATATTTTCTATTTTAACTTCTTTAAATTGAAAAGGACGTCTAATTGTAAGAGAATTTTTTAAATATTTTTGTATCTTTAAATAACAAATTATGCAAAAAATTTTCAAACAAGTTATTTTATGCGTATTTATTTTAATTATAACATAGTTGTAAATTTTGAAATATTATTATATAATATTATATTATGATGGAATTTTTCAATTTGGAGAAAAAAACAAATTTGAAAAAGCAAGAATTTGAGCATAAAGAACAAAACGAGCAGACATTTGACAGACGTTAGGATTCCTTTCCCATCTTACGGCGTCCTTCTGAACAAACATATTCCTATGTACAAGCGCGACATAAGAGTCACAACCGCAAGATGTGCGCAGGTGCATCGGAGTTTACTAGCAATCTCTCGCGGAAAAGTAAAACAACCCGTCCCACTTGCACGACACCCTCGTATCCATTCGTTGAATGCTGTATATGTATGATCGTGAAAAAGATGGCGAAAGTAGACGCGCCGAGTAGAAAGAGGCAGAAAGGAAAACGAAAGCGAAGGAAAAAGGTCCGGCCACCCCATAGCTATACCGACATATTTACAGAGGGTAGAAAAGATACGTTTTAGTTTTGCATTTGTCGCCGTGGAGAAAATAGTGCTTCGAAAGAGGAGAGTACTCGGGTAGGACAGGTAGAGGTACGCATGGGTGGATGGCTGACATCGAAGGAAAAAAGGGAAGCGGAAAAGGTGATTGTAGGTAGAGATACACGCGCGGTGGCAAACCGTCGACCGGCGATAGGAAAGAGGACCATACAAGGGAAAAAGATACGAGACTACCATCTAACCGCGTCAGCGGGTGTGAGTCGGGCTTGAGAGTAAGAGGATGCAGGTAGCAACAAGGGGAGGAGGGCAAAACGACAGGGACGAAGGATAGGGGGGAGGGGGGGAGAGACGGCGGGATCGGGTCCCATGTGCCTGTCACGGTTTTACAAGTCCATAAAAAGAGGAATTTCAGACTGAGTTAAATATTGCTGCCGCTCTCACTGAATTTCAAGCACGCACACGCGTACAGCCGCCGCTGGTACATATATAATAGGGAGCGCATAGAAACGCGACCGCGCACCTTTTCACACGTGTAACGAGTGCGGGGAATGGCAGGGGGAATCTTCCTGAGATATTTATTTGCCCGTCATGCGTGCCTGTTAAATTATTTCAAACCGCCCGTTTCGCGGCATGAACGTCGATGCCGAGGGATTTAGGTACGTATAACGGTGGAATTTTATTTATCATTCATATTATTTGCACACTATTGTAATTGGGAATAAATTGTATTTCAAATTTGCAAATTTGTCTTGTGTCTGTCACTTCGGGAATATAAGGATGTTTTTGTATAAAAAAAAAAAAAATCTGAAAACCTTAATTCATTCGGCTTGCATTGTAATCCGCATTCATATCAACCTTCCTATACGCGCAAGCGTATAGAGATTGTTGGAAGAAAGTAGTTATGACGGGTTTCGTGGTTTATGGCTGATTCCCCGAGGTACACAGACACAGGAAGCAAAAGAGATTATTACAAGGGACGTACGCTAATCCCGAACTACCGCTGTACCGGACAGCCTTACGCGTACAAGTTATTCTAGAAATACATGGAACTGTTATACCAAGTCCCATTTCACTGAATATCCTATGCTTTATCTACATATACACAAAGGCTGAAATAATAAATTAAGCAAAATTATAACTGCACTTCAAAATCTACGATGAAATTTTTAAGGTCTCTGACAACTTTGACTGCTTGCAAAAATTTTATGTAACATAAATCTATGTTGCATATTTTTGTACATTATTTATGCTGTTATTGTAATAATTGTTACTTGTTTTATGTAAAAGTATCCAGGGTCTAATCTAGAAATAGAATTGCAGATATCTATTATCACGATGGATAAACAATTCTTAGGACTGTTTGACGATTGAATAATATTCGTAGTGCGTTTCAGTAAGTAATATTCCAACGATATAAGAAAACTGCAACATGTTTTATTGACGTTGAAAACTATTCAGTGCCACGAGATGCGAGAAAATCTATTTCTAACACGTTGTATCGAATACAGAAGCTATAATGGCTTGTCGGATCGTGACGATCCGCGAAACTGGCATTGCTATATACATAAGTAAATATGAATTTAGATACTACGGAAAACAATATATATTTTTATTTTACCTATACATATAGTTACTTATAAATCTCATGAAACTTTCTCTTTCTTTTCTCTTTTAATATACTGTCAAAAAATTGAAATGAAAATAATAATACAATGTAATATATAATAAAATATAATAGTAGTATCATTATATAATATAAATGGTAAAAAGCATAGCATTAAAAAGAATTGTATTTGTTATCAATTTCTTAAATTTTACAAAATTATATTGTTTATTAAAATGTCTACATAAAAATTTTTGTTATCAATGTTAATAGTTAATAAGAGTCTCGAATCAGTTTACATTAAACGTTCGATTCAATTAAACATGTGAGTAATTGTAGTCGCGTGGAATCAGGATAGAACAATGTATTAACGATGTATTTAATAAATGCTTTTTTAGTAAAATATTAATTTAATGTCACTGGTATTGAATTATTTTATTCCAGTTTGTGTAAATTAGTTTAATCTTTATTCCACAATAATGGGCTTTGTGAAATAATCATTAAAAGAGAAAATATGATAAAGGTTTTATAAAAGCATGTGTATGAAACATTTTATACGTAAAATAAATATCTCCTTGCAAGATTGATATGTAAATCAATATTTTATTGAGAAATTAAAATTGAAACAATAGTAAAATAAGAAAAATATTGCATTTGAAATATTTTTAAGAATATAACGTAGCTACTAAACAGCATAATACTAATATTTGTACTTTACGAAATTTCAATAAACATACTGTAGAAATGAATTACAGTTGCAAGTTATTGTAGTATTGTAGTAACAAATAATTGATTTATAAAACTATCAATTATAAACTCATTATAGTAATAATAAATTAATCGTCATAAATAAATGCATGTATTTTATAAAGACACGTGTATTTTAATAGATAGAATTGAGAGAACAAATGTATTATATCAATATAACAATGTAATGAAATAATAAATGAACTATAATACTCCATTTGATTATAATCGAGTAATAATAAATTTCTATTAGAAATATCGTAAATTAATATAGATATTACTGCTTTATTATAATGTTACTAGGTTTCATTAACGTTATAAATAATATTAGATTAACATAGAAATGTGTTTGTGAATCGATTCTGTATTTGAACATTTGATGAGAGATTGATATATTATTATTTAATGAAAATTTTCTAACTTTTTTTTTGCATAATCTGTACTGAATAATTTAAAAAATTCCATTTGTTCTACAGCAAAAAATAGCTTTAAAAATTCTCTTGTATAATAATTCCTTATTCTGTCTAATTAGTGCGTAAATTTCACAAGTCAAGCAAGTATAGGATCAAAGGTAAAACGCATATGATGTTAAATATTTTTTTCGTATAAAGACGAAAATCTGAAAATTGGGTGTACTTACTGCTCGTGTCCTGCTTTGGTTGGTTACCCGGGGACGTCGCCCAGTTAACTTTCATCTCCTGAAACATTCAGAAAGAAGAAAATGAGTTTAACGTACTACATAATAATGCAGAAGAGAAACAACATTTTTTAAACTTAAAAGCACACATATAACGCATTAAATTATTGTTGATTATACATTACATATAAAAATCCGGTCTATATTTATAAATTTATGGTTTTCCCTACAATTCAGTATAATTTTTTAGTAATTGATAATCTTTATGTATATCAAAATTTTATATAAGATTTGTTTATTTAATATATACATAAAACGCTGCTAAAAGAGTATATATTTATAACGAAAAAAAAATAGAAAAGAATAATTATTTTTTTAAATAAATGAGTTTTAAGTAATCAAAATAGTTCAATTTAAAATCAAATTAAAATAAGTTTAATTTTTTTATTTTAAAATAATTACTGAATGACGACTAAATTTTTTATGTCAATAAATATGTGTCATATTAAATGATGTTCATTGAAGCCATTATCAAATTATTTTAATCAAATTATTAT
Source organism: Anoplolepis gracilipes (assembly GCF_047496725.1). Classification (NCBI taxonomy): domain Eukaryota; kingdom Metazoa; phylum Arthropoda; class Insecta; order Hymenoptera; family Formicidae; genus Anoplolepis; species Anoplolepis gracilipes. The sequence goes on from NC_132981.1 coordinate 7,564,535, forward strand.
CGTCATTCTTAAATCATTTTTATATTTTTATATTTCTAACATAAGCAATGCTATTTGATTTATAGAGCTACAGAAATTTCTTAGACAATTTCTTAGACAAACTTAGAAGAATCGATTACACATTACTTCTAAATCGGATCTGCAGATTCCGGTAGCGAGGAAGTGGTTTCACTTTGGAGAAGACGTCGGGCAACGGAAATGGGACGTGTCGGGTATCGTCGAGTCCTAACAGATGCCGTAAACTGGATTCTTTATGCATCGTCGTATACCGGCTCGTGGCGTCGCAGATATTCGATAGATAGTAAAAGTCATTTCGTTGGAACCGATCGCGTCCCGGGAAAAAAAATGAAGATACGTAAACGTTGCAAGATCCATGAACGAGTCGCGGAATAAGTTTTGCCGTATTGAATTTTGCACGAGATATTTGGAAAATGCCAACGGCTAATTCAGACAAGCAACTATTATTACGCATGTAGCATTCATCGTTGATTTGATATTTCCTTTTGTCAAAATGTTTAATACAGAGAATACACTATGAATGATAGGAATCCATTGATTTTATTAACAAAACAGCATTGTTCTTGCAGACAGTGCTATGTGCAATATGTCTCTTGTGAAATGTTATTGGCAATTAATAAGACCTCTCAGGAAAAATTCCATAAAAAAAAAACATATGTTGAATTTGTAAAGATATTTTATTTATTCTAAAAAATTTTAATCTTATTTTAAATTTTCTTATTTTAATTCTTATATATAAATTAATTTTATTTGTTTTATTTGAATTTTAATTCCTTTATTTTAATTCTTTTATTGCAATTAAGTTTTATTGCAATTTTTATTTTACAAGAAGAATTTAAATAATTCTTATTTTTTATTACGGAAAAAATGTTGCTTCTTATCACTAAAATATTTTTTCTATTAGCAATATTTGGCACGTGCATTTCTCAATTTTTTATCTAAATTATTAAATCTCTAAATTCATTTCGAAATGAGCGTTTCCATTTTTCTACGTAATCATATTGTCAATGAATAGTGATAGATTTCACGAGCATGATATAAGCAGGAAATAGTAAAATGTTACTGTCAAAGTACGCGGATAATAAAAGTCACGTGCACGATACGCAGGAAATGTAGGCAGAATTAATGGAAGAATAGTGTCACCAACGTGGACGATATACATTGGCCGTATCAGTACGTGTTAATTCGGTACACGCAACTCGCGTGGGGTTGATATTGAATCGTTACTTTTCATTTTCTTGGTCGTTGGCAGAGTCGACTCTCGGCGTCGTTCGTGCAGCCTTGGACAGCTATTTAACTCTTCTGGATTATGAGAGTTTATGAAATTGGTGCATAGGCTGACAATAAGATAGAAAAGCGTTTCAAAACGCAGTAATTTTAAACTCTCTGACGAGAACTACACAAATTCGAACTATAAGTATTTTATATTTTTATGTTTTAATTCGAACACGTTTTTTTATAAATTATATTCAGTAATACTCAGAATAATTGATAAGTATAATTAATTCAAATATCATAAATTATATTTAGTTAAATAAAATTTATGAATTTGTATATTTTTTACTTTTAAATTAAAATAATAAAATATAGCTTGTAAAATATTATAATGCACAAAATATTATCTTTTAATAAGAAAATGCAACATATTGATTAATAAATCAATGAATTTGTTGCTTTTCTATTCGTAATTTTTGAAAACAATTTTAACAATACCTGAAGTTGATATGTTGCACTCAAATGTAACTAGTTTGCTCCTACTGGCATATGTATAATAAAAAAGTTTTATTACAAAATATAGGAGGAAAAAAAATTCATCATTCACTATGAATATACATATTATTATTATATAGAATATAAATTATTACAATATGATTTGGTGTGTCTGGTTTAACTATTTGTGGGATTTACGTCTCCAAACAGACATATTTTTGTAATTTCGCAGACCCGCATGCACGCTGATGTTAAACGCACACCTCTAAAATCGATATAATGATAATTGAACCGAATTATAGAGAAATGTACGAACAGAGGCAAAATACTCCGTCTCGCTTGATAAAGCATTTACGCCCACGTGCGATGCTTTGTACGATTACCAGCCAGCCGCGCATCGTAAACTATTTTACAAAATATATTTGGAAGCGCGGCATTGGGACGCCACAACTAAACGGTAAACTAACCGTAGCAAATAGTCTGTCAGATAGTATATCGGATATCAGTATGGGTATAGAAGTTAAATAAACGGCATTATTACGTGTCTATTATTTAGTAACGTGAACATGAATTATTTCTAACCGCCTGATAATTTTGCAAGTTATAAATGTGTCAGGAAATAATGGCAAGCAATCTCTAACGAGAACCCAGTAAAAAATGTTCCTGCTGCTGTCTTGTTATTTCAATACATAATGCTCAACCGCATCTCTCTTTGGGATTTCCAACTGGACTAGATGTTCCAGAAAAGGGGAATGACGGGAACAAGTAATGTTAAGCAGGGAAAACCGCGGCGCGGAAAAGTGTGGAGGATAAGGAATACGAGGCGGGGGAATAAGCAAGTAAGCGAGTGACTATATAAGTAAGGAAGCGCGCACGAGTAAGTCGGGTAAGTTAAGTTAGGACAGGACGTGAACGCGTGTGTGCGAGTGCCCAAGACGGTCGGTATGCGAACACGGGGCCCGCAGTGTGTCTGCAGCAATTTGCAACTTTTAATAGTTAGCCTGGGCTGCGCGAGGTCGTCTACCGGTCCAGAGCCCGTTGTTTTATGGTTTATACAGGAGGAAAGCAAGTTTACATGTCGTAGTTTTGAACAGTTAATGCACACGCGCCTTATGCTACGATCCACCACCTTCCGCCATATTTATATATTAAAGGATGAAGTTTCCCTCCGATACACCACCTTCGTATTATCTCACGCGTATATCTAAACTTGCGTTTTAAATAACCTGCTCGCGAAATGAGATCGACCCGGCATTTCAGTTGCTGTGCAGAATGAGCGACTGTCGATACTACGTATGCCTGTCAAGTAAATCGCTATATGCGATTTATGAGGGTTTCTTCGTCTGATCAATCATGAAATTTCTTCAATGTAATGACTATTTAATTACTATTTTATTTATTTAAATAGCAATTTTATTCTCTTGACTTTTATAAATATAGTTATTCATAGGTGTCGTGTGAACAATAAGAATAAATTGTCTGAATGAATAGAGTAGTGTGCCTTTGTCAAGAATATAAATGCTAATCAAATCTAAAAAATATTACGAAATTTTTGAATTGATGATGTTTTGAAAGATACTTTGAGTAAATTAATATATACATATAATACTGTTTTAGAAAAATAAATGAGATAGATTGACGGATTTTTTATCTACATAGTACAGTATTAAAAGGTATGAAGAAGAAAAGTTTGAAAAAAGCAATATATGTAATTATTATTCTAATAATAAATTATAGTAAAATAAAATAAATTAAAAATAGCAAGTTTAAATTATTAACAATAATATTAAGATAAAACGAGTAAACAAAAAATTACAGTACAATTATTTTATCATTTTACTGTATATAATTTTCACATAATAGTAGTTTCAAATAATTCTGATACGATTTTATAATAAAATATGTTGATATTTACGAATGGAATCAATACAAAAAAAATATCAAACTTTTATCACTTTCATCATTGAAGCGTGAACAAAATAAAGAAATTGTTTGGTGGCAAGTGCAAAGATTTATTTTGTCTTTTGCAGCCTATGCAAACACACACACAGTGCATTCATTCATACGTATTAAAAAAAAAACAGCAATTTCTTGCTGCAAAACTATTGAACTGTCGCGTACAATATCGCGTAGAGTATTGCTTATTTCGACATTGGAAAGAAACGGAATGGATCAACGTGGCACTTTAATGCAGGGCTTAGATCGCAGTAAGGGAGCGATTACATATTACAGATGTGAATGTTGAGTTATTGCGAGCGAGCATCGGCAGGAAATCGGGCAGAAATTGCAAGCTGCTGCACTTTTGACCTTAGCCGTGCAGTCGTCTGCCGTTCAGATATTTATTGTCCTATTATCGTGATTGATGCACAGTTGGCTGCCCACCGGCCAGCGGTATCTTATATAAGTACATTTAATGGGGTAAGGCCGTTTCGGACCTTCGCATGACGAAGGGCGCTGGTCTTATATTGTCGTTTAACGTTATGGCCGACGCGGCGACCGGTACGGTGGGGTGGATTTGTAACGTTTTCTTACTTATGCCTTCTTATTTTCCAGCCACATGGCGCCATTAGTCGACGCGGCACCACTAACGTTTCTCGCCTGCTGCGGTAATAAGTCACGGAAATGCTATCGTAAGAAATTTACAGAACATTCGCTTACTTTCCGCGCGTTACACGTACGAGACGCATACTCGCGAACGGGGTCTTTAGTAAACCGTGAACCAGCCGTGACAATCCTCCGTGTCGGCTCAATCGTTAATTGCGCTGTAAATATCGGTACTTCGGAACGTTCGAGGTATATAAATCATCCTCGTTCTTAGTTTCGATTTAATTGATTCTTTTTTACCATCGCGCGAACACGCGCGACAACTATTTTATGCGAAAAAAAATGCAGACACTTAAGTGTTCTCGCGAAATCTCGTTTAATATTACAAATCACTACTTTCGAAGAAGATAACTTTTTTACGATCTATTCCTCTCTGTGAAGAGTATCTTCAATTTTCTTTTACAACATCTTTCGCTCTTGAAAAATTATATATCAACGTAATACAAGGAAATTACAAAACTGTAGTTTACTGTACATCGTAATTAACAATAAGATATTTTATTTATTGTTGTTACATTTAAATATTTATAGTAATATAATTTAAAACCTATTATTTGATTATTTATACACAAGGCAAATTTTATAAAACAAATTTTATGTTATACAATTTTTTGCAATTAAATTTTAAAATAAATATTAAAATAATTTCTATATATTTATTCCTAAGTACGGATTAAATTAAAATAGAAAGAAAGAAATATATATATATAATTTACAAAGTTGAGTATTTTTTTTAATGATATACATTTCATTAATAATATTTTACTTAAATACCTATAAAATGTTTTTTCTAATATATAAATACACGTGCTATAGTATTTAATTAAAATTAGCTGTTACGAAAGATGAGGAAAAACGATATCGAGAGTAATGGCGGGTCGATAATTCGCGTATTATGTTAATTACTAATTAACTGTAATAGGGACGAAAACAAATAAATCGTACATTTGCACATTACGACAGTTAGGACAATCGATTTTCCGTCGAGACATTGTAAGCAGAAAATTGATTTATAATGACGTCACTTTCGGTACGACCACAGTAACCGCTATGGTTTCGATAGTGCTTGAATTTCAATTTGTCTATTATTAATTGATTATGCTGATTGTATATGAAATCGATACTGTATGCTTCAGTGACAATTTATGAGTTATCCTAATCAATGCAAATGCTCATAAATATGCAGATAGATCAAGTAATCTTAACAATCATTTTCCCATTGCATCACGATTACATTTGATTCATAAAGGAATAATGCAAGCTCTATTATTAGCTTTTTTATTTTCGAATTACATAAGTAGTAATAATAATTATTTTGAAAAAGAGAGAGAAAAATTTTGGGTTTTGTATATACATAATGGAACATAGTTTTCTTTTTTAAAACTATTATTATTATTTATAACAAAATTATTATTACATTATCTAAAGTAATAAATATCCAAATTAATATAATTATAAATAAATATATATATAAATATATACTATATTATCAATTATTATAACTCATTAATTATAATTTCTCATTTTGTTGTGTTGTTTCCTATTGCTTGTTTCTGACAAAATAATAAAAAAAACTTATAAAAAGCAGGTACTACAGAAAGCTGATTCTGTAGAAAATGAATAAAGATGAAAAAACGAAGAATACGCGATCTTAAGACAAAACTGTTGCAATACTATTCCGTAGAGAGTTTTCAAGAAGATTTTTCCATTTCGTTTTTATTGTTTTGTTTACTTGCAAGTTTTTAGTTTTTATAATTGGATAGTCAGATTCCTTTATTCCACTACATAATTTTAGTTTCTGCTATTTTTTATTAACAATTTAAAACTTGCATCTAATTTTATAATTAATTGTTTAATTGTTTAATTATTGAATAAAATATTTTTTGTTACATTTGTTTCATTGATGATAGAAATATAAAATAATTATTCTTATTTTGTTAGATATTTTTATTTTATTTATCTACTTTATATTAATTGTTTATAATAAGAGAAACTGCATAAAAAATTTTTATTTTCTATCATAATTATTATTAATATTTGCTTAATTTTTTTAATTAAATGATATCTAATTATAACAAAATATCACTTACTTTTTACGATACATATTACGATTTATTATATTTTCTTTATTGTATCAAATATATGACTGTATATATCTATTATATATTATACAATTTTGATAATCTTATAATAGGTAATTGTTTTCTAATAAGATTGTATATGTGTGTGTTTGCAATAGAAACTTTCTAATTTTTTTCTAATTTTTTTCTCGAAAAAAATGTATGTTTGTATATGTGTGTATAATAGAAAATCTTAAAGATACTCTGCAGTATTATTTCTGGCGAAGAAAAATATTTTTACTGTGTACATACATTTCTCTACCGAGATTTAGTTGCCATGAGTAACGTGCGATTTTGTTGCTTTATGCGTTTTAATTTTTAAACAGCACTTTTATCAAAGTTCATACCTTTGATATCTTAGCTGGGTTCATCACATAGCTACATAACTACATTAATATAGATTGTATAATGAATAATGCAAAACTTTTACAAGTAATTATGTGTTGAAAAGCTTTATACTTAATAAAAATCGAGGGAAACTAATGTATATAACTATACTTACTACGTTCGAAATAATACGTCATACACTTGAATTTTGAAGTTTTAATTAGAGTTGAAATTTTTTTACTGATTCTGTTACACATTCACGAAATTGCCTCTAGCTAGAATCGTATCCATCTTTTTATTCACATTGCCTATAAGTCAACGGCAGTACGCTCTATGTTACTGCGCCGGACAGCTCCGTGATTACAGCTGCATCCCCAGGTACACGTGTACGCTACGAGATCCAGAAACGTTTTAGTACGTCAAGTTTTCCCCTGGTTTTCTATTTATTCATTGACCAAACCGTTTACCCCACACGGACAGTGTCGCTCGTGCGCGCACGGGAAGTTTCCTTCCGGCTTTCTTGCTCGAAAAGTTAAGGGAACAGCACCAAATCCCTCGTGCACCACGAGCCGTACAAGCGTTTGTTTCGAATGCGGGTGTTTGCCGCATACGTGTACGCCGCGGCGGAGTTTAGTCGGTGGTCGGATAGGCAATATACACGAGATAGAGAAAGAAAAAGGGAGAGAAGAGAGAGAGAGAGAGAGAGAGAGAGAGAGAGAGAGAGAGAGGAGGAGAGGGAGATATATACAGAGATAGAGTGAGGAACGTTGAGGAAGAAAGGAGGGCTTCCCTCGGTTAGTCTTTGCGTGTGTTTATGCGAAAGCGTAGTCGTGTGATGGTGATATTGGTCCCGTTGTTGCACGAGCGGACGCATACTTCTCTGTGCAGATGGAGGAATATTTCGCCACACCGCACTAACCTATGATATATGATTATTCCGCATGCTCTCTATTCGTATCTTATTATATATTACCGCTACTGCGTATACAACTTTAGCCCGCTTAGCCTGGCTATCTTGAAGACCGAAGCAGCTTCGGTTTGTCCACCGCTTCGGGTCCGTCTGCCTTTTGTCGGAGTGCATTTGAAGGCGAGAATTACGATTATAAATGTAATGTTAAATGAATAATATAAAGGCCTAGAGAGAATAAAATTTAAAAGAAAAATATAAGACTCTGATCCCTGAACTTTTATCGATATAAAGAACTTTTAAAATAATTTTATATAAATATGTAAAACTATTAATTTATTTTCGATTTATATTATTATATAATTTTGATCTAAATTGTCTCTTTTTGATCGTGCATAAATTCTCTTAAAGCTTTCACGTCATTTTGATAATTATTCAGTTATCGATTCTGTTTTATGCGCAAGCGATGATTTAAGCGCCTTCTTGATGTGTTTGTGGATTACAAACCCGCCTGTCGTATATTTAATCGAATGCCAAACGCGGTGATTGTCGTTTTTGTATTCTGTTTCGCGAGTAATTGCTGCATGATTTCAAATAATCTTTTAAATGCCTGGAAGCGATCCTGATGAAACGGTAAACCAAACTCTCAAAATTTAACTGTGCTATACTATAATTACATTGATCTGAATGTGTAGCGTTAATAAAATTTAATAAGTCTGATAAAGCAATATTAGTATTGATGCAGACATTGTTATAAAAACGATGTTTATGAACGTATAAATTAAACAAAATGTGCAATATTTTTAATGCTAATAATATAAATTGTTTTGGTCGAGATCTTTAATGGTGTCTACTCAAATTTTGTAAAAAAATTCTCTGAAAACTCCTTGATTTTCCAGATATTTTTATCCAAAATTCCAAGTAAAGAGAATATTTTCAAGATTCTTTATTACTTTTTCTAAAACAAATCTTTTTATTACTTATGTTTTCTAATGTTTTTATTCATACGAAGGAAAAAAAAATTTCAAATACTAGATTTATAAATATATTTAAAAAATTGAATAACTTTTATAAGATAAGCATTTTTCATTTGCCTAAAATTTGTAATTCTTTTTTATTAAAAATTAAAAGAATATGTACTTCAGATTCAATACTATGTTAAGACATTGAATACAAAAACAAAAAAAGAAAAAAAATATATATATATTTATATTATATAATATGTACAATTTATTTATATTTTATTTATATTTTAACTTACATATAAATTTATATTTTTTTATTATATTTATATTTTTACGCTAGCTTAACATATACATATCTAAATGGAATTGCATGAAATATACTATACGATAATTGCGACAAAAAAATTAATTCCGCGAATGATACGTAATAAATTACCTGATGTTACGTAATAAATTATCTACGTGTTTCGTTCTCGATGTCCTCTCAGATTTGTTAATCTTCTAATCCTTCGTTGCTGCAGCTTCCAAAAGTACCTAACACCGCGTCATTTTCACGACGCTCTCGATTTCGATATATTACGTTTATCGATACACGAAATCTATGTCGGATCGATACCTTCCCGCTTATGTGTCGCCGCACGAATGTTAATAAAATCACCGCGTTAGATACATACAAAAAATTCAGTGTGTACTTTTTCGCGGATTAATATGGAAATATGTGTATAAAATAAATGTCCGTCTTTCAATTCGACACTCCGACACTCCTTCGCGCGCGAGTTCACTCCTTTCCCTCTCCCTCCTCTTCTCAATCTGAATCACCGACGAATTCGCGATTGTTAGACAGGTCCCTTGATGCTTGTCGATATCCGTCGATACTCAGGTACTTCTTGAAATGTTACAGAACTCGCGACGTTCGTCAGTCAAGCAAATATAGCCGCCAAAATACGCGCAAAAGTAACAGTGTAGAAACATAGCAAAGCGACGTAGTTGCAGGATCAAACAATCTCGAAGAACGCGAAACGACACCGGTTGTAAATACGTGCGGAACAAATATGTCTCAAGACTGTGCCCGTCCTTGAACCTCGAGTCACTCCCGATGTATGCGATATTCGTCCAAGATTTGACGAAAATGACGACGCAGAGTAACCGCGACTCGACTCACAATCAGCTCTGCTCCGTGACAGACACCGTGCAGCTGTGCCGCGCTCAAAGCAGGGGTGACCTCTATAGCGCGAATGTGGAAAGAATGATTATGTCTGATATTACTGCATGTGATAAGCGGGACTATTTTATGTATAGCATGTATCGACCAATTTTGAAAATCGTCCACAATGTTTTTTCCCCATAAAAATGTTTCGCGCTGCACGTGTTACTTCTCTGTATTCTTTGTTTCGCGACGAAATAATATAACGACAAAATAATAAAAATTAGAATATATAATATTTATAATCGTAAAATGTACTAACATATACATACATATATATACAAGAAATCAGGTGTGGTATTTTTATTCAATAATATTATAAACGAGTTCTATGTTTTACGAAGGAATATTGCAATTATTTAAATATTTTAATAAACAAATGTATAACAAATGCATAATTATTAACAAATAATAAAACAAATATATTTAATTTATTACTTTTATAGTATGTACAAAAAGAGTCATTAATGCATTTACACATGAGTTTATATAGGTACATATACATTTTCCATATATGTATATACAAAATGTATAAATATACTGATATGCAAAATAAATATAAATTCATTTGTAAAGTACTAATAATGCCTTCTGTACATATACACAATTAATTTATTAAAACGAGCGTCTCATCTCGGTACTTACACTTCAACATCTCGAACGATTTAATTTGTTTAATTAATATTGTAATAATTTTTACATATAGGATTTTTATTCAACTATTAAAGTAGAATTTTCAAGCGCTTAATCTCTGGTAAGAAATGCTAAAAAAAATTGTTAGCGGACAAAGTAAAACGCAACAAGAATTTGACAATTCAATTTATCTTAAGCCATTTTTTTTGTTTAATAGCTAGAACTATTTGTTTAATCTGTCAACTCTAGAACTATTAAAAATAAAGCTAAATAAAGAACTCTTAACAATTAATGAGTTTTAACGAAGTCTGACGTTTCACACACGGCTGACTGTTTACAATAAAGAAATTATCAAAAAGAGAATTTTCGAAAAATTTCCTGAATCCCAATAAAATTTCATGAAACTTCCCCAATTTTTTCAGACAAAAGAAATTCCTGAAATTTCAGGTTTTCCATGTTTTTTTCAGAGAATAGATATCCTGTTTAATAAAATGAGTGAAAGTTTTATTTTGAAAACAAAAGATTTATTACAACAATATATTAAAATATTATTTTTCATTTATTTAGATAATTTTAAACATTTTTTTAAATTATAGTAAGAAAATAAACAAAAAGTAAAATAATAAAATTTATTTAAGTAAATTTTACATGTTATCTATATTTCTGTATGTACTTTTATTTATTTGATCGTTGAATAACATTACAGGAGAATAATAACGAAATTTTGTTTAACAGAACCTTCATTTCACGGAGAAATTTACAATTGCTCTTTAGGGAAACATCGGTTTGTGTACAGTAGGTCACCAGTAAATATGCATTCCATGCATATCCGAGATCGACCATGGCTTAAATAATAAAAGATCAATCCCCGTATATTACTTTCTGTGCTAGCGTGTCCCTCGATACATGAGTTATGCGTCAACCTAAACTATTTCAAAACTTGTTTAATCCTTAATCATATAGAAACAAGAATGACTTATTCTCTAAGAAATAACTATATATATGTAATCTGATATTTATGATAGAAAAAATTCATCAGTTGTTTTAAAGTTCAACTAAATATATATTAGTTTAGAAGACATGAAGTTAAGATACGTATTAATACTATTTTTTTATGCGATTACTTTTTATGTAATTTACTTTTTGTGTGATTTACTCTATAAAATTTACAAAATTTTGCAACAATGTCTTTTATAATTTACCTAAAAATTAGTTCACACAAGAGTGCATAAAAAGAAAGTATAATATTTTATTATATATATACTTTTGAATTTTTGTAATCAAATAGACATGTTTGTAAAGTGGATCGTACAACGAACAAGGTAGGGAGACTTTAGAAAATGGCCTTAAACGCAGATCCTCTTTCATCGAGTGAATTTTGCACGTTACACTCTCGGTGACCCGTGTAAAACGCAGTTTGGCCATAGTTGCTCCAGTAGCTCGACGACGAACGATGCGCTAGGCATTCCTGACAGAAAGCATGTACGCGTTCGCTAAGGTTAAGCGAGAAGGCTGGCGTAAGCTTTTGGCTCTGGAAGCCTCTCGTCGTGAACACCCGTCCTGTGGAATGTGTTCCTCTTCAAGTGGCTCTTCGTCTCGCGAAACATTCTAAACGCGTGGCCCGAGAATCGCTCCACGTGCATACGCAGTCGGAGAAGCGAGTGTTTATTCCGTCCGAGAAATATGTTTTCTGAATCCACTTGTGCATCGTACGATGCACAAGATATCTTTAATTATTTAAGCATCAATTTCATTTATATTATATAATATACAATATATAATTATATATTATATAATTTATTTTTTATAATATTACGTAAAACATTTCGCGTGTTTCAGCTGAAATGTCTGTTCTCAGAAATTAATTCTACTTCACTAATTCGTTCAAGACTCAGGTTCAGATTAGTTATAATAATTAATTTGAAATTTAAGAAAACAGAATATGCGTTATTATATTTTTCAACGACAATAAATTAATTTACTTTATGTTACTTAACGCTCGTTTCCTTACAGTTTATAACATACTTTTATTTATCACGATATTTGTTCGATCAAACTCATCATCTGTCGTATAAACAACCGACAAATTTAATTATTCTCAAATATTGTAATTTGTAAATATTTATCTTTAATTTTAATTTATATATTTATTCATTTATATTAAAATGCGCGATAGGTATATCTCTCAATTATATAATAAATTACAAATTATATAAGTATTATATTACAAAATAATATAATATAATCCAAAGGGTACACACAGTTCCTGAAAGGTTTATCCTGAAAGAGGAAGTTAAGTACCCAAAACACACACTGCATTGTCGGTTTTAGTGCGTCGTGCAAAGTGTCGTACGTTTAAGTGCGGGAGTGTCGTTCAAAGTGTCGCGTGTCCAAGTGCGGGAGTGTCGTTCAAAGTATCGCGCGTATGAGTCAATGAATCTTGACGACCCTGACGAGCCTGATAATTTGACACAAGGAGCAGACCTAAGAGGGATGCCGACAGAACAACTCTGAAGTGAATAAATATATTATTTGTATATTAATTTTTATATTTATTGTGTTACGTGCGATTTAAATTATTTTGTTAATTATTTAACTTGGATTGTTTTCAGATGATTTAAGTAAGAGATAATTAGAAAACAACAGTTTAATATATAATAAAAAAAACATAATTTTATAAAAGTTTTTACTTTATGTAGAATTATTTAATTAGAAAATTATTAGTAGAGCTTTTTATAAAATTGTTTCATTAAATATTTGCTTATTATTATACTATAAATCAAATATAAAATATAAAATTCAAAGTTTACAGTAATAATTTTTCAAAATATTAATTATTTTGGGTGCTGCTATAATTTAGATTTTCTATTTATATGTTACAGATATGTTAATGTAGGTTCTATGCCTCCGTTGTTACATATCGATCGATGACAAACTTTTATTTTATCATGCTAATAGATCTGTAAAAATTGTATCTCAAATGATGTCTTGTATCGCGTTGGCGATAATATATAAATATATAAATATAAATATATTATAAATATAAATATTATAAACAGAAATATACACACAGAAATGACACACATATACACAGACACACATAACATAGATCCCTTACCTCTTTGTACGACAGCAACAGTCATAGAGAGGTGATTTTAACTCAAAGCAAAATTTTTGAATGTAATTTAGAATTAAATTTTATATTAAATTTTAAATTCACTATGTTTATAATTTTTTAATTCTTTGTATAGCTATAATAATTAAACAAAATATCTTTAAAATAAAAATAAATATTATTTATATACTTTAATTGTGTGCAAGATATATACATAAAATATTGATTTTGATTACTTTGTTAAACAGTTTTATCATACGAGTTCGCCAATAAAGAATTGAAATGGATATGCTAAACTATTATGACCTAGATACATATAATCTTTCGAAACAATATACGTATCTAATACCCTTTACAATGTGATTTTTCGTGCTGAATAACATGCGTGATTTGCTGCGTACTACTCTGACTTTATGGTACGTGAAGATTAGCTGGGCATATTGCAGATTTTTGCTTCGCACAAAACGAGATGTGAAATTAATTTAGCTGATGTAATCAATGTTAGTTTGTGCATTGCTTCTTTAAAAGTTGTTAAAAAATGGACGATGTGTGTGCAAGAAAAGCATACAAGCACTTTTCTATTAATTTTAAAAATTCATTACATTTTCAAAAAAATGCACGCAATATTTTTAAAAATAATTATCCGTAGAATTTAGGCTAATTATTGATTGTGTTAAAACATGCAGAGAGAATTATTCGTTCGTTCTATCGCATAAAACCGTCAACCCTCGAGCAACATTTCTCTCCTCCACGTAGCCTGCACAGCAGATAGCAGGGTTCCTCGCAAGCATATACGAAATATCGCACCATGTGAAACGGTTATAATAAACGACCGCAATACATAATTTTACAATCGTAAACAAACGATATACTATCTGCATGCAACGATAATCAGGTGGCAATAGGAGTTTTCTCTCTATTCCTGATCTCTGATTAGAAGTCGAGAAGAAATACGATCAAAACGTTAACTTTTGAATTCTTGATTGCAGAAAATTTTTTATATAAATTATTTTTTATAAAAAACATTTTCTAAAAAATAAAATACCAGGTAACATATATATAAATAAAATCTCTTACATTTTATTTTAAAAAATTTCTATTTTGTTAGATACAAGTTTGAGAATTTTCTACGTATTTGGTATGTGTTTTTTATCCTTTTTATTTTAATATATTTTACACTATAGAATTTTTCCACATATCTATAAGATGCTATTTCTTCTATCATACTTTGAACGTGTAAAATATATATGAATAGAAAACTGTTTGCGAATCAAGATTGCTGTGGGATTTCTTCGCTTGTATGTTTAAAGCCCGATAGAATGCATATATCGTCATTTATTGCTTGGCTAAAGTCAAGGAACAAAAATAAGTTTACCTAAGAACTGTGTCTCGGGGAATTGAATTCGAAAATTCTGTTTAACTTTAGTTGATCGACTTCAATTTATTTAAACAAATGTTTTATTATATAATAACAAATTGTAATAAACTAAGAAGCTTTCAAACTACAATAGCAAAATATAGTCAGAAAGAAAATTTCTCTGTTTGTGCGAGAATTATCAAAGTAGTGCAGCGAGAAAAGTCTATAGTCTGTTCTGTCATTGCTATCAATTAAACACATTATTAAGTTTTCATTCTTTTCCCTATGACTTTTAAAGCTTTTAAAAATAAACTTTTCTATTAAAACCATATAACAAATTATGGCGCAAAGATAGCGTTTTTTTTATAATATAATAGAATTACAGAAATCATATATATCATATGTAGAAGTTATACTTCTTGGACAGGTCTGAAAGTATATATAACTTTATCATGATTGTTCATAATGACATTACAATATCGAAGGTATTATATCAAAGATAAACTGTGCAGAAATTGTCTGTTTTAAATTTTATTATTATCGCATTGTCATTTAGATTATTTAGATTTATTATTATTTGTATTATCATTTAAATTCTCAAAGAAAAACTTATAAATCGAATCTTTTAAAATCGATTCTGTTTATTATTTGACAAACAACAGTGTGTGTTATATAATTTTATTTTATATTTAAGCTCCAAAGTGACAATTATCTGATTATGCAAACACTTCCTTTGAACTTTCTTATTTTTAAGAAAAATAAGAGAATATAATAAATACATCAATTTAAATTTCTATGTAACATACAAATTTTAGGAAATTTTATGATAGAAATAAATTTATGTTTTTTATGTTTTTATTCATTTGTAAAAAAAAAATAAAAAATGTAAAATATTTTGCAATATTATATTTACGACATTGCTCATTTTATTATTTATACATAAAATTAAGAGAGAATTAAGAGATTGTTCACATTTATATTGTTAGTCAAAATTATTCATAACTATTTATATATTAATGTCATTCAAAATTAATACATATTAATTAATTGTATTAATTAGTGCAAAATATCATTAATAATCAATAAAATGCCGTTGATACATTTATCCGGAATGATAGATCTCTTTAAGTTTGTTAAGGATCTCTTGAACATACCTTTCTTTAACGAGAGAACAAGGAAGCAAGACGAGCTAAGGCGAGAACTTTAAAACATTCGCATGTACTTTTAACAGCCTTTTTCCAGAAAGATGCTGACAGTGGATAACTTCTTTGTTTCTTTCTTCAACTCTTTCTCTCTTTTTCTCTTTCTTTCTCTTTTTCGTTTTGCCCTTTAACAGCCGCACGAAGAAAAGGGCGACAGCAGTGAACGAGTCTTTGAGTGGCAGCGTCGAGGGGAAAAGGTGGCGAATGCAGCAGTTACGGGAGTCAAACGCCGAATACTTCCGTCGATATTTAAATTCCGCGTCAGGACGACGACGACGACGACGAAACCGGCACAGACGGGTCACGGACGTCGTTTCTCTGACTTTGATCCCCTTGGTAATTACATTCTTTCGGTTCGAAGGCTGTACAGAGAGAGCCTCGAGACGTCTTCGCCTTGGTGCCTTTCCCAAAAATCTCTTCTCCATTTCTCTTCTCTTGTGGCATACGTGTATGTAAACCACGCGCACCAGCCGACACCTTTGTGCACGGCGACAAATATTCACATGCCATGGATCCTGCCATGTAATCCTTTCCTTACATAGGAATATTGGTCTCGCACGTTTTACAACAAATTCTTGTACTCTTCCCAAATATTATAATTGAGACGTCCTATTTCTATTTCTTTTCGCCATGATGTGATGTATTAATATCCTTGCAAGTATATTCAATAATTAAAACCAAATATTTACAATTTAAATTATAGAGAAAAAAAAGAGAGAAACGTACAGATAACAAGTAACAGAGAGAAAGAGAGAGGAAGCTAAAGTCGATTGTACCAATTTATAGTAATTTAAATTTTTTATTTTTCTGTATAATGTGAGTTTAAAATTTGCTTTGCTTTATTTTGTCGAGCTTTTTATTTGGTCTTCTTTAAAAATACAACAATTAAAGATTTCAGTTATCGCGAGTGTTCAACAATCGTCTCTTGTTATAATTGACTCTCACTTTGTTTCATGTAGAGATATAAAATTGTATATCGTTGATCAAGTTAACTAATGTTAGACAGCCAATATAGATAGCTGCTGTAGTGCTGTGAAAAGTTATTATTACTTCCTCGATCTTATGATATCTGTAAAGCTCGTAATCGCTCACAAATTGCAAGAGCCAATGCAACGCAACCATTTGGTTGTAATTTAGATTACTACCAAAATTGACACGTAGATGTATACAATCGTCTCGTAAGCGCCACTTAATAACGCAAAGTCGTTAAAAGACCATCGCGTGACTGATTTCTCATCAGTTGTGAGTGGACTGGACTTAACAACGCAATCGTACATACATTACTTATCTTAAAAATTGATAATATTTGTTGATAATATAATGCTCGCAAAATAAGTAGCACGAATCGAATTGCGGAAACAGTGACGATAATTTTTAAACATAAGAATAATTCATGCCTTTTAATCTATACGTCGTTCGCAGTAAAGTGAAACGGTTATTTTGATGTGTATGTTACAGTGCGGGATCCAATGCTCTGGCTCCCCTTGGGACTATCGATTTACGAGTTTTCCACCTGGGCAAACGAAAAGTTTAAAAAGGCTAAGAAAGTTCCTAACCATTATCTTTTCTCTGTCAGACGCGCAATATGATATCGTTAAGAATTGACATAAACTTCGTAAGTTAGATTATCGTTGTGTATGTAACGCGAAATATCTTACTATAATTGTCTATTTTAAGATATTTTAATTAATAATGAAGAGAGCAAGATGTTTTGTCTCATTATATATTACGACTATCGCTAATAAAATAGAAATAAGTATAATCGATGGTAACATCAAAGAGCGGTACATTTTTATTTTAATTTCGCGCGTTCTACTCTCTTTATGTCGATTGTAAATTGCATTTTAAATTGCTTTACTTACCCACCCGTATGTTATTTCTAAATGGTAATAAATGGTCTCATTTACATCAGACAATTTAATTATGAGAGACTGCAACACATTTTAACACCGCTTTATCAAAAGCTCCTGAAATCGAATTTCATATGTTGGAGTATATTCACCTTTAGTATTCTTTGAAATGCTCATTTTTAGAAATATATTAAGTTTCCCATACTATGTACAATTAGTCTCTGTAGTCCTTAATGTAAGACTCATACATTTGCATGCAACGTTAAAATTTGAATAATGTTATCAGCATTAAATGTCAGTAAAAGGTAGAACTCTATGTTAGAAATCTTTTGCGAGAAAAACTGTTATGGTACCTAAATGGTGTTAAAGCTTTAAAGAATTCGTCGGTCTTTGTCACGCGTGCATTCTGTATATTCTTGAATTATACTGAAAGTTCAATGAAAAATGGTAAGGCGTAAAAGATTGAGACGGGAAGTAGAACCAATGAAGGCATGGAAATAGGAGAAAACGAAGAAATAAAGAAGAAAATAACATACGAGCTGATGGGAAAAAAGAGAGAGAGAGAAAGAGAGTGAGCAAGGAGAAGGAAGAACGAAAGGGTGAAAGAGAAAACGAAAGAGAGAAAGAGAGCATTGTACTCTCCACAGCTTCTCGCGGATTGCAAGAGAGCGAGATTGACGTGAATATCCGCTCTCTGCTCAATAAAACACGTGAAACAAAAAGCCATCGTAAAACATCGGTTTAAACTTTCATGCGAGTCTGCCCAGGTGCTTCCGTCGCTTTCCCCTAGTCCTGGCCTGCTATCCTTTCAACAGCATCTACCCATACTTCTCCTGATTCCATAGACTTTACCATGGAAATTTTTCCTGCGAAAAAATTGCCGAGCCTAATTTAAGAGCTCTGCCACTTTGTCCATATAACATTGTTGCGATCGCAGGTATTACAACTAATGTGTTCTCCAAAAAAAAAAAAAAAAAAAATATATATATATATAATATTGTTATAAAAAATCATATTATTTGAAAATCATATTTTGTATGATAACGTATAGTATGATTGTCATAAGCAAATATGTATTCGGCCGAATATTTTTTTAAAACTTTTGTAGCCAATTTTCAATATATAATTATTATATAGGTACTTCTAGTTGATGGTGTTATTATTTCTATTTATTATTAATAAATATTAATAAATCATAAGATTCTTTTATTGGATAAGCATAAAATAAATTGTGTATGCATTGATTCAATTTGTTCTAATAATCAGTACCTTTATACGAGTTATATGAATATATTAAATAATGTGATGAAAAAAATATTCAGAACATTTATTCCATAACGTTTTTATCTCACTATATTCCTGATATTTTCAGGACATAAACTGGGAAAATAGCAAATTAAATTTTATAAATAGTTGAGATTTTTATTACATTAAATTATACCGAAGGATCGTTTATTAAATTATGATATATTATTCGAAAGTAGATCAATATACGTTTTCGCAAAGACATCAACATGTTTACGATAGTCCAAAAAAAATGTCTAGTTATTCTAGTTCGCCGCAATCTTTTGTAGCTGAAACAAAAGAAATTCTATCTCTAATCTCACGGGATGTTTCTTAACTAGCTGAGGCAAATGAAGGAGATAACGTCTAAGCGAGAAGCTTTCTTTAGAATATGAACCTCTCTTCTGGTAAGAAAGAGCAGGAACCTTTTGTCTGCAAAATTAAATGATAAAAACATGTCGTACTTTTGCATCACTTGGGCAGGTCTGTCTT
Organism: Anoplolepis gracilipes; assembly: GCF_047496725.1. Taxonomy (NCBI): domain Eukaryota; kingdom Metazoa; phylum Arthropoda; class Insecta; order Hymenoptera; family Formicidae; genus Anoplolepis; species Anoplolepis gracilipes. The sequence continues at coordinate 7,584,323 of NC_132981.1, forward strand.
TGTCTTTCTTATTTACCTTATTCGTACTACCTCGTGGCTCAGCTCTTGATCCCTTCGTCTTATTTTAATAAGAGATTACGTGAAAGCACAAAGTCTTGCGCGTTCTTGCTTTCATTCCCTCGAAACTAGTCAACCGTGCGCCCATCTTAATACCTTTCTATCTCTTTCGTGCAGTGAAGCGGGAAATGCATAATTAGTTTTATAAGACGCATGAACATTTGTGAGTGCGCAACGCGAAGAACCGGATGAAGATCACAAGTAAAAAAGCCCGAGAGAAGATTGATCCTCTGTCTGTGACATTATACATATCACGTAAAATAGATATTTAACGAACACATCATGAATAAATAAAAAGTTATACGCAGACTAGATATACATATTTATACATGTAATTAACTTTATCATATTATTAATATATATTATTAATATATTTTACGTGATTTTACTCGATCCGTTTATTTATTTCAATCAAGTAAACGTGAATCGTTGTTATATTCCATTTATAAAACCTATTGGTAAAAATATATTCACTTTGCACAAATATAAAAACAAAATTTTATAGGATGAGCGATGCATATACACAACACACAACGATTGTACATTCGAGCTTTTTTGTCTCAACGGTATTTGTAGATCAATATTAAAATAAATCCTATTTTATATCTCTTCAATCATTACGATATTACAAATCGCATTAAATACAAAAACGCGGATTATGCTCAATATAATCAATATATCAATATAAAGCAGTTTCGGCCATTTGTTCTTAACTAGAGAAAAACTAGCGATATCAATTATTTTCGTGTGTTATCATATATCAATATATTATATTTCTATACGAATTCTCATATCTTACTTACGTGTATCTAACAATAAGGCACATTCAATAATACCAAAATTCGCATCCTTTGAACTGTACCGCGAACGAACCGGAAACGGATTCAAAAATACTGTATAATAAAAAGATCGTGATTCAATCAGAAAATGTTCGATTGAAATGGCGAAAAGAAAAAGCTATTGACAACACTACTCTAGTGACCAAACGACTTCTACTACGGAAACGTGTTTGCCTCAATTGTTCGTATATGTTGTTTATCTCGAATGCAGATATCTTGTATTCGAAATTTCTTCTGCTTTGAATTTTCTTTGATTTTTTTTTGTGGTGATGTACAATCGATGGAGTGCTCTCTTTTCGTTTATACATATCATACATGTGTATACAAGATAAATTTACTTTCTGTGTGTGTATCATGGAGATATTAGAGAGTATGAGATCAAAGACGATATTCGTGTTGACTATTTATTTACTGTACAAATATTAAATTATACATGCGTAATAGAAAGTATACAGCATGTTGTTTTTAGATTTACATGTGTGCACATTATACAAGCGCAATATAAAATAAAAGAGATTTATTATATGTTTGTATATATACTTTTTTTTCTAATTTCTATTAATGATATACAAAAATGGCATTATTTTTCATTTTTATGTAAACTATATAGATTGTGAAAATTAAAATGTAATTACTTCTTTAGAAAATTAATTTGCAACCGTACGACACATGACTGTATTAATGGTAAACAAAAATATTTGAATCGTAACATAAGATAAAAGATACAAAAATTTAATACACTAGGCGAATTCAATAGCGGTTCAAAAAATATTTTCATTGCAATGTAGAAGTTATCATTAACAAAATTGCTTATAAAAAGGAGGAACATAAATAACTGCCATGAAATTGGATGCTTCGTATTGCAATCACAACCACGGAAAATTCAGTCATAAAAAGCGGAAGATCACCGGAAGAACAGACATTTCCTGAAAACATCTCGTCTGTGAAGTTAGATTCAACTCAATGAAACATTTGTTTTTAACGCATTGACCGTATCTTTGTTTTCCAACGACCCAGAATAATTTGTATGATCGCCCAAGCATAATAAATCAGCTTAAATCATTTTCTCAGGAAATTTAAGTTGTAAGTAACATACGGAACAGTTACCACGCAAACAATAACAAATTGTAATGCTTCCGTTTAGAGTAAATATTACGTCATATTTTAATTGTACATATAAATTACGTACATATAATTACAAGACAAATTATATTAAAGGCAAATGAATTTTTTACTTTGATTTATATAATTTGATCTAGACACTGCTTTACCAAAAAATATATTGAAGACTAGTATTGCATATATATATAAATATATAAATATATATATACATATATATGTATAAGATAAATGTACAGTCGGACCTCTTATCCTACGACCCTCTTATGCTACGAAACCTCTTATCCTACGACAAAAAATCCTCTCATGCTACGATCGCGAAAGGAGAATTATACCCCCACTCTCAAATTTTTGTCGTAGGATCAGAGGTTTAAGGGAAAGATTCCGGATCGAAAATGTCGTAGGATAAGAGGTCCGACTATATATGTATACGCGCTAGAATGAACGCCTATTCCAATAATTTTATGCTATTTTATGGGAAACTTCAGTGTATAAATTTTACATGTTCACTCATGGAGCGCGAAGATAGAATTATGAACATCATTCTGCATTATTACACTTAATGTAGCTAGCTACATTTTTATATAATAATTTGATGCAAAATAATAGCATAAATTTATTTTACTGATTTTTAGCGATATTTTAATTTATTCTAATGTATATCAATGCTTATGTAAATTAAGATTATATTATTTTTATACCGTAGTGATGTGTACAATTAAATATCTATTAAAATGTTTTCAAAAATTTGTAACATATATTTTGTCCTTATATAAATACTCTGATGTAATAAACAACATCATTATGCATTTCTATATTTAACCGTTGTAATAATATATTAAAATTTATTAAAATACATGATGTTAAAATTACATATTATGTTAAAATACATGAAGACATGTACTACAATTATATTGCAGGTGTCTGCTTACATTGCTATATTACTGAATTAAATAGGTGATACAGTATTATATAGACAATAAAATACTGCAATACGACTGCATGTGAATTCAGTCTTATATTATAATTGTTATAATTTGATACATAATTGTTTGGATAAATTTTCGTTAAATATTACTACAATATTATTTCTTTACTTTAAATAGATTAAAATACCAATAATAAATATTACAAATAAAAAAATAAATTCGAATATTTAAAGATAAATTCCAAGACTATTAAGAATAGAATTGATAAAATTAATATAACAAACAAATATATATATCATATGTTTTTTATTAAATATATGTAACTGCTACAAATTAAATTATTGCATATATATTATGAAACAGTTACAAAAATAAAATGTGAAAATGAATATGGTACACAAGATATCAAATTAATTAAAAGACAAAGACTGTAAAGTTGCATAAATAAACAGTCAGTACATGGAATTACGAATGGAGTCAGTAGTGCAAAGAAAAATAAGAAATGTCAGAGAGCGAATATGGAAGAAGGAAAACATGCGAAGATTTTACTACGCACAATAGTCGCATGCTGCGAATTTTCAAATGCGGGTCGTAAACGCAGCTTGCAGCGTGACCGCACGAAAGCGCGTTTTTCTGAGCGTTTACCGATTGGACCACCTTGGAGGCTGCGCGGCTGGGTCAGTTTGATATTGGTCGGCGCGCCAGAAGACAAGCAAAGCTCTGTGCTTTGCTATTGGCGAGGGGCGGAGCCTGCCGAAGCTTTCACGAAAGCTTCTATGCTCTCTCACTCTTATTCACCCTCGTCTCACCCTATCGCATCATGTAGCTTTCACCATCTCTCGCTCTCACCCTCATTCCCGTTTTCTGTCTCATATACACACGTCATACTAACATTTCTTCTCTTTCTCTCTCTCTCGGCTTGCTGGCATGCACAAACCTTTTCCCTTCCGTTTTTTTCTCTCTCCCTATGGCACCCTTCTGTGATCGTGCAGTCAAGGATTCCTACAGAAAGAGAGAGAGAGAGAGAGAGAGAGAGAGAGAGAGAAGAGCCACTGTATTTAGGTCACAATAACCATAAGTTCTTTTTTTCTCTCGAAGATTTTACGAGCTCGCACAGGCTTGTGTACAAGTTGTTAACTACCCTTGTTATATACCGGATGTAACAATACATCGAATCTGTCGACCAATCGTTCGTTTTCAGGCAAGGCGCAATGAACAAACCTGACCGATACGCCGTGCTCGTCACGGAATGGTCAATTGTTTTTCATGTTTTTTTTCCGCTTCGTGTATTTACAAGCTTTGTCGGATATCCGGCTTTCTAACGATTGTCGCAATAATGGATCGGGCATTCTGATAGCGTTGACAAGGGTATCATTTACGAGATGAAATTAAGATCTACGACGATCTATATAATCGGCTTCGACGAGAATTTATTCAAACGATTGCATATCAAAATACTGATCAAATACATTGAAAATTTACAGGCAGTCATACTGCAATATTTTACTGTCAGTAGTATTGACTAACAATGAACGAATGTTATCTATACTACAATCATAGTGTATCTTTCTATTTATTTCAGTAGTATAACCGAACTGTGAGCAGACGTGCTACTGAAATAAATAGAAATCAAATAATTGTAATATATACATATGATTTCAATACATTTAGTATACTTTGATGTTTAATACAAATCCGTTACAAATAGTAAAAAAAGTTTTATATAAAAAAATATTTTTTAATTATACAACTTGTGTTAAAAAAAAAAATAGATTTGTATAATTCTTTAAAAGGTACAATGATGCTTTTCAAGATAGCAAACCTCTGATCCGAGGTGCAAATTTTCTACTACGTCAAAACACAATTAAGTACGTAAAATTAAGGTAATTGGCGCCCAGGGTAATTTTAGCGAAAGCGCCGCGATCGTTAATTGAATCCAAATTGCAGCGCAAACTTTAAAATTCTGTTTGCCGAAGAGCTTTTTGCAAATGAGCATGAATATCGTATGGTCGTCATGCTCCTGGGCATATCTCTTTGGTTCGTGATAATTTTGTGCGATGATAACACCTCCGAAATACAGAATTTTTACAAGCTCCATGACGACTTGTTATACTATGTAAAATTGTGTATACTAAAAGAGATTTGCTCTTGTTAATAAGTATTTACAAATTCAAATTATAAAATGTAGACTGCTTAGTAAGATTAAACTTTGTATAATAATAATAAACAATAATACAAAACTATTTTTTAGCATTACAAATAAATTGATCAACATTTATATAATCACAGAAAAACAAGTAAAATAAAACATAAAATATATTAAAAAGAAATTAAAGGAAATTAATTTTAAAATTTTTTACGAAAAATATAATGTTTAGCGGGTAGAAATAAATGTATATAAAAAAATCAATTTAAACTTGAAGACTTATTTGTTTTCTAACGGTATTTTCCAATAAGAAAAACAATCATCTGCATATCAGGAAAATACGTAGAATAGTTAAAATCAAATATTTACGTTTTAATTAAGTTAAAGGTAAGTTACTCAAAAGATTTCATAGAACTCATTGTTAATTCTAAAGAGCGGAGGTTAAATTCGGTATACTGTTTACCCTTGCCAGTTGACGCTCACACACGCGGCCAATTATATTATTATATCTTATTTTGGGCTTATGGGTGAAACTTTGATGTGATTCGTCTATGCACCGGCTGCGATTATACTTTATGCATAGTTGGTATCGATGCTGATATAAAACTTGGAGTTAGAGTAGGAAAGGTAAGTTGGTAGAAAGAAGGTGAATATTGTGTGACGGTTCGAAGCGAGAAGGTGCGAATATAGTCAGCGTGATAAAAGAAGAGAAAGGATGCGGATAAGTTCGAAGCTTGCTTCGGACAAGGCTTGTTCGCTCGAGGTTTTTAATAAATATATTAGTAGCTCTTGGGAGTTACTCTTGAGAGGCAAGCCTTCTCATTTTCTCCCGAGAGTGAGATTGCAACCTCCGACGCCGCAAAGTATGCTTAAGATAATCAAGCTTGTCAATAATGTAAAAGTGTGGACCCGCGTCGGTGTATAATCTCGGCGACGCTTTCGACACTTTATCTCGCCTGTCCCCGTTTTACGCAGACACTCCTTCTCCGTATCCTCACCGGACGGTTCCTCCTTTGTTCGTTAACTCGAGTCACTTAATTTTGATTCACCGACGATTCGTGCTGGTGTCGCTTCGTTGGCCGCATGTTTTATTCACAGGCGCGGCGAACTTTTGTCGTATCACCTAAATTTTGTTCGCTGGCAAGAAGAACGAGGGGAGAAAACAGTCCGGCGTATAACGACAGCCAGCTCATTAATCCACGATGAGAGAGGGTAATGGTTGACGACGCTCCGTTCGAACGGAGTTAATAAGGCGACTCGTTGAGTCGATCGATTTAACTGAATTCCGAATGCGTGGCGCGATTGTTGAGGAGGAATCGTGGTTCACGAAAGAGCGACATTTCCTTTGATTCATTAAGTATGTACTAAAGAAATGTGAAAGTCTGTTCTGACTGTTGGATACGAGCTTCAGGTAGTTTGAAAGTCTAGGCGAGATATCAGGAGTTCATTAACATCGAGAGATAGTTAGATTACTTGCATTAATTTGAACAAGTAGAGATGATGTAAATCGGTTATGAGGAGCAGCTACATATCGAGATAATTAAGTTTACGCAGCGAACACTTGACTAAATTAAAGGAAAACGATTTAATATGTTTGCATACCGGTTCCAAGATGGGCATCGTATTCTTCTGTTTGCGCTATTTTCCTAAATAAATATCAACATTGCGAGATCACGAGATTAAGATTCATGAATATATGAATTTACAATGGTAGAAAATTTAAATAACGTAATAAAAATATTTTTCAAATAATTTTCAAATTATAAGCAATAACGCATATGCATAAACACAATTAAAAAGAGACATAGGAATAAAAAAAAAATAGAACGTATGATTAGTTAAGTTTATAATTACAAATTATAAAAGTATAATATTATATAATTTGCAACAATATTTATATTTATGTATACTTTGTTTTCTATTTTAATTAAAAATTGTTTAAATTTGAACATGACAACAAAGTAATTCATAGCGTAAGGAAAGCTTTTATGCTTTTAAGCTTTTTAGTTCTTCTGAAATTTCAGTTTTATGTACATACTCTTTATCCTGTAATGCTTGATGTTGGTTATACAATTAAACAATAATTGTAAATATTATACAAAACAGAGCACACACATGTAATTATTTTGGCTTAAATAACACGCAACGTCACACTTGATTACACAACATAACATATTTGCACAATATAATCCATTTAAATATATATATATATATATATATATATATATATATATATATAGTTATATCAATCGTAATCGGGGTAAAAGGAGTTATTAAATTATGCATTTATCTATATTATGCGGTATATGTACAATTATACGCTTATGATAGATTCTCATTGTTTGTCAAAATTTATCTGTCAAAAATTTTTTCAAATTTATCTTTGAAAGTTGATAAAATTAATTCGCATGCCTTAAAAATAAATGTTAATATATTAAATCAGTTTTAACACAATTGCAAAGGTTTTTGCACACGGCATTACGAAATGATTGAAAGTTTGTACGTTAAGAAAATAATTTAACGAGAGTTCGAAAATATATAAAAGGATAAAATGTACAAGTACATAGTAAAACGTATAATGCGACGTTTCTCGCAGAATCCGAACATTGCGTCAAACTTTTAACGCGAGTTGGCACTCGTCTTACAAGAGCAATTTTAGTTGAGTCAAGTTACATTAACAAAACCCATGGACGTCTACGATTTCGTATATCCTTAAGTAGGGAGATGTAACATGCTTGTGCCAGAAACTCGCCTAACAATCTACCTATTTCAGCGTTGATACTCGACAGCTTGCTTAACTTTGTGAGACGCTATTTTGCCGAATTCACTTCTCGGATAATCTCAAGTTTTATGATAACGAACACAATATCATTTCGCAGGCGAGAGGTACATTGAGACTTTTCTTGATACATATAATGTAAGCATGAGGTACGTAGACGTTAAGTACGAGAGTGTTTTAATATGTTCTCTAATTCTACCTTGTCCGGTTTATACACTTTATATAAATATATATATATATATATATATATATATATATATATATATATATATACATAAACACATTATCTTAAATCATCTTTTTAATAGTTTTATATAACGTTTATATAATTCTTTTTTAAATTTTTTTAAACATATGTTTTTATATATTTTTTAAAAATTCTTTTAGATTACAATTATAGACATATAGCACTTACAGACATACATCATTATTAAGCGAGTAAAAGATCCTTTATGTAACGCCAGCGGCGTGAAAAAAATCGCAACTATTATAAAAAAGTTTACATATGTGCGTTATATATACAATATTTTTAAAATAATTTTCTAGATTTTAGATACAAAGTGATTATAAATAAATTTACTTTTCCTAGAATATTAAACTTAAATGATATGAGAGACATAAAAAGTTTGATAGAATTTAATATTATCCAATAAATTTATATATGATGTATTTCTGTGGTCTGGAAATTTATAAATATTGAATTAATCTCGTAATAATAAAAATAAATAAAAAGATTTCCATAAGAAATGTTCTATTGTTATCATTACATTTTTAGTTACTCTCTTTTTCGATATCACGAATATGTGACGTCCATATCAATAAAAAGTTCCAATACTCGCTACAATTCAGTTAAAGCGTAGGTCAGTTGAAACATTTAATTAAGCTTTTATACATTTTTAAAGCATGCAGCATATACATATTAAATCCATGTGGAATTTTATGTTCGTCAAACTCATTTAACTTTTGAACTCGCTACACGAGTTGTAAATGGATAGCTTGTCTAGCGCTCATTTAACGGTACACGATTGCATATCTCGTTGAATAAATCAACCTTTAGAAATATCGATATTAACAGAGAATGATACCAAATAATATTAATTTAAATAATATTAATTGCTTAATTTAAATAACATTAATTCTTTTATAGGAAATTAATTTCTTATTAAATGTTTATAACATAAAGACATTCTTTTATACAATTAAATTATTTTTTTTGTATTTTTTTCTCTACTAACATACTTATAGCAGATAATACTTATGAAATTGGATTTAACAAGAGTTTTCAAAATGTATACAGTCGTGTGTTACAATTGATAGAAATTAAAATGAGAAAATGTTAACATTTCTAAGTGCTAGTTATATTTTTATATTAATCTATTTTAACTGTTATTTCAATCTTCGATCTTTTTTATTAAAACCACTAATATTTCAATTTACTAGATTCATATCGTTTTGTATGTGTATCTAAAATGTTGGGACGTTCAACCAACGGCAAATTTCATTTCCCAAATATCCCGTAATACGGCAGGACATGACGCTGTGGACGCATCGCAGCTGCGAAGATTAACAGAAAATCAAGATCGGCAGATGTGCCAAACATATACAGGATGGAAGCATAGACAGGCGAAACAAGCAAGACAAGTCCAGGACAGGAAGATCGGTAATCCGTCTCAGAGCCGACAAGCTTCGCGTTGCACACTACGAAAGCCGAAGTGGCAGAGCTTTCATCCTAGTCCAGAGAGAAGACTAATGCCGTTCGCTATATCCGTTTGGCCTCGGATTTCGATCTGTATGGTCGAAAATGTCCGTCTAAAAAAAGAACGCCATAAAAACATCGGTGACTTATAACTTTCTTACAGTAACGGGGTTGTTCGACGTCGTGACGTAAGTGTATATTATTACATGCATCAAGCATATACATATATGTAGAACACGCCGCGAAAAATCTCACAAGCTATACTACGAGAAGCATAATTTTCTCGTTTTAAGGCTATTTTATTATTATCAGTAATGTTTTAATCGTTGTTGTACGCGATATCGCGCACGCCCTCAGCTATTACGAACCAGCCTCGCGCGCATACATACGCACGTCATCTCGCGCGTATCACGTTATATATGCTATTAACTATAATATATATATTCTTTGATGTGCACAGGGATAATCAACGTTGCGCTGACACGGTTTTTTTTTTGGGCGCGTCGCGGTTATTTTGTAAAGCGTTTAATATATCGATCGTTGATAATCGATCATAAAAACGCGTTTGCTTTTTTTTCTCTCATTTCTGTGTATAAATAGAAATGAAAATCAGAATTCTTTAAAAAATAAATAAATATTCGATATACGGAATTATTTAAAAAATTTAAATAATTTTAAAATATTTGTTTTAATAAAGGCTATTATTATTCAATAATGAAAAAGAACCAAATACATTTTTACCGAATAAATAATAAAATGCGTAACAGGAAGAAAAAAAGAAAGAGAAAGAAGAGGCGAGATTAATTATGCACGGATTCTTAATGAGAATATTCTTTGTTTCAGAAATAAAAATTCAATTTTACTTTTACAAAAGCTTTTAATGGGAATAAATAAAAAGGATATTCCGTAATAATTAATATTCGCAAATAGTAATCATTAATAGTTTATAAATATACAGATGTAAATATACAGATTATACAAGTTTTGCAGCAGTTTCATTGTTTACAGATATTTCCTTTAATGTAATTGTTTTGTTTTCTTTAACATAATTGTATGTTATCAAATATTATATATACTATAGTATTTTAAAGTATGTGCCCAGTGAGTCTGCAAATATATATGTAGTTAAAAATCCATTCTATAAGCATTTATATTCTGGACATCATGAATTTTATTTACTGTCAAATTATTTATATATGTAGGAATATAGATATACATATTTTCTCTCGCGTAATCCTTGCATTCACTGCAACAAATATGCATTAGTATGAAAATGCGCCAAGCTTTCGGATCTACATTATATTATACGCTACCACTCATGAAATAAATACACATTATTTGTTATATGGTACACGCCATCTGTGCATTATACAATATTAAATATACTTATCTTGTAATATAATATAATATGGAGAAATATATATTGTAAATTGTCAAATATTAATTTTTAGAACAAAATGCATATTATATTGCCAACTATGAGTTGGTTGTAATTTTATTTTATATACGTTTTATAAATACAATTTGTTCATTTCTTTTTCTTTCTCTCTCTCTTTCTCTCTCTCTCTCTCTCTCTCTCTCTCTCTCTCTCTCTCTCTCTCTCTCTCTCGCTCGTTCTTTCTCTATTTCAGATTTTACAATATTAGATATTATGCAGAAAGAATGATATTTGTATGACAACTATATTATTTCATTTTATTAATTTCAAAAGAAAAATCATAATATTTTTGAAAGCAGTGATAACCAGATTCTAAAGAGTATTATTTTCTTTGAACAAGTGTTAGTCTGTATGGTACCTCATGCAATATACTTTCGTTATGCCGCTTGTCTATTCGCGTGTGTGTGCTTTAGTCTTGTGAATTATTTATGAAAATGGTAATATTTTTATGTTTTTATTTTGTGATATTATCTAAAGAATTTTATACTCTTGGAGAATTATTTGGAAGTCGGTCAGCAAAGACAGATGCTGTATATCAAAATCATTGCACTATAAAATACGCATAATTTTTTTTCATGTGAAATTATTATACATAAAACACGGAACTATCGATATCTGTCTGCATAACTATTTATTCACTTATTATAAGAGTCATGAAAAGAGATTCAAAAGTTCTTTAGGTTAAATATTAAAAGTTTAGATATTAAAATTTTTGGTGAACAATTCATATAGTTAAGGTTCTAGATATATATTTCCAGTAGAATCCGATTCAATTTGGCAAGTTACATGATAGATTCACTTTAAGATTAAGATACACTTCTTTTATTAATTAACATTATAACTCTAAAATTTCATGATAATGAACGGTAATCGTATGTCTGGTGGAAAGCACCCGCAGTAGCTAATAGAAAATAATGTTGATTGAATTTCACAAAACAGATAATCCGAGTATTTCAAAATGGATTTTATTAATGGTAATCAAAACATACATGGACGCCAATTATCAGTTAACGAGCAGGGAAATATTACTTGGATCAGTTATAACAAATTGAAATATGTTTTCCATGAGAGCAATTTATTGAGTAGTGTCTGCATTATTCGTAAGCGAGACGTATCAACTGACATCGGATGATGATTTAATTTATCCTTTTCAATTGACTTAGCAATATGATATTTAAAAACCTAAATTGCATCATGTAATTTTATTAGTTTTTTAAGATCTAAGAGTTAAGTGCTTTATATTTTTTTTGTAATTGATTAATTAGTTTTACTTATATTAAATATAACAACAAATATCTTTATTATACATTTATATAAAATATCTATACATGTGCAGAGTTATTAGAATTGTACACGATTCAAGGTTACTTTGCATATTCTAGTATTTGAAGATTAACAGTTGTTACGTTCAAATTTATTTCTATTTTATATCTACTTATATGTTCTTATTTATTGTCCAGTTTGGTGTAGGGCTTAACTCAATTAGCATATTGTAACTTTATTATAGCAAATACATATAGCACGTACGTATTCTATGAGTTTGTACATGTACATGTCACATCATACACACATATTAGCGTAAGAATATAAAGCGAAAGAGCGTGTATGGTCTTGCATTAATTTAATTAATTTCATGAGCCATACACGCGGAGTACAATTACTGAAATGAAATTATAATAAGTGGCCTATCTTCCAGCGTTATTCTCTTAGTTCCCTCAACATTTCCTCATTTTTTTACGTAAAAGACCGGAAAGGACACGAAACCACTAAGAGCAATGTAAATGTAAAAAGAGAAAACTAAAGGATGCTAAAGCATGCGGATATATTAAGTATATTTTCTCAATAAAACGAAAATGCTTTGTGTTTCATATTAAAGAAGTCATCAGTTATGAGATTTATCTTTTAACTCATCTATCATAATTCTTATTGAGTTTATGTCTTTTATATAGTGTTTAATTATAATATGATTAATGTAGAACATTAATATCACATTTATTTCTTCAAACTAAAACAAATATATATGATATATGAGACAAGTTCAGTTAAACTATTTGCGAATATTACTTATTTATTATTTGTCACATTTAATTCTTATGAAATATGAGTTATTTTTAGAGATTTGCATTCTAGGTGGATATTCTTATGCGTTTCAAATTGCTAACGCGAAAGAGAAGAGAAAGAAGACGAGATACAAGATCTGGGTAGACAAGTGGAAGAACGAAGGGGGGGTAGGTGAGGGCAAATGAGTGAGTGAGTTTTATGTTTTATGCGGGGCGTAACGTTCTGGGATTAGCATAGTACATGATTGTAAAACCCTCCTGGAGACCTGGAGAAACCACAGACGCGTCATCTCCGCTACTACTTGATACGCAGTTTCGTTTTACAGTTCAACTTTTTAATGTTTTTTTGTTTTCTTTTTTGCCTAAAATATTTTTATAATTTTTTACATCTTTAATCACCTCTATTAACAGTTTTTGCAATTAAAAATAAACAATTCTATAAAATCTAAAAAATTTAAAATTTTATAAATTAATATAACTATCTATTCACAGATTACTATAAGATATTATATTTTGCGGATATGTTTTATAATAAAGGATTTCTGTCTTATAATTTAACTATGTTAATAAAATAATATGTTTTAAAGATTATTTAATTTAATATAAACCACATACATACAAAGCATTTCAATATTATATTAAAATTCAGTATATTGTTTAATTTTATATTAATATCATATTTATGTTAATATCATATTTATATTAATATCATAAAGTATGTATTTGATTCACCTTTTTTCTTTTAATATTTAATATAAAAGAAAACAATTCGAATAAGATTTATCTTATGTCATTTAGCAATAAATAAATAGCAATAAATATAAGCGATTTAAAATTAAGTAAACAATAAGGAAAAAAATGTTCTTTGATCCTAATTTTTATATTATTTTGAAGACCTTGACTAATGTTGTTGCTCACTTAATTACATAATATTTCAATCTAACGTTTTTTATTGTAAAAAATGTACACTTACTAGAAGAAATGTACTAATTATGTATGAAAAATATTTTTCTTAAAATTAAATAAAGAAAAAAATTTTATTGATTTCTATTCCTCTTTCTGCTGCTTTTTCCCTTTGTAGATATCTATTTCTGGTATGTTTGAAAATAACGTATTTGAAAGTTACATAGAAAGTAAAAACAAGAGTAAAGTTTTGTTGGCATAGCGTCATACCTGGCTTCAATAGTCTTCATAATTTTTTAAAGTAAAATTTAGTTTATAAATACATACTTAATATTTTATGTTTAATACTAAAGTATATATATTAAATATATACATATACATAATTTTTTAAATTGAATTTTAAATTGAAATTATGTTTCTAATATATAAAATCTTATTATTTGTAAATAAATCATAGATCATAAAAAATAAACAAATAGGTAATATAATTATTCGCAAGATTGTAAAAATGTTGTTCTTGCAGGTGCAGCTAAGTACGAATAACGTTGTTGCTATTTACAGTTTATAACATTCGAAAGCAAATACGGCATAGCTGTAACTCGGTAAAAGTTTCTTGACAAATGTTACAAATTCGCGCCACACCGCAACAACTTCGTTTACGCCAAGTGCAACTTTCCTCGTATAGAAACAGCGAGCCATTTCGCACTATTTAAGTTTTCACAAAGGAACGGATTGTACATTTGATCGGTAACAATCAAGGCATCTGTACATCGATGTGAGAGTTCGAGTGAGAAATTTCCTCTAATTCGGCCCGATGGGAAATGGACATCCGGCGGTAGGTACAGAGTTGGAACTCGTGCATCGCATCGTATCCTATCGCGGGAAGCATCGCGTGGAGCGCGCTCCCGCGTCCGCTTTATTGTTCCATGGAAAAAGAAAACGAGGGAAAGGATGGCGCGGAGCCGCGGAGGCAATCCGCGACCGGAAATTTAAAAAGTTGCGCAAATACCACGGGCCGTGGGTGGGTTAGATGAGAGATGCGGGGCTATATGGTGGAAAGGCGGTTACTTGGTAGGTTGGTGGGTCGTGGGGGATGAAAGTATACTCGGAAAAAGGCTACGCAAGACGAAATTACGTAATTTCGAGCAATTCGTAGTCGAATGATTCGTATATGATCAAAGTGCTCTGGCATGCTAAAGTGGTGATATGCCCCAGTCGATACCGCATCTGCGTCGGCGGGATTACCGCAGATTTGTACGGTACATTAGGTTTTAATCATCGATCGGCGAAAGCAATTGCATGGCAGTCCGTCTATGTTTTTCCTTCCGTATCTTCGCGTCCTTTTTCTTCTTCTTTTTTTTTTTTTTTTTTTTTGCTCTTTCTTTCTTTATAATTTCCATTCATGCAGAGGGAGGTGACAAATTATTTCACGAAGAAATACTCTGGCTATGAATCACCGTCCATTCGCGTCGCATCATACTCCTTTTTTCTTGCATTTTGCACTATCGAATAACAATTCATTTCTCCATCACCGTAACTCGTAGAGCTAAAACAATAAGAGTACGACCGCGATATCGTGAAGATTTATTGGCAATAATTTTACTCGCGCGTACATTCAAGAGCGACTCCTATATAGGAATGACGGCATTTTTAGTGCTAAAATTACATTACCACGTTCTATGGAAAGTTGGCCCGTCCATTGAATCCGCGTTTAGAGCTTCAAATTTGCTTTCAAATTCGAGACCAAAATTATTCACGTGACATTATTATTTTATCTTCATTCATGCAATTAAAATTCAGAACGGAATAATATTTCTGTGCAAAGTATACGTACGCATATATACACACACACACACATACATGATTTAAAAATAAATTTTTTCATCTCTATTAAATTACTTCTAACCATTTGTCCTAAATTACGCACGTTAATATTTTGTAAATGCATATGCATATTATGATTCTTATTAGACGTTTTGCATTTAGTTCATAGACAAATTGTAAAGCGTTAGGAAACTAACGAGAGAAATTAACGTAACATACAGAAATGCATGCCTTGCGGCGAAGCTGGTATATGACATGCATATATACTTTCGGTAAGTAGTATACAACATAATTTAATGTTTAGTTGTCTACGGAGTTAAACATTTATTTCAAAATATTCTTCAGATAAAGAACAAATAGATTATTCGCAGCATCTGATTTTTTATTGTTAATATATCTCTTGAAAATTATTTCAATTTATTTTTTGTAGTAAAAAGATATTTTTTTCTAGTAAGTAAAAGAAATTCAAGAGAAAACTCAGAACAAAATTAAATTTACAAGATATTTCTTTCTTGAACTTGACTACTATATTTTTAAGAAAAATATAATTTATCTTAAAATAATTTTACTTTTTTTATTGTTCCTCTCTTTTTTAAATACAATTATTTTCATGCATTACAATGCATAAACGAAATATTACATTTAATATTTAATTTTATGGTTAGTATTTATTTAATTATAGAATTAGAAAGTTATAAATGGCAAGAGCATTTAGTTAAGAAATTAA
This sequence comes from Anoplolepis gracilipes, assembly GCF_047496725.1. NCBI lineage: Eukaryota > Metazoa > Arthropoda > Insecta > Hymenoptera > Formicidae > Anoplolepis > Anoplolepis gracilipes. The sequence goes on from NC_132981.1 coordinate 7,600,840, forward strand.
TTTACACTTCAACGATTAGATGGTTCGTAAATTACCATATTTGCATGTACTATTTTCATGAAACACGACTGTTATAATATGATTGAATTTATACATATATATATATATATATATATATATATATATATATATATATATATATATTACGTTTGCATAATACATTAGTATGCAATTCAGTTACATATAAAAATCAATTAACTTGATTTGATAAACTTAATTTACATTTTTTGAGAGAATTTAAATATTGAATTTTAATCAGAAAAAAATATTCTCAACACTCATACTGATATTAGTATATGTAATTTTGTACATTTTTTACAGCTTTTTTTCGTGCGATACGCGATAACTCAAGTGATTAACCAGCGAATGGCCAATAATGATTTTATGCATACGTAATTTTGACCTTTATTACTAATTCCATTTCTCTAACCTATTTTCAATGGCGCAAGATGAAAGCTGAATCACAGCGCAGTATAAGGTGTAAGTTGAATTGTGTCCGTAAAAAGACAGACTCGCTGCGTCATGGAGTTCTAACAAATTTCTCGTAATGCATCAACGTCTGTACTTTATATCCAAGCCTGTGCCGTCCACATCTGTGAATCGCCTCTGACGGCCAGCAAATTAAAAACCGTCCAAGTTTTCAGACCGAACGTGTCTCAACGAAACGATGCAAAGTAAAGGCCGGAATAAAGCAGTACGTAAGGAAGTAACGCTTTAATAAGGGTGGATCACGCCAAGCGTTGTACTGGCAGACTTCTGTCATGCTTGAGTGAAATTCCGATTTATTATATAAATGTGTTATATGCGTACAAATAATTATATTTTCTTATTATCCTATGCTTTTCTCATATTATAATAAATTAAAAGTTTTAGTATTACCAAAAAGATGAATGGTGAACAAGAAGAATTGAAGACGGTTTATTGTGCTATGCCGAAATATTAAATAATATTTTTATTATTGATAGATTTCTAAAATAAAACTTTTAGTCATGCTTAAAATGTTTGCTATTAATAATTTGCATACGAAAATGAATAGATAATTATAAATAGAATAAGATTTTAATTTAATTTATTTAGTATATATATTTAATTATATATATATATATATATATATATATATATATATATATATATATATATATTTCTTTTATATGAACATGATACATTTTATCTTATTAACATATAAGACAAATTTCAGTATAATTCTGCATGGCAAACAGATCTTTACTATACATATGTATATGTATGTACATATATATATATATATATATATATATATAATTATATATATAATTTTTCACAAAAGATAAATTTAATTGTAATTATTCCCATATTCAAGCCATGATATAATCGATTATCGCAATGATAAAATAAGACAGCAATAATCAATTTTAATTTGATCGTTAGCTTTCAACAGCAGGCGAAATAATACTTCAGGCTATACAGAGAGAGAGAGAGAGAGAGAGAGAGAGAGAGAGAGAGAGAGAGAGAGAGAGAGAGAGAGAGAGAAAGAGAGAGAGAGTGAGAGAGAGAAGAACGCCCGTTGCATTTTGTCAGGTCTTTGTTCTCTCTGACTTACATTAGGTGGAGTCATATTTCTCTTTAAACGGACAGTGCTGTCAAGCCCGAGACGGTCATCGTTTATAATCAAGCGTATAATGAGTCAGAGACAAATCTGTTGGTTTTTAAGTCTCGCTCGATCATGGGTATTGCTGAACACTCGTGAAACCACCTTTGCAAATTCTCCGTTTTTTTTTTCCTTTTTTTTTTACTTTTATTTTCATGAATATTCAGCAGCTGTTTTCTACCGCGTCATGTATATTTTTCTGTGTGTCTACAATGTATTAAATCTTTAAATCCGGACTCTCGCCTCTGAATATAAACTGAAACTAAAAATGGATCATATGTGGATTTTGTCAGACAAGAAAAAGAAAAATAAAAGTTGTACGTTAAAAGAATAAAACACGAAGTATTTTGTTTTCACTTGTAAACACATTGAACAATAATACGCTCTAGGCATAGCATATTTTTTATTTTATTTTACTTAATTCTTAAATTTTTATTATCCTAAATTAGATTTTAATTTAGAATCAAATCAAGAACTGTGGTTCGAATACAACTAACAACAAGCAAAAATAAAATTTTTTATACGCAAACTTTAGCAGTAAACAGATTTTGATTGAAAATTTTTCATTAATTATTATAATTTAACTTATTTAAATTTACAGGTAGTTACAAAGTTCATTTCATGAAAGTCAATTTAATATTAAAATATTATAAACATATTATATATGATATTTGACTATAAAAGATCAATATTAATAAATTTACATAATTTTATTCCATTTATTTTTATTTTATTTATTATTATATTATATTTCTAATTTAATGTAATGTTTAATTATTATTTAATCAGATTTAATTTCTATGTAATTTCGACGCTTATAGTCTTATACAATAGTTATATAAATGTTAATCTGTCATATTTTCATGATTTCATATTAATTACATATTGTATTTGATTCGAGTTATTATTATAGATTCTCATTACTCTATTTAAACCTATATCCTACCTTCAAGCAATATATAAACATATGATATAATTATTTTACGCTTGTAACTACATTTACATTTTATTATTCATCATTTCTAAACTTTTAATGCAAAGTGTAGATATTGTACCAATCATAGTTAAGACACAAACTTTTTTTATAATTAACCATGATTAATCAATTTTAATCAGTATTATATATTTTTAATAATTTAATTAAATGTTTAAAATGTATTAAATGTAGTAAATGTGTAAAAAAATGTATTTACTTTTTAAATTTAATTAATTAGTAGATTGTTCAAGTCAATATTCGCACAATTGCAAAGACTATATATACATCTAGTTCATGTACACACATCTATTTATGCATATACATATAAGGTACACATACAACGTTAGGTATATGTGTGCATATATATGTTTCAGATATATATACAATACATCTCTGCCTACTATGTGTTTTAGTTATATATGACGCGTACACAATACACATATTGATCGGTTACGCTATTAACAACTAGTATCTAGCAGTGCTATATGTCATAATTCTCTAATTGCTTGACATAGGCACATTAACGCTTACGCAATGGATTACATACGTATGTATATTGACACAAACTTGTCTACAATAGACCGAGTGACATTTACGTTATCAATTAATTTTAAAACGTATTTCTAGACGTGTCTCTACGTGTCTGTATTGTGGATGTTGAACGTTGCAAGAAACATAATGGATATTTATCTAGAGAATAAAGTAATTGATACAAATCTACGTTTGCAGCTATGACAGACTGCGCGTTATACAACTTGTACAATTTGCAAAAATAACTCTGGTCAATAAATCAGGCTTTAATGCATAAACCGAAGTAATTTCCTGAAAGGCTGACTGTAATAAGACAATACGAACTCAGGGAACGATTAAACATCCGGAGGGCAAACACATAGCGAAGAGTTTTCGAGATGTTTCATTTTAATTTGAGTTCCTCACCGAGTTGTTCTTCAGTGCCTTCCATACTCCTGATGGAGGAGGCTCCTCTTCTCGTTAAGGAGATACATGAGCACCGACCTTGTAAGTTAGTCTCGACTCTTGATTTCAGACTTCCTTCATACGCGTCTTCTTGTATATTTTCTCTTTGCTGTGTCGACATAATCTGTCATGTAGCTTCCCATACTTGTTCTATAGGCCTTACAATGTATTTTACATAATACTCATTAGACACGCAAGACGGTACAAATTGTAATTTTTTTAATATCGTAAAAAATTAAAATTATCAAAATTAATAAAGTTATTTTTTTTCCTCGTACTACATATTTTTCAATAATACATAATATAATTTTAAAAAATTCACATTCATTGTCTTTAGTATTTTTAGAAATCGTGTATGAATTAAAATAATTTATGAATTAAAGATTGTTATATGTTAAAAGTTTAGGGATAATCTGACAAAGCTAAAAGAAAATTGTGCGTAGAAATAATATTAGAGATCACATAAATTTTACAAATCATTAAACATTTAATTAAAATTGGATTATTTTCTTGTGATATTTTAACACGCAGTCAAATTATTTTCTGTAACAAAATACCTACCTGTATATGCAATATGTTATTTCTCATTCGATGAGATACCTCTGTCACTTGAAAGCTTCTGTACTTTGACAACGCACGCGGCGTATATCGCATAACAAGAGTGGTGTGTACAACGATTGTAGCCTCAGGCTTCGTATACGTTCAGCTTTGCTTTCCATCAGGCACAGAAATAATAACGAAAATAACAAGAGAGTTTCGTGAAAGAGGAGAAGCGCCTCGAGATAAAGTAATAAGATACGTCGCGTATGCTCTGACCCTTTATGCTTCCTATTAAACATGCTTTCATTCGTTTTGTTTTCAGCGCCTTCGTGTATAACTTTAAAAACAAGTTTCTCGTACTCTTCATATAATTTCTATGCGCTCGCGGAACAGATTCGTATATTGAGATGCATTAGCGTTAATTAGCCATGCTGAGAAAATGGTAAGTACTTTTTTTATCACGTGAATAAAAAATGTTTCAAATATAAATATAAATATAAATATAATAAGGCTGCTCTCTCTGTGTTTTCATTGGAAAATAATATAAGCATACATAAAATTATAGAAAAGGAGAAGCATTTGCTGAGAAACATATTGAGTGAAACATAGTATAGGTGGAAATGTGAAAGCAAGTAAAAAGTATGAGCAAATGGCTCAAGTAGGAGAGAACACTCCCTTGGGTGCTATATTTATATTTCATCGCTTTTCCATTCAGCTTCCACGATATTGGACGATCTACTCCACTCTGCTCTACTCTGTTGTCTACTTCGTTCGTCGAAGGAGGAAATATATGCGTTTTTATTACGAAAGAGAGATTATTTCATCTAATATAAAAAAAAAATCAAACAATCTAGATTTAGATATAAAATTATTATCGATATAGCGCAAGTGTATTTATATAGTAATTTGCTGTGTGCGAATAGATATTATCGTGAGAGCAGTTATTCATCTCTCTTTTCTTTCTTTCTTTTCCTAATGAGAAAATGTAAAAAATTAAATTCATTTATATATATATCTTTATTAGTAGCAAGCACGTTTTTTCTATTATTGTACAATAATAATGCTTAAATTTTTTTATGAAACAAAAATACATCTATGCCGAATGGATCACTTACACAAATACTTTTACTAGTAGAAAGAATAAAAATTTACATTACAAAAGCATGGGTAAAAAGAATGTTAAATAATATATCGCAGATCTCTTTCTCTCTCTTCGTCTTTTATCTTCATCTTTTTTCTAATATTTTAAAATATGCATTAAAGCTGCTCGTTGCAAATTTATATATGTTTTAAAAACAATTTTGTATTTTCTTTACATAAATTGAATTCTCTTATTATTTTGTGTATAAAAATATTGAGGCTAGATAATAAAAAATTTAATATTTTAGGAGATATTTCATAGTTTGTATAAATATTATGTCAAATTATAAAGTATAAAATATTTCGTAACTATTCAATTTTTGGCTATCCCTATTCATATATATAATTTTTTAACGACGAATGTTGCGAGGAATCGATTTGTATAATAAAATTAAGGTAATTCCATTTTAAAAAAAACTTTCAAAAACTTTGAAAAATGACCTTAGTTAAAATTCAAGATTATCAACTTTTTTTCTTTCTCAAAAGTCTATAAATTTTGTCTAAAATATTTTTTCGTACGACGCGACGTAAAGTTTCGGAGAAAACTAATCTTGCAAAACTTTATGTGAAGCACCCTGTATACGAAAAAGGTCACACACTTGGATAAAATCAGACAAGAAGAAATTACATTATTACTCTTCATTATGAATTCTCAGTAGGTGACGAATCCCCGATTACAACCGGAAGATGGTTAGTTGGAATTGGAAGTGCAAAGGAGCGAGGAAAGTTGGGTAATGTTAGAACTGCCGAGGCCATGGGCTGATATGAATTTAACTCACGTGCCTGCCTAAGCCCGGAAATCAATCGTTTCTCTCGTACGAATTTCAGCATCTGTCGGACGAATCCTACCTGACGAAAATCAAAAGCTGCTGCCGAGTTGTTAGCTGCTCCGAAATCGGCACGAGTCTCTTCTTTTCTTTTTGAAGTGCACACCGCACGCGTGCATATGTATTAAATTACACTGGACAGTTTTCAATTTCTGATTGTTTGCGTTGCCAGCGGAAAACGACAACAAAGAAAACATGCCGCACATTTTCGAATGACAGTTACGGGCGTAGGATCACAATTAATCTGAAGAAGTGCGTGGTTGCTTTTCTATCGTTTAAATGGTATCGCGCTACAATGGTATCACGTAATATATACATCAAAAGAGTTCAAATTTCATTTGTAATGTTGAACATACAACAACAAATATTTTATATATCGATAAACTACTTATAACATTGCACTCTCTTTTATATTTATTTTATTTCACATAAAACATCTTAACATATTTAATAAATTGTAATCGCGTAAACAGTAACAGACAAAGTATTCACTTTTATTTAATTTTTATTTATTTAGAAATATTCTGTATATGTAAACAAGTATGTAATTATTAATTACATATAATTTAACGCAATATCAAGCTAAAACAAAAATAATTTGTTGTTTATTATTTCGAAATAATTATAGTTTATGGTTGATTAAAGTTTCCAGATAATATTTATTAGAATGAACACATACATGTATAAAGTAAACGTATAATAACTCTTGGAGTTATACGTTATATTTACATAATATTATGTTATATTATAATCTTGAATATTTTATGAAAACTATATTAGCAAAACGATGTAATAATATAACAAACATATGCATAGTTTACATTTATTAAACATCGTATTATGTGTCTGCTATTATTGCTCTCTAGCAATATAACCCGTCAAATCTCGATTTTCAATCACAACGAATTCACGTATGCGCGCAAATGCATTCTTAACCATATCCCCGCTATCCTTTGACATATCGTGTCGATTGATCGCGTCGGAAATGATCGAAACGATGTTCCGAAAGCAGGCGGCGCGATTACGACGATCATTTTTCACGCGAGCATATCGCATCTACCCTTCGTAAATGCCATCGTGACGCGAGTTTCATATTGTGTTGCAGCTGGTAAGTTGGTAGATAGGTAGATAGACAGAGACTGTCTACGAGAGATACGTACGTGTGTGCGTGTCCGTGTGATGAATAAGTACGTCGATCCCAGGTTGTGCGCGCGCTCCTATGTCACGCGAATGCATGTATCCACGTACACAGAGGCCGCATATATTCGGTTCACGGGCATTAAAGTTAAGCCTGTATTTTATTGGACGCGCGTATAAATCAAAAGCTTCAGCTAGTCAAATATTGGAGGCTCTGTATACGCCAATGCGCGGCTGTGTGATGTACAAAACACCGGATACTTGCCTATCTATCGGCATATTCCTCATTCGTTCGCTTGTATCATACGTGTACGCTGTGTGTATCTCAACTGTTTATCGCGACGGAACAAAATCCTGTTTTTGCTTGCTTTACGGATAATAATTAGTCGAACGGTATTTGTGAGGGAAATTATGTATTTTTATCTCGATAACCTGCCTCTCTTTCTCTCTCTCTCTCTCTCTCTTTTTCTTTCTACGCTACTCCGCGTGCCTGTTTGTACACTCTACATGTGCCGCTGTCAATCGGTATCAATGTGCACTATTAAAGATTTTATTTATTCTACGATAATAATAAGTGATATTTTTGAAATCGAATTAATTACAGTATCACAGTCGTATTATGTTGTGTTAAAAAATGTTTAAAAAAATTTGCTTGGATTAAATAAACTTCTGAAAATATAGAAGACAAATGTATGTCTAATGCATGTCTCTGCAATTTTCGTTTAGTTCTAAACTGTGGTTACCGTTTAAAAATACCTTTGCTTTTTTTATTGTTGAAAAGATTTATAGTTTTACTTTATATTATTTTATATTTTGTCTTTACAATAGTATATTTACCTAATTTAACATTAAGTACGTTATATATACGTATAATACTTTTAATTACTTGCATTCTTCATATGGCATTTTCATAGTTTAATATATTTTATCACTGTTTACAGTAATGCGTTCTTTGCACGCGCATTTGTTAGCACATCATGTTATTTATCAAAATTTTCAAGTACTGCGAGGGCAAGAGCGCACACGGTTTTACGCTGTAAGCTTGAATTGTTTCAAGAGCTATATCGCTGGATGCTTTACATAAAAGTACTCGGGTTAATTTAGACCGGCTGTATACGAGTACGCGTGGCTTAATTTCGTAATTCTGTATAATGCCAGCGACCACACCAGAGGCGCTAAAAACACTAGAACTAAAAAGGAAAGGAGACTATATCCTCATTGCGACGAAGGGTAGGGCTTAGAAAACAACTGAGAAGGGTCAGACTATGCTGACAGTAGAACGTTTTTCTTGTTTCGCTAAGTACGCCGGACCTGCGATATTACAGGAATAATTATTAAGGAAAGTAAGCAAGAATCGGGCGTGTAAGCCAGGAAGAAAATACGAGGAAGGAAGTTTTGCGTTTCTTTTTAATGTCTCATACATTTTTTTTTCCGCAACGGACAATTTGCATATTTTGCTTGTAACAACCTAGATAAATGACCATTTACCATTCTTTCAAAATTCATGCTTTTGTTATTTTCGCCTTTCAATTTACCAAGCTATTTTCGAATTTTTATTTATCGAACTTGTTCTTATTAAAAAAATTTATGTTGTGATTTATTTATTTTATAATATAAAACAATTTATATATATTCAACTTTTTAATTCGTGCACTATTAAATAACATTAGTATATAATGTTTTCTTACATTCTCTATTATATTAATAATTCTATTTAAACTTATATATTGTAATAATTATTTTTAAATTTATATAAATTTATATATTATATATATATATATATATTACTACAATTTCTGTAATATTTATGGCAATTTAATTATTATTCTCAAAATAATAATATATAAATGTTAAATTATTAATAACATAAGAAATTAATTTTACTCCGCGTGATAAATAAAAATTATTTTTGCTGGAACATTAATATTACGTACAAATTTATCTTTAAATCAGAATCAGTTATTAGTTTATCTAGTTATACATATGTATGTACACAGTTAGTATACATTTTTTTTCTGTCTTTGTTCCTGCTTTTATTCCTACTCTTATTCAGTTCGCACTTTGATTTTCTTTCTGCACTCGAAACCTTGTTCTGAAATCACTTGATGTGCATGAGGGTACGTCAGATCTCGGCCAAACCAGATAGAAAGTCAATTTGCTGTGATTCGAAGTAAGTCACGCGCGCGAGACTCATCTGGCGACTTCCGGTTAAAACTTCCGGCCGGCGGGCAACCAGTTTGGCCAGTTTATTACCAGGCATGTTGCAGTAAATATGTACACGGTGGTTCACGTAATATTAGCGTGCAGTGTATCTCTTTTGTGCTGTTTATTACGGCATGGCAGCTTACATTAATATTGCAAGGTTCTCATGCATTTCATATAGCTGGAATAATGAACAACAAAATTTCTTGCTAATTAACAAACATATCCTGCTGTTTAAAAAGTTTACTTTCATGATTAAAACGGTTGAAATATACAATCAACGTTGTTATTATTTCAGTCATGTTCATAAAAAACTTATTGATTGTATTGTAGCCTTAATTAAATAAATAAATTTATACTAAAATTATGTGTATATATATAACATTAATTCGTAAACTGCAGTAAATTTTATGTAATACTGCATATATGTATGTTTAAAGCATAACATATTATAATATCTGAAATCTCTTATTGTTGACTCATTCGATACATATGTGTTAAAAACAAATATCGGAACTAAATATTGCAGTATTACGTAATTATTCTATATTTGACGTTTATAATAAATAAATAAAAAATTGCTATTATATTCTAGATGAGAATGTCAGATAATACGTATACCCTATTACTGTATGAATTATATCGAGTATTAAATTTTATGTAGTACAACCGTGGATTCACGATTTTAATTGCTAATAACGTGATGTTGCAACAAGAAAATATGTTTATCTACCATAGTAATTAATCTTTAGTTATGCTTGAAATAACTAATAGTTATATTAGAATTTAATAAAAAGATTTAAGTGACAAAACAACACTACAGAAATTAGATGTATTATGTTAACATATTTAGTTTCATTTTGAGATCATATGAATGCATTTTATCTTTAGATGGCATCTTAAATAATTCATTAGTAAGTCGTTAAATAGTTTGCGATTGTTGTATTTTAGTATTTTAATTGATTTCTTTCGGCCAATTTTTTTCGGTAATCTAACAATCTATGTTGGCATTAAAGAAGAATTCGAATGCAGAAAAAATCGATGCGCTTTTGCTACTGAAGGTTATGCTTTTGGTCTTAAGCCAAACGCAACTTCTTAATAATATATTTTTCTTGAGCCAGTATCAAATCGATGTGGAAGAAGAGAGTCATACTTTAAAACATATAATACAAAAATTATATATATCAAAAATTTATGTTTTTGTACATTATAGTAAAAAAGTTTTCGCATTGTTTATTTTATAAATATTTAAATGGGCATAATACGATTTTTATTTTACATAGAAATACATTTTTACTTAAGTTGTAAATATAAAAAAATAATTTTGCCATTTTTTAATTTAATTTAAAGAATATGAATAAATAATCTAACTCGTTTAATATCTGTCCATTTGTTCTTATATAATATTAATTGTAAAATATTATATGTTATTTTATTCGTATAACTTGGGCAAAAAAATCTATATTTAAAATCCTGCATAAATTTTATTAATGCTATCTTGTAGTTGAGATAAAGGCTAAGAAAAAAGTTTCAGGCTACGCCTGAAAAATAATAGCATTATCCTCTTTGTAATCGGACATTTTCTCGACAGCTGTGAAAGCGGCCGAAAGATGCGACGTGTCCTATTTCGAAATACGCGACCGGAATTCGGCGCGATGACGCGTCGGGGTTGGAGGGTAACTGCTGTTTGTCGGCGACAATGACGACAACGACGACGATGATGACACTTCTAGTCTACGTACGTGCGCGCTCACACACATATAAGGCACATGCACATGCTGTTCCGTGATTTTCATTTCGCGCGTTACACCACGTACGTGCAAGGACCGACTCGCGGTTTCTGCGGTACCACGCGCCCCTCTTATATCATCGTTTAAAATAATATTGCGTCCAGAGGGGCATTCGGCGCTCTCATATCCGCCGCGACAAATCACCCTCGCACGGCACCTAGCGCCTACCACCGCCAGTAGAAACGGGTGCGACACAGCGGAGAACAGGACGAAGTAATGGAAAGACACGGGTGAGCAGAGGGTTGAGAGCGGCGGGGGGAGGGGGAAGGGGGGGAGAAAGCGAAGGAGAGAAACACAGCCTGCGCGAGAACCTTCGCCCGACCCGTTATTTACACTCACGCGCTTATTGCTTGATTTGATTAATAATTCGTGGCGCGCGCGACAGAAGAAAAAAAGATGAATCTGCGAAAGAGAAACGAACGAATATCTCGGTTTTAAAAAGAGAGAGAGAGAGAGAGAGAGAGAGAGAGAGAGAGAAAGCGGATAAATTGCGGCGATGGCCAATGCCGAGCAGGCGGCGCGTCGCTGTAAGTTCGATAATTTCTGCACTACTGCGGATGTCGGTTGTCAGTAGATACGGTCAGCAATAAGCGAGACCGTGAGCGCGTACGTTAGTAAAGCCGGTCTTCGTAGCTTGATTTATAGTCGGATCCAAAGCGATTGTAACTGAAACTGTAAGAGTATAACTATATTCTGACCTAACTGAAGATATGAATAAGTTAAGGTAGGTTAGTACGCGTACACAATGTGTACGTTTAATGCCAGATATGTTACTCTGGGGAACCTTGGAATCTTCTCGCTTAAGTTTTGCCATACATTTGCAAATATAGCAAAGGCATAATAAACGTAAACGTCATGTATTTGTAAAGAATGAAATCATGTATTTCAAATAGTAAATTTCCAAGAAAAATTGTCAAAAATTATAATAAAATTTTTTTAAGAAATTGCAGCTAGGTATATGTACATATATACATATATATGTGAAAAATTGCATATGTAAAGCGCAATTTTTTTCTCTTTGTATCGAAATTTTAATTTTTAGTCTACCTAAACTCCTGCTTGTTTGCGTAACATTAAATGAAACCGCAACGAACGACAACTGCTGAACATCATTGTCAGCGTGAAACAAGACTTTAACGGCAGTTGCAGTCAACGTAACTGATAAGTACTGCACGTAGGTCGATCGTTAAAACAACTATAACCAACACGCAACAATATAATGTTAATGAAGCAATTTCGGTATCAACACATTTCCCGTAATGATCGCGTTATGCCAGACCACTCGTTGCGGATAGAACATAAGTAGAAACAAATGACCTGGTACCGTCGTCCGTAAACGCGAAACTTTTGTCCCCCTACCGGTTCGTAGTAGTTGCCAACTACTTACCTCCGTGGCTTCCTGACCGCTGACTTCTTTTTACTGCGTTTAATCTAAATCTAACTAAGGTCTTACAACGGAAAGGGAATCGCTTTGACCCTCTTGCGCCGCTACGTTCTACCGCTTTGGAATAACGAGGTTCCGACTAAATGACGAAGCTATATCAAATGAGCCTCTGCCGCCGTAACCCTTAGGGAATTCTGAAAGTTTATCTTCGTGAATTAAACGGGGGTTAACGTGGGGGCGATAAGTATTACAGTGAGATTCCAATTTTTGACTCGACTGAATTTTATTTCAGAAGAATCGTCGAATAGAAGAATGCAAATATATTTCAAATAACTTTCAAAGGTTGTAGATCGTTTAATATTTATGTATTTACATTATATTTCATATTAGGTTTATACAAATTTTATAAAAGTAAAAACATTTTATAAATGCAGCGAGCATTAAACATGAATTATTAAAGCATACAAGATTATAAATACTATTACTAATAAAATAAAGAATAGAAAAAAAAACATTTTAAAATATAAATAATAAAATATAGATAGAATTTTTAATTGTTACAATTGCGTACAATATAAAAAATAAGAAAGGAATAAACATTTCCAAACAATTATTTTCTCGTGAATCAATAAATACTTGTTATACTATTGTCTATGATTAATGAACGATTAATAAATCTACTTTTGTAAGTAAATCCATAATACGGAAGTGGTATTGCAGTAATTCGAAATGATAAATATCAAATATAATCGGATCATTATGCCAACCACGTTACGCATAATGTTGACAAAGAACTATCTTTGACGGATATCGATGCGTGAAATGCTCACCGGAAGAGGTCATGAAAAGTCGATCGTTTTCATACAATGCCTCAAATGCAATACTCAAAGCGTGTTGACTAATTATTCGTACAAATTATCGACAGGATTAAAGCGATTACTCGTTGCGCCTGATTAGTGCGTAAAATTGAAATTACATCGCTCTTCCGCATGATCGTTCTCTCTCTTTCTCTCTCATTTTACATTCGTATCTGCCTCATCTATTTTTTTTGCTTTCCTCCATCGCTCGTTACCTAGCGTCTGCTCTTCCCTTTTCCACCATCCTCTTTATCACATCCTTCATCATACCATTTCTATCGCACACATAGACGCGCGCGTACGCATGTTGCTTTCAACCAATTCCCGTCCCACTGCGCACGTATATTTATATGCCGTCGATGCTAAATGAGTGTATTGTAATATCGTCGATGTCAAGTAGTATAGGTATCATATATTAGTCGCGCGCACGGTTCTGGACATGTTAATTAATTAAATATCTCCGATAATCATTACGAGCCGCCTGCAGACCGAGTTGCGGACTCGCGCTTTTGTTTGTCACCACTAAATTGTCCCTATGCGTTGTTAACGTGGCATTAACATTAATGGATATATTGTTAAAACTAGCATGCATTTCGATTAACTTGACAAGCACGTTTGTAATCATTAACGATTACGTTCCTCGCGCGTATTCATGTTCCCATTTTTCGCGTTATTCTCTCTGTGTAAGAAAATAAATTTTTTGCGAATGATTAAAAATTACTCGATTAATATAAGGACCAAAGAAAAGAGAAGTCAGAAAAAAGTATATTTATAAAACAATACACATAATTGAGAAGCTTTAGTATCTTAAAAAAGTTGGGAATAAAATATGGTAAACGAAACGTTAATGCTGTGACTATTAACATAAACTGTCTTAAGTAAATTCATTGGCAATTTAACTGGGATCAGCTATGGTGGCGGATTTTATTTACGCGCAATTACATCCTAACTAATAGTTGTCCACTCGAGCCGGTCTTCCATAAGTTTCTCTTGAAAGTACTAGAGAGTACGTTTTTGTGATGCTTGTACCAAGAAAAAAAAACATTAGTTTCCTCTCGTAACTCTCTTTAACATCACATGAGGTTAATGAAAAAATAATAAACGCAAATGAGAATGATGCAGGATGATAGAAAGGCAGAGATAAATGCTAACATGTGTTTTCCTCGAGGAAAATTTGATGATATAAAAATTTTACTTAAAGCAGAGAAAAGATAATACTCGGATTTTGTAAAGGCATTGTGTGAGACTGGCATAAGAATTTTCGTTTTATTGCATGATAGAAGAAAATGAAAGGCGTTGACTGATAGAGAGATCAGGCCAAATTGATGTGCTGCGCTCAGATATGGGGACAGACATCTGAAAAACGAGCATATGTCTGGTTCCGTATTACTTCAATTTTTCTTGCTCATAAACGTCCGAGCATTATACGCGTATGAATTGCGTGTTCTCGTTTTTACTCATAAACACGCCGATAAATATAAAAAATATCGTTCAGCAAATTTAGTTATAAATATATAGTAATAGATAAATATATAATAGAGTAACGTTCGTATTTAAGTATATATATATATATATATATATATATACACATGTATGTGTGTGTGTGTGTGTGTGTGTGTTTGTGTTTAAAAATATATATTTGTAATTAAAAAGATACTCAATAATTTCTTAAAAATTTGATCTTAATCCAAATGGTTAAGTCGTGAATAAAGATCGCCATAATTCTTGGAAAACTATTGAAAGAAAAGGATTATCGCCAGCTGTTACAATATAATACATATTTTTACCGGAGTTTCTTCACTTTATCGTGATCAAATATCGACATCTCGGGGGAGGGGGGGGGGGGACATAACAACTGTCACGTGCATAAGTCACCCGGTACCTCGGCAATGCTAATAGATGCAACCTCCTTGCAGTCACGTCATTCGAAAATTAATTACAGTTGGTCGCAGGGTCGTAAAGAACAAGGCCTGAATAATTAACGTGACCGTTGTATCGCGCCCGGAGCTAATTATAGGCCCCTCCTTTTCTATTCGCCTGATTAGCATATTCGTTAATTATCGGACTTACTTACGTACCAGCAGGTAAGATACTTATGCAAGCCGTATGCCGGTCCGTGAGCTTGCGTGCACTAATATTCTGGGAAAACGTGCGTGTCGCGGATCGTGCGCTCGTTTGCGTATACGCATACGCAAGAGGTTAAAACTCTTTTCCTCCCCAGAGGGTCAAATACGCCACGTAAGACGCAAAACTTTTAAAACGTGATGTCAAGTTGTGAATCTACTGTACAAAAGAAACTCCGAGCGAATCGATACGGCTCACCGATAAAGATGTCATTAAGTTTTTAATGGCTTTTACGCTATAGCGAACGTTTTTTAGAGTGTATCTATCGAACACGGGTTTTTTTTTGTAAGTAATCATGCATGACTTTAAACTTGCGTAAACGATTTTATAGAAAATTGTCAAAGAAAAGTGTATGCTGACATATTTTTCTCTTCTTTCTTGTGTCCTTTATTTAACATAAATTTTTCACCTTGTAATTTATGTGTCGATTTCTACTTTTTAAGATTTTTATTTTACTATCACGCTCTTACGAGCTTCTTATTGTGTATTATAATAGTAATATTTTTATAATATTTGATGATTCTGAGTTTGTATAACATTAGAAAGTAAAATAGAAAAAAACCTTATTAGTAAAAATCAATTATACCAGTAATACTTGTATTTTTTCGAATAAATCACAATATTAGAATAAGAGATGGTGATAATATTAATACATATATGTGAATTTTTTTGACATTTTTTATTAAATCTCTTGTTTTTCTGATATATTACTTATATGAGAATAGCGTAATTCGTATATGTTGTCGCATCATTTTCAATGCTAGTGCATACCGTTATATCTATCTGTCATTTCTTGTGTCAGCATGATGTCAGCGGTTCCGTTGACGACGATTGATTCGAGTACGACAATGAGGGTAACCGTTGGCTCGTATGAAGACGTAAGCTCGGCAATGGTATAAGGCCAGGTTTACGCGTACTCGAACGTTTATCGCGCCATGTCGAGCGCAGCACGCAAACCCGACGTTACACCCTCTGTTGTATTCGCATGGCGGAAATACTACCGACCTGTAATCCTCCTTGATCGTGTTTACGAGCGTGAACTTTCGAAAGTTCTAATCGCAGCCTCGGTTTCGGTGTTCTATAGATTGTACGCGCTGGAGCGTATTAGAAAATCATGTTACGAATGTGGCCGCCGCGGTTAAGTACTGTAACATATGTATTTCATGCTAATTAAATTAATTGTGTAATATCAGACTCATCTCAAATCGAATCGTGTAAATCGAACGATCATTCATTCGTTGCGATATCGTTATTTGATATTTGTATTTTATTTTCAGCCGCGTTTTTCCCAGTTAGCACCGCGAATAATCTTGACATGCATATTTATGCGAGCGTTAAATTATTCACGATTATGGCTGACGGCTTTTGAGCGCGCATTATGTGTTGCTAACGAAATTATAAGTTTTATAATGAACAAAAGCAAACGCGATTAATTACCGGAAAGAAGCGTAAATGTGCATTTTCCTCTCTTTCTCTCGCTGTATAAACAAACAGCGTGACCCAAATAAGGATTAAGAGCGTTGTTATATGCTTTCACGGGTTTCACAATGCAAAGTACTTTTTACATATTTAATAATACACGAGATCTCCGGGACATAAGCGAAAACGCGTCGCGGTGTCAAGTTTGGAGACAGCAGTTACTACAGTTGTTCTTTGATAAATGAACGATAATGACGGCGAGTTGGGATAATGTGGTTTCGTTTAATACCGCCACTATTTCTTTCTTTAAGTATCGTTTCTTTGAGATTAACGGCTGCTAACTGACTCACATGTATAGCCAAGCTATCGCACGAAAGCAAAATATACAGCTCTGCCACGAACGAGAGCATTTTTCCATTCCGTTTAATTTTAACGACTCACTTTCTCCGACTCTACAATAATCGTAATAATAACATGCAATGGCTTGCCATTTAATAACACTATACACTATATACACACGCAAAAACATAAGATTTATATGCAAATCATATATACGTTTAATAAGTTATTTATTTAATTAATCAAACATCAATTTTATTTATTTACCCGTTTGATAACTATTATAACTATTATAAGAATATATGCTTATATTGTTAAAAATTATATTTTTTACAAAATTATATTTACAAACAAATTAACTTAGTGCAGAAGCAAATCAAAAAATGAAAAGAACTGTAATTTGAAACAAGAGACTCATGATCATAGACAACCGATGGATATATAGAGAATCGTATAACATTGAGCCTTTTGCCAATAATTTCACTGAGCTTTCACCAATAAATGAGCAATAATGGTAGTGGGTTGAGGTAATGGTTCCCGTTTAACGCCCTCCGTGCGTTTGTCCGGTATCGCTGCTTTGGTTATAATGGGAACTAGCTAGTAAGTGTATCGGTGTCATGGATGTATCACACGAAAGCGATGGTACTATACGGACCGTACAAGTGAGATAAATCATACAAATTAAAAGTTTCTAATTATATAATTGTTTCTCTGTATACCGCGTAGCGTTAAATAATAAATACATTTAACAAGCAACGCACAATCTAATTTTCAGAGCTATCAAAAATTGTTAATGTGCATAATTGCATAAATAATATCGTAGAAATAAATAATAATAATATAATTACGTATAAATTTTGTATAATTATTTTTTTCCTCCGAGACTCATAGAAAATAATGAATATGGGCTTAGCAAACCCGAAGTACCCAAGCAACCCTATGCCTATGGGAGTTTTCTAATCAGCGTATCTAAATCTTTTAGGTATATAAATAAGAAAATATAAAAGAACACATTTTGGACACAATATCCATAAGTTAAAATAATAACATTTAAGTCGTTTAATAAGTCGCTTCAGAACTTATTTTTGTTATTGATGTTATACGAGTTTTATCGAAATCTTCTTCCATGAATTTACTGTATTTAATGTTCACTAAATATATAATAAATGAAACACAAATATATATAATAGTTTATTATATGAATCTGTCAAAGAAGATCAGAATGGCATAAAATCTTATATCTTTCATAGCAAATATCTCACATACTATATAATGAAACAAATTTAATACACTAATATTATATATTTGAATGAGAAATATTAATCAGATAATTTTTTTTTATATTGCTTTTATATGTACATATTTTATTCTAATTGTAAGGTTACATAGCACTTAGTCTATTAACATGAGTTTCCTGAACAAATATGAAAATGTCCTTTGCAGTGAAGTTTCACCACAAATGCAATCTTCTCCATTTGTGCCTCTACCTCTATTCTTGCATCTACGTGCTTCGGTTTAACGCCACGCTATAAAGTTTTTGTCACTGTCTGCAAAATGGCAGTGAGAAACGAGCGAACCTGTCGTGCCCGCGGCTAAAATGGTAGATTAAACGTTCCGCTGTCAGCTATTTGAGATCGATTCGTTGCACTTTTGCTTCGCCTTTTACTGAGATTAGATTTATCAAGAAATAATAACTAATTATAGATGGCAAGCGTTATAATACGACATATAACATCATTATTTTGTTCTACATGTTTCTATTTCACATTTTATTGTGTAATACCAACGCGTTACAAATAATTTTCCTCTTTTGTCAGAATTTTTAAACAACATATCATAAACAGATTGATGCTCTTTAAAAGTGACAATGTCACATATGTGAAATACGCGTGTGGATTTTTATTTTTCATATGCCATTATATGCTAAATTGGTGTATTTCTCTAATTTTTGCCACGCTGCTTGTATGACACGATAAACTGCGGAATTTATGTGGCACCGGTCAGAACACTTCGTTCTCGTGTGTTTTTATACGCCAAAACATCCCCGTATTAAAATATCAAGGAAAAAGTGCATCCGCCGCGAGCTTAACATTATTATGGAGACTAAGCCTCCGTTCAAACGCTTCCGTTCTAATAGAGCATCTATGTACACTGTTTTAGTACCGCGCTATAAACTTTTTGCTGCTGTCTGCAAAACGGCAATGAGAAACGAGCGGAGCTGTCGCACTACGCTAGAATGGTAGATTAAACGCCTAGCCAACGTGATCGATTAGGTTCTCTTTTGCTTCTTGCGCATCAACTCACTGTTCCATGAGTCAATTAAAATCTCAAGGATAATAGAAAAAAAGCCGTGCATGCGCGGCATACACGAAAGTTAATCGCGACCACTATGTCCAGTATAAGCAGGTAAAGGTTAAAGAATTAAATTAGTACTTTGGTTATCATTGATAAAAGCTGGGTTTTCGCCGAGAAAATAAATCGCCGGATTATTTCATAACTGTAAATGATTTCTTATAAATATATAAAAATATTACTAATTTTATAATCGTGATAGAGTATATGTCATACATATATCGTTTTAATAAATAATATAAATCTTAGGTAATTTTCCATGGGAGACGCATTTTTTCGAATCGATGACAGTTAACAACTTTAGCAAAGCAACGATGAGTTACTGCGCCGATAATAATTATCGTGAACGTGTCGAGAAGTATCGGCAAAACTATAATTGGGCAAAAAGAAAACGTGCAAGCGAGACAAGTGGCACAGAAAATTGAAACATATATACGTTTTCACTAGAAAAGTATGTATATAAGTACCTATAAGGTGTTCTTTAATAATAGACAATAGAGAGTAAAGTTTTTACATTTTTCAGAGAACAAATTATAATATATCCTTAACTTTTCTTAATAGCAATGACAAATCAAAGAAAAATAATTTTTTCTAAAATTTTTTGAAGGTATTTATTTTGACGATATGTAGCAATATTGCCCCTCTAAATTTTATTTATTGTAACAATAATACATAAATTAAACATTAAAAAAATGTTATATATTATAGAGCGTGTTTTTTTTTACTTCCAAAAAATTTTAATATTTTCTTTATTTATACATCAATAAGTACCGTTTGATCTTAGAACTGGGTCTAAAATATCCGTTACTTCAGGAAATAATCAGTATAAAGAATTTTTTTTTTAATTTGCAGTGAAAGAAGAGAGGAATAAAATATCGCCTTCGAAATTAAATGGACACCCTGTATATTGTATGGTATGTATCGAAGGCATCCTTTTGAGAGTGCAGTTACGCTTTGTCGACCAGTCAAGCCTTTCCTGTACCTCCCCGATCGCACGATCATGTAACCTTTCAACTGCATTCTGTCGCGCTGACGTTTCTGTCCTCTTCCTATTTTCCGACTCTCCCATTTAAAGTCCTGTTCGTACCGTGATATCCTGAATCCGCGTACGTGATTAGGTTACGCCGCAAAATCAATAGCTCGACTGGCGTTATAACCATCGTCAGGTTAAAAACAATTCATACGTAAAATCTACCGAGAAATTCAACGCCGGGTATCACATTTCGAGCCTCATCGGTGCGTCCTTCTACTCTTTAGCTCGGGTCCCATTTTCACAGCGGATCTGTTTTTACCTTTTACGAAAATGCGATACGAAAAATATTCGTCAGATATCTCCAATTTGAGCATTGTTATCCGATTTTAATTATGATCAGAAAACAGTACCGCATCATTGTGGAAAAAGGGATGTAGAAAAACTCTTGTAAACAAGAAAATTGATATTTCCATTATTGAAATTTCAAACAATTTTCAACAAGTTCTTTTTTAAAAAATGTATTTATAGACATACTTCTATAACGAATATTTAAAAATATTTAATTTTAATATAAAAATAAGTTGCACAGTTTACTTTATTTAACTACATTTCGTAATTTAAATTATAATATACGCATCGATATTATCAGATAAATTAACAGATATAAAAGTAATATATTTTATTTCCAAAATAATTAGATAGAAAAAAATAATTTCTTTATAATTATTAAAATTAATTTAAATGAATAATATTTTTACCAGAAGTAACATTTAAGGCGTAATAAATGCAAGAGAATTTCACTGTGTTATATTTAATGTTTATTTTACAATGAAATGGTACCTTTGATAAAGATGTGCTGTATCAATTTTCAAAGTACAATTATCTTTCATACATTATTCACGTTTATTAAGTAGATAAGTGTAGTACGTCATTCTATGTTCTTCAAAACATAGTATCAGAGAGAAAGAGAGAATGAGTGAGTGAGAGAGAAAGAGAGACAGATAGAAGTCGCTCGACAATGAACTCGCGGTAGGATTCCCAGATCTGAATTTGGAATTCTCAGCGTTCCGAAGTATTCCGCTTTCGTTCTACCGTGAAATAAGTCTGGGACCTCAGAGTCCTCTCCAAAGCTGACTATTTGCACTTAGCAACTAGTGGTATGGCACCTGGGTGCTCTCAAGTAAAATACTACTTTCCGTCGACTGCCTTTTCCACGCTAGTGTAATGCATACATTTGAAGATTGACTCTTTTTTTCTACATAGAGAAAGAAGAGCATGAAAATGTTTAATAGTTTGACATGCTACATTAAAATAATCAATGTGTTTGCTGCACATTTATTTTTATAAAACCACTAAATATGCACATCAATTTGTATTTTTTCAATTTCTGACATTACGATTGTATTAAAATAAATATAAAATATTTTATCTCGTTGGATTTTAAACAATATCTAAAAATAACATAAAACGAAGCGAATGTACATAAATTAATATATACAATGTAAAAATTACTCTTACATGTAATTGATGATAAATGATACACATTGAAATACTCTCTCTCTCTCTCTCTCTCTCTCTCTCTCTCTCTCTCTCTCTCTCTCTCTCTCTCTATTCTTCTCCTGACATATTACTCTAATCATATGCGTGCAGCGCGCGCATTCCACGTTCTTAGTTTCACGTGTCAAAACTACATCGTGTTGCGGTAAAAAAAAAAACACGCGTCTCCGCCGAAACTCCGTATCCGTTTCACCGACCCGGATTCATTCAATTTTCACGAACGTCTACGACACACATGCTTTCCCTTTGTAGCATTTCGTCGCCAGTTACGTTGGCGTTTTTGCATATGACTAAAACAAAGAGACCGCGCGATGAATTTTGAGCGATGACGCGCCAGGAAGAAGACGCAAATTCGCGGCGGGATGCGGACAGAATCGCAAATAGCGCGGACGTTTCTGTTTACAAGATAAGCGTCGCTGGCTGTAAATCATAGAGTGGGTAGCACGATGGGTAGCACGGGCGCGTGCAGAGGGTGAGCGAGTGTGTGGGTGGGTGGGTGGGTGGTTGGGATGGGGCGCAAGAAGAGGAATGTTCGCAAGGTGGGCGAGAGGGCAGAGGGTAGCGCGAGCAAGTCTGCTGGGAAATAAGGAGGCAAAGTTAAGCTACCCCTTCTGCATCTCATCGTACCCTGCCCTCGGCAGATAGCTACGTAACCCTACCGTATCCCGGCACTATCGCGCCAGCATTACACCCCGTACCCCGTGCCGGTGTTACATTCGTTAACGTGACAAAGTGACCCTCTCGAGCGACATATGTAAGCATCATCGTTTACCCGTTTCCCTTGTAGAAACAAACTTGTTATAGTTTTATCGACCGTTTTTCGAAGACAAGATCTCATGTTCTATTAATCAAACGGCAATCACAGATAAGAATGATGTGAAGTGTGACTAAAAAACCTTCGGAAATATATAATTATTAGTTTATATTTGTCCTTAATTTTATTAATTGTTAATTTATTGACTTGTGGAAAGTAAAGACTCTGCTTGTTTTTGTATTATGTACAAATGCTAATAATTTAAACGATAATCTAAACAACATATTTTAAAATGCTTAAGAATAATTTTAGTATTGTTTTAGTTTTATTTGCATTTTTCTATTTAAATAAAAAAGATAGAAATAGAAGATATGATATGCGTATCAAAGTTACGCGTAACTTTAGGTAACTCGAAATAGAATTTTACTCAATTCTTTTATTTTGCAATAATTTTCACGTAAGTTTTAGCCTCATTTCGTGGTGCTCACTCGCTGGGCGTACTTACATTCTAGATTTATCTAACTCACATCTGTCACCCAGAGAAAATAGTTCTTTCTCTCGTCCAACCCATTAAAGTAGTGTACGTGCTCTCTTTTTCCTGGCGGCAATTTCCGAAAATTTTGTCATTTACGCGGTTCAAATAGCTAATATGAAAGTACAAAATAAAAAAAAAAAGAATAATTTACACGTATATGTGACCACACAACTGACAACGAACAAATATAAATAATATTTTATATTCTGCTTGTTTTTAATTTGGTATAATCAAAGTTTTCCAAAATTAAATTTTTTTGCAATAAATTGTTTTTTTAATCTCAGGAAAAAGCAAATATTATTTAGTAGTTCTAACTAACTAATAAATATTTTGTTAATGATGCAAAATTTTTTGAAATATGATACTGAAGAACGTTGACATATCCAACAGACAAATGTGATTTTACATATGTAAATATTTATTAGTATATCACAAGATCTAATTTTTCTTCTTAAAAATCTTATTAACATTTTTTATACAATTATTATCATTAACAATGATACTTGATTTAAGATCATCTTGACAAAAGATACAAACCATGTATTAAAAATATATACTACAAATTAAAAAATATATATACAACGGATGAAAGAATATTCTTCCACCAATTCTTTATTTGCGTTACTTCATTTATAATGATCATAACCATATAAGTATCACTATCAAATTCGGTACGCAGGCACTCACGAAATCGCATCTCTCAAGTATGTATAGCGCATCGAGACGTTCGGCAATTTTCGACGCCTTGGCAAGTGAATATTTGCATGTTAATACGATTACGAAACTCCTGCCGAGCAAGGAGGATGCGACGGAAGGAGCACCATTGATGGAAGATGGAAGATACATTTGTGTGCACGATGTAACGAAGGAAGACGCAAGACAAAACAGAGAGAGAGAGAGAGAGAGAGAGAGAGAGAGAGAGAGAGAGAGAGAGAGAGAGAGAGAGAGAGAGAGAGAGAGAGAGAGAGAGAGAGAGAGAGAGAGAGAGAGAGAGAGAGAGAGAGAGAGAGAGAGAGAGAGAGAGAGAGTAAGTGTCATCACGGACAGGGAGATGAAATGGCAGGAAGAGAGAAGGGGGAAGACCGGAAAGGGGGAGAGAGAGCACAAGGAAAGTGAGGAGGAGGGAAACGCTGCCGAGGAGTTCGAGGGAAATGAATCACATCATTATGAATAATAATATGCCCTACCCGTGGTGTTCTCTCTGTCTGGTTATTAATAGTAATGACTTAGCGGGAGATTTTGCGAGAATAGTGGGGGTTGTGTGTCGCGTGAAGCACGCACTACTACCCTGCGTGACTCCCCGCAAACCAGCTCGAACACCCCCATCGCTTTTCTAAGTATACATGCATATACGGTCAACGGTACACGTATCCATGTCGGCACGTCCCACGTCTCCTCCGTTACTCTATCTATCTCCGCTATCACGTACATATGTTGTATGTAATGCCGGTGAAAAAAAGAAAATAATAAAAAAAAAAAACACGCAAAATATTTCGCAGTTCTGTATCGCAGCAGCTATCAGCAGGATTCTGTCCATTGATTCTGATTGCTACAAAAGTTTAATACACTGTTGTAACTTACAACTGCGCAATGTAAATACACATAACTTTGTGATTCATTTTTTGGCAACAAAGCGTATGCATTTGCAACCTTTTACGAAAAATAACGCGTGTCTCGATTAAAATGTTTAGCTTTTGTTCTGATTTGTTTTATGTGTTCACAGTTTGAGTTAGATTTTTACAATGTTGTCGTGTATGCTTTCAAAACTGAATATAGTAAACATAAAATAAATTGGTAAATATAATATTATATTTTGAATAAGACAATTAAATTTAAACAAATTTTTACATAATTATTTTTATTAATTATATTTAAGCTTTATTTGACAATACAATGCTTATTTAAAACTATTAATTTAACAAATTATTAATAGTATACTATATTAATTATTAATAAAACAAATTAAAAATGTAATAACAACTCGATGCAAGAGTTGCTTTCAATCTATTAATTGCATCAAATTCTAGGTCATTTGGTTAATATTTATTTACATAAATTTCAAGTAGATGCGTAAATTAATATAACGATACAAAGCAGTTCGAGCGAGATAAGTTTTAAATAAATTAACAAAAAAATGTAATTTAAATCGTGCGATTAAAAATGATTTCAGAGATTTTATTTTAAATTCAATTTTATTCCTTCAAATCCATTTCTCATCTACCACTTATGTAACTATAGTATGTTAATTTTTAATAATAATTTTCTTCTCGAGGATATAATAGTGTTGTTATAAATGCGTACAATTTATTATTTGTATTACACACATTTATAGAAATTACTTTTGATATATCCAAATTGTAACAATTGGTATAGAAAATATCTGTCAAAGATCTATTCGTATATCTGTCTGCAAAAAATACAAAAGTTCTCATTCTCACATTACCGTGACGAATGGCACTAGATCTTTCAGGTATGCATTAAATCCAACTCTAAAAGTAATGATAGCGTGTACCGCGAAAAAATGTTAAAAGTAACTGCAAGCGGCAGACAATCGGCAGAACATCACACTGACAAAGTGGCTCGGAGGGGAATGGGAATTCGTCGCGAACACAGAAGGGACGCGAGGGAATGAAAGTGAGAATCGGGCACGCTCGCCGCATTACTTTGTACAAATAACGCACGCCGCTGTAATTTGCGAAATTCCCGTTATTTTACATTTTAAACTAGAAAATAAAACGGCCAGGCTGGCGGCTGCTTATCCGCTCGGCGGGATCTCGATGCTATCGCCCCCAGTCACGCTTACTCTGTTGCAAGCAAGCCGAGCACGAGTGCTCTGAAAATTACTGTAGTCCCGTACGTGTGGCGTGAGTATTATTTTTTCCAACCCCCTTGCGCGCGCCCTATCCCACGCTTTTCTTCCTCCCTTTTTCCACGTTCGATCTCACATGTTTCTCAGGAAGTGAAGATTGTACGTAGATATGAAACTATTGCGCGGTATGCGCGCGCAAACTTTTTAAGCTATCATCGGAATACCCACCTTACCAACGAAGGGGTGAATCTCGCCACGGAATTTTCCCCGAAAAAGCAAATACTGGCGTCATCCTACGGAGAGAACTTGAACTACGAATATAGCATCAGGGTTGAAGGGGTGATAGGGGTTTCACGATACTACTGCTGGAGAGGGATGTTGGAAAGAGTAGGAGTACATTGTACAAGTCCATGTTACACTCATCGAGGAAAAGAAGGAGAAATTTATTTTTAATACAAATTTATTTTTGAAAATACAAGGTCATCTATTATAAGCCTCTAAGATTTTTTTAATAATGTTAAAAATTATTTCATAGATCTTTAAAACTCATCACTATATATACTGAAAAACAATATGACAACTGTTATAAACGTATGAACAAAACATCATTTGACAAAGTTATAAAAATATTGAAGGAAAATTAGAAAGAAATAAGAAAACTTTTTATGACAAATATTATAAGAAAAAGAAGATATTTTTTTTTTTTTACTGAGAAAACTCATATATTTTATTAGAAACATTATAAATGCGAACAATGTCCTGAATAACGATTTGAGAAAGAGAAGAATCATTCATTAGCTAAAAGCCGTAAAGTCATATATAAAAATGTCAAAGATTATGCATGATACAGCGTTTTTTTGAATGTAAAAAAATTTGCCTCGTGAAGAATGGACTACCGGCTGCGTATCCCACCACGGAGGGGTACGGGCACAGTGGGGATGAATCGATACAGCCACGATACAACAGCCGAAGCTTCGAAACTCGAAATAGGAATGCGCACGCACCCCCTTCCATTGCAACTCTATTGAGCCTCGGAACAGTGTAACGCGAGGGAATCATTCGTGGCGGACAGGTGACTCTTCCAGCTCTATCCACATACGCGCATATCGGATGTATATACTTTTAAGCTCGACGAGGTGTCATTTACTATTAAGCAATGTAAGTTCTCCATCTCGATTTCCTCTCGCAAGATCCCTCCGATCATTCCATTCGAATAAATAAATTAGTTTATTTTTCGCTCATTACATTCACGTAGAATACATACGATTTGTATATTTATTTTTTTGTATAATTTGGAGAAAAGATTAATGATTTATAAATTAGGAAATTTTAATATAATAAGTTTGAAGCTTCATACTTTTAATATAAATAGTTATGTTTTGTGCCTCGATATTACTTATCTATCATCTTTAAAAGCGTAGTTTATAAAAATCCTTCTTTTGTTAGTTTATATGATTATTTTGTACTTAGTTTCAAATGTGGTAAAATTTCAAATTAGAAATGCATAACAATAAATTATTATATTATTTATAATTATAAACATTTTTGTAAAAATGACACAAAATGTAATTTTTTTTTCAAAACATATATAGCTAATTATTTTAGTTTTTTTCTCAGAGTTTTTCGAAGAAATATTATTATCGTAATTTTGAAATTGATTGATAAGCTGTCAAAGTGTAATTTATCACGGGAAATGTACGGCCTAACATAGATATTTTAAAACTTAACAACAAGAATAATCAATGTTTATACGAAATAATATATTGCGAAATGGCTGGCGACTGGTTTATCTTCGCAATATTTCGTCATTTGTTCGATCACCATCCATCAAATCGTGACATTGACAGATTCTAAGTTTGATAGAAAGGACGGAGAACTACCGTAAATTTTAGTGTGTACATCAGGAATTTTTATCAAAGATAAAAATTGGTATTCTCTAAACTACATTCTTTATTTCTCTTTGCAAAGTACCTGATCTCTCTCTCTCTCTCTTCTCTCTCTTCTCTCTCTTCTCCTTCTCTCCCCCCCCCCTCTCTCTCTTTCTTTCTTTCAGCTTTTATTACGTAGAAATCATAAGTAATATAAATAATATAAATATAAATTAATGACACAAATATACATATGAATATATATTAAAATTAATAACTCTGCGCTTAAATCTCAGGAAATTTACTTAATAAAACAACTACAGAATATAATTTTAACAAGTTTGCATAAATAATTTAGAAATTTTACTAATAAAAAGTTAAAAATATTTTGCAAATATTTATTTTAAATAAATCATGTGAAAATAATAAAAATTTTTAAAAATAACTTTTAAACTTTTATTTAATGGGAAAAAGTGAATTTTATTATATTTGTATACACACAAATATATACATATACATTTTGTACAACTAAAGAAATAAGCTTTTTAAGAAAAGTAAAAGAAATTAAGAGCAAATTACAAATTTGTGGCAAATTAATTAGATAACATAATAAATTAATATATAATTTAATATAATATATAAGATTAATTAAAAATAAAGTTAATATAAGATAAATACAATATATATATATATAAATTATATACGTGCTATTATAGTTTCGCGTATCATATTACGCAATTTTGTTTGGTTTTTCGTACCAAAGGCATTTCATTTGTTTATCTTTATGCCAACAACATAATAAGTTTTCGAATCTATCATCGTTACTTGACTGTGACTAACGGCTGATATATATGTACCGGACATGTCGGTCAACATAGTCTGGGTTAGTGCGATGAATATACTCCTTCACGCTGATGAATCGATAATCCATAGCGGCTTTTTATATCAAAACTTGACACAAATATGTTATGATTATTTCACGATTAATATTAAAGTTGCTCCATATATATTGAAAACATTAATTTTTAAATTGAAAAGCTTGTAATCTTATTGTATATTAAATTATACAATATTGTTGCGTGCGCTAAATTTTATGCTTAAAAGAAAATAAAATATTATATTGTAATTAACAATATGTACCGTATATCTTCTTTTATATTCTTTATTAAAAAAAACGATATCTTATTAGATTATATTTATAAAGCGGTATGTAATTTTTAAAATGCCATTAAACAAAAAGTAGCGCATGTTATAGACAAAGTTACGTTTCGAAAACTTAAACGGCATTTTGTTTTGTCCCCGATTGCTATGATTAGGGCAATCGATAAACCAGCGAGAACTACGAGCATTTCCGTGTGAAGTAATAACCGAACTTGCGCGTACGTAATCGACGTCTAAAGCTGTAGCTCAAGTTAACGATGCAAGTTCGAGACGTTGTCAATGGCTATCGAGATTTAAGGACTCAAGCTCTTCACGCGAGCGTGTGACGAGCAAGGGATTACTTGGTATTAGACAGGACGAGTGTATCGCGTCGCGGATCAATCGATCGTTTGGTCGGTAGGTCGATTGAACTTGGACGAGACGTAGATTCGGTGAGAGTGCGCGTGGGAGGATGGGGGTTGACGCCGTACCTATGGGGACAACGATGCACGTCGTATAACGCACCGGGTATGTAGAAGGGGTGAGAGACAGATTAATGTGACCCCGTCACCGTTCGAACAAAGCTTCGCACAATGGCCGCGCACCGGGGACATTGGACTGGTGGACTGAGCGGAACGGGGGTTGATGATGGTGTGTGTGGGGGTGGAAGCAGAGAAGGAAGGGGCTTGACTGCACTGGATATATTACCCGCCACTCGTGGCTATCACCAATGAGATTCAATGCGCGATCACGTACTTGCATTGCCGATACCCGGAAAAATGTTGTCCCTAGAATTCTTTCTTTCTTTCTGTGCTTCCGTCGTGTATGCGGATGTCCCCCTATCATGCTATCTGTATAGATTTTCAATTTTTGTCCCGCTTACATATCATCCGTTCACATATCACTCATCAAGTCTCGTGTCACGATATGCTTAACTCTGCGCTTGCTGCGAAAGTGATTATTATGATCGGATAAAGCGTCATCCACAAACAATGTATACGACTTATTAGAGAAATATCAATAAAAATGTTGCATAATATGTAATTATAATGCACTAATAAATTATAGTAATATATATAATATATAATATATAATATATAATTGAACATATAATAGTAAAATGGAATATTATCTTTTGTATTTGCAATCATAATAAAAATTGACAAACTTGAGAAAAGTACCAACACACAATTATGTGTAATTGTGGAAAAATTTAACTGAAAAAACTGATGATTAAATTTATATTAATATTTTGTGAATAGATTTTTACTTCAATATGAAATTGCACTGTTATTTTTTATCATTTGTTACAAAATCAATATTTTACATAAATTAAAACAAATTGAAGATATAAAAGATGTGTTGTTAATTATTGATAGTTACTAACTAATAGTTAATTATTGATCGATTTAATTAATTATAGTTAATTAAATGAATAAATTTATATTTTAATAACTTTATCTATTTTTCAGAAGTTGTGTTAATATCAATGTAATAATTATACTTTTCTATTTTTCGCGTTTTTTAATTTGGAAGCAAATCTTTGGATATAGCACATGGGGTGGAACAGGGTGACCACACCTCCCGTGGGTGGATTCCAATGCGCGCGCACAATAATCTTAGTTCTTATTGAAGAGTTTTTCTATAGTTATTTGCATTTAACGAGAGAAAAAAGTACACAAGAAACTTGAAATATTTATTGAGGAAGAAAAGAATCCACAAATTTGTATTTTATTATAATAATAGTTGTTAGTTTTCTTACCTTTATAAAATAAATTAATTTTCTACAAAATATATATGTACTACAAAACGTGTAAAAAATATAATAACTACTGAAATCCGATTATATAATATTTTAACCTGAATTCGTGCAAAATGAGATGCAATGAGTAACGAGTTCAACGAACTCGCTATATGAGATAGTCCGCATATACGTGTAGATTATTAAATTTTATTCGTTGAAAAGAATCAGCTGGGTGACTAACAGTATGCAATTATATATCTGTAACATTTTTTTCCAGCATCCTCGTTAATTTTATATGTTATATATATATATATATATATATATATATATATATATATATCAAAATGATGTAGTAATGCAACCAAAAAGCATTATATTTCAAAATTATTTCCTATATATGTTTATTTATTCAAAATTATGTTTTACATATTTAGTAATTGTTGTACGTATAAATCTTTAAATTTATGGCTAATTTAATTTTAAAAAATTGATAACGCGGACATATAAAAAAAAGAATAAATATATATATATATATATATACTTGAGGAGAAAAATTGAAAAATTTGTTAGATAGACTTTACATCGACACTACTAAATCTAATCATGTTGATCAAGTTGCGATCTATAATATAAATGTGCTTTCACCCATCTAACCTATGGAGGAATGTGCGATTCATTAACTGCCTGGGAATGCATTCCCTGGTACTCTATGGCATAGCATCAAGACAGGTAGGTAGGTCAATGACGTGCTCCAGGAAACAAGGAAGAGGAACTCGATAGTAATTTGCCGTTACAATGACACAAAATGGGGCCTATACTGGCTACGGTGTAAAATCAATGCCGCTCGCCGGTAATCGTTTTTATGAGTATATGAGATACGGCTTGCATGTGCCCGGTATTTTGGTGGGAGCTCCATTAAATCACTGTAAAATCTGTTCCACCGTGAGTGCCACGGCTGCCACGCCACTGGAGAATAAAGAGGGGCTTATTATAAGCGACGGTAATTCTCGAATAAATAACCGCGGGCTTGTGCGAAGATCGAGAAGAGGGCTGCTAGCGCGACGGCAAAGACGGAGGTGGAGAAGGAGAGAGGCAGTAGTGGAAGAAAAGCAACGGAGAAAAGGGAGGTAGGGCGATATGCCGTGGCGGTGAAGGAGGAAAAGGAGGTGGGAACGTAGGTGGCTGATTTATTTCGGCGCCGCAAAGATCTGGATCCGCGTACGTGCTCCGTGCCTCAAATTACCAACTTATAAACTCTGGCTCTCTCTCTCTCTCTCTCTCTCTCTCTCTCTCTCTGTCTCTCTTCCTTCACTTTCCGCACCCTCTTCTATCTTCCTCTTTCTTTCTTTCCTTTCTTTACTGCTTCTCTTTCTTTCATCCTTTCCGTCGATCTCTCTTCTACTATGTTATAACCCCATCCCGCATTTACTCCTGCTTTCTCTTTCTTTCTCTCTCTCTTTCAGTTTGTAGAACCCTCCATACATCACCCTATTCATCGACCAAGAAAGTAGGAAAGTAATGCGCGCCTTCGTCGCCTCGCCGATGAATCGGGCAGGGCAAAGCATGCTTTGGGATAATCTGAGATATTTATAGATTTTAATGCAGCCTACCTTTTCGATCGTCTAAACCAACGGCAGTCATTCTGTATACATCCCTTGTTAGATGTACATCTTACCTGGAAATGAATAATGCTCAATTAGAATAATTAATATGATCAAAATTATTAACAATTTGTGAAATATCTTAACATGTAAAATCATTATTTAGACAGAGTTTAATTAAGTATTATAAAGTTAAGTACTAAGCCCATTTATATTTCGATACAAAAAGTTTTCGGAAATATCAATATTTAGCTTGCACAGTTAGAATTTTCTCATGTATCTCTATAATATAATGAATATTACATCGAGATAATTATATCGAGAATAGAAAGTAAAAAGGCACGAGCAAAGAGAGAAAAGGACACAACGAAAAAACTTATCAGATACGCAGATCTAAAATCAAAGAATATCATTGAAAATAAAAATCTCAAATAAACTCAATTTTTTTTCAGTAATATTAGTGTATCTAATTTATTTCGTGATAATAGGATGGCAGCGATATGATAGTGAAAAAAGAGATAAAAAGGTAAAAGACACAGAGACCCTTATTAAAATTCATTATTTTTTCCTATCTATGAAAGTTTCATTTTTATGCAAATCTGAGGAATAATCCGACTAAAAAAATCAAAGTCAGCCGACTTTGGAAGAATCGCACATGTGCGATTATTTGCTGCACGAGATAAATACGTTACATATAAAAGGCAGATTAAATAAGTAATTATTATACATTGTTCTGCATCTATATGTAGCGCTACCAAATTTATGTGCTTTATGTAACAATTTCTCAAACAGAATAAATCTGCATTCAAATGAGAAATATCTATAAATATGAAAAATTTTAAAAATATGTATAGAACAATATTATCTTAATTTTAAAATTTTGTTATATTTTTATATATTTAAATTATTTTTTACATAGACACGTGTTTGTTTTAATAAGTATAAAATTTGTGCAATCTAAAAAAAAATTGTGTTTCATATATTATTTGCATTGATATATTTATAATATTTATAAAATTTGCATATATGTATAGTAAAATGAAATAACATAATTAAAATTTATAACTACGTTATAAATTACATGTATTTATAATATCTATATTATCTAACCGCTTATCAGATTTTGATAGATGCGTGGTAAAATGTTCGGTAACAACCAGATGGATTCGGCATGACAGAAATCTGGCGCGACATGCAATGAGTGATCGCGTGTTCCCAGCGGTAACCTCAGGAGGAGCGAAATTTTCCGACCGACAGCCACGTCAAAGCGATTTGTCGTCGGGCTTCCGCAGAGAAATGCGAGTTGCTTCCCTAGCTGTACGTACGCGAAACGACCATTTCCTACGTCTTCAGAAATCGCCCGTGCCTTATGTATGTACAACGCGCTATCCATGGGCGCGCAGACTCGCACGATTCCGAGGGCATTGTGTCTCGACCCCCAACCCGTACCATCTATCAGTTGTTATTTATTTAGATCGAACGGATGAATGGTGCTCCCTCGATACCACGAGCGAGACAGCGGACCGCGTTTTACGCTGCAGCCTCCTCAAGGAAATATACATGCCGTAGGTGAGAGCTTATCGCGTTCATGCAACATTAGGCTTCCTCGTTATTTACCGTTTTCGGGCTTTCCATTTTGCCCCATCCCATTCGCGGCCGAGCCTCTTTTATTCGCGGCAAACACATTTCGCTAAGGCAACTGCCATGAACAGAGACAAATCTGGAATAAAGCAACGCAGCTGCTTATTTATATTTTCCACCAAAAAAGTGATTCTTTATCGTTACACGTTTGTCTAATAAATTTATCTGTAATATTTATTGTTAATTATTTTCTTCTTGCTCTCTCTAGTTAAAGTTTGTTCATCAAAATTATGACAAAAACCACTCCCCCTTTTATGCATTTCAATGTGTCTCTTTAAAATGTGGCGAGTTTCGTGCTTCTTAAACAAAAAAGTATCTCGTTGCAAAACATTTCTAATGATTGCATATTAAATATGTGCTAAGTGCTATGTATAAGTTGTTAATATTTGCTTAAATATTAATAAGTAATTTTTAAATAAAAACAAAATGTCGCCTTTACTTGAATCAATGTAATGTAATTATTGCGAAAACTGTTTATTTCATTATTATTTAAGCATTTAAAAGTATTAAAAAAATAAAATATTCAAGGAATTTTCTGTATATACATAAACTCGACTAGATTTTCATAGCTCGGCCGTTAAATATTTGCGCACTATTTCGGCGTTAATGGTCCGAGATAGCAGCATGATCGAAACTTACATTGCCGAAGCGTAATTTAGTTTGCATATTTCGCGCTGAAATCGATTCTTGGTGTGGCTCGGGCAATCGCTCTTGCGAACTTTATGCTTCGACGATTATGTTAATGCGGATAACGAAGATAACACGGCGGCTCCGTGCTGCACAGAGCGTGCGCTGGATATATTTTTCGAGCACTTTTTCGTCTTTCTCCTTTATGCACTACCCTTCACGACGTCTCGTCTAGAACCGACTTCGGTACGCATAAAAATATGCAGGCTTTCCAGGCGGCACGAGTTCACTGCATAATCATACAGTCAATGAGCGCGAAAGAGCTAACCATGCGAAAAAGGAGAGCGCGGAAAAAAAATTTATGGCAGTATGTATTAGGGTGATAGCATGCTGCCTCTTCATATAGTATTCACCCTCCTACGTTATGTATTTTGAGAAATGTAAGCAAGGATAAATCACATTTATACTGATAACGCATGTCATATTGATTCTAAGGCTTCTGGAAATTTTAATAGTCTTCTGACTTTTTTAAGCCTTTTCATATTCTAAATTTGAATATCTGTAAATTATCGTCCTTTGCTCTTTATGTTAAATATTTCATGAAAGCGTTAATCTTGAAGTCATAGATTGTAGATATGCATACCTGTGAATTATAAATTAGCCTACTAAAAAATATATATATTTCTCGTGTTTTACAATGTTTAAATGTACGATAGTAAGAAGAACTGCTTTTTCTTTCAAAAAGATATAAAACGGTTGACGTCAAAGTTAAAGATATCTGAGTCGGTGAGTTCGACGATCGATTATCCGTTTCCTTCTGTCAAAACACTACATTCAACACAGTTAACTTCTTTCTTAAAAGACGTGGGCTATCCCAAGGGAGAGAACTTAGAATGAGACAAATGGGGATAAAGAGAGCGACGAAAGAGAGCTGTCAATTGATTTTACCTTATCTCATACTCTTCATACATGTATGTGTCTGGTCTATAATTGTAAAATTAATGTTTATATTCTTTTAAATAATATATTTAAAGTAATGTAATATACGAACAAACTTCTGCTAATCGTAGTTTGAAGAGTTAATTATTTTTGAAGTAAATTATTTTTTTAATTATTCTTATCTAAATAAATAGATACTTAAATAACGAATAAGTAAGATTAATAGAATTATTTACGAATTAATGTGTGTGTATGTGTGTATGTGTGTGTGTGTTTATGTGTTTATACAGTATAATTTACAGTTATATTATCAATCATAATATATAGACGGTTCATATTAATTGCATATAACATCATTAGCAATTGACGGTTCATTTGTATTCACCAGTTAAAGCGACACTATAGGTCCAACATGATTCATTACACACCGTCGCATTCTCTCTCACAGCGGCTAATTAATAAAAGTTAATAAGTTATTTAAACACAGATATCCAATTTCTCTATGGCAGACTGTTTTCAATCTTCACTCCTTGCTCTTAATATTTGATTCAGCCGTCATGTCAGGGAGCAATATCTCAGCGGCAGAAGCTGAATATATAAACAGCGGAATATACTCGTATAATATGCGTATCGGGATATTCTTACCTTCGATTTCACGGACAACTAAAGTGGTGTACGAATAAGAGTAGATCGCTATAGCGGAGCCTACTCTTATCGCGAGAAAGCCGGCGGCGGAAGAAGAAACATCCCTCGTAAATATAGAAGGTATAAAAGCCACCCTTTTTGATGGAGTGGGCTCTTAAGGATCGAGCTGGTATCGGACGGTGCGTTCGCCGCAGGATGACCAGAAGGATCGACTGGGTTGGAGAAAGGAGAGGGAGACAAGAGAGCGAAGGGTGAGATCACTGTGAACGTAGAATACTGACCGTGCTTAACGATCACTACGCAAACTTCGTATTTTGTTTAAAAGCTACCCATCAAACGACCACGAGCCTTCTAGCTACATTGTTATTATATGAATTCTTGGAAATCAACACATTTTATTGTTTAAAAAATTTTAATATTGTGAAAAATTATTTTTAACATTAGCTCTAGAATTAGTATCATAATGATTATTATTATTAAATTGTACATTAAATGACAAATTAAGCCTTTCAAACATGAGGGAAGAGATTACGTTTTTAAATGCTCATCAATTTTCGATTATTCTGTAGGTATTGCATTTTTAATGTTCCGTCAACTTTGAAACAAAACGTTCGTATTTGATACGACTTTTCTAAAATACATGAATACGTGCGCACATCGTATACTCTGAACGATTTGATTTAGGAAAAGAAGCGAATTCTTTCCCATTTCCACTTT
Organism: Anoplolepis gracilipes; assembly: GCF_047496725.1. Lineage (NCBI taxonomy): Eukaryota > Metazoa > Arthropoda > Insecta > Hymenoptera > Formicidae > Anoplolepis > Anoplolepis gracilipes. The sequence continues at coordinate 7,638,079 of NC_132981.1, forward strand.
ACATATATTCGCGACTATTTGTCTCGAGAACCGATTTCTACGGATACTATACGATGATAGAAAGCATCATCGAAATTCAGAAGGAAACGCCACAAGATATTCCCATTTCCGGCGCGTCGTCTCGGTCATATGGTATTGCGTGTCTTCATGTTTGCTTAAGGACATCAACGAGATAGTGAGGACGATGCTACTTGGGGTGAATAACTTATGTTTATTCGCACGCATTTTCATATTTGGCGTCGTTTAAACATGCAATTTTATATAATGTACAAACCGATATCATAAGATACATATTTATTTTTGTAGAGCTGATACTTTTTCAAACATGTTTGCCTTGAACAATCGAGTTATATTTATTTTTTATTCTTGTTATTGTATTCTTTACGTTTCATATAGTATTGCATATAATATATACATGATATCAGGTTTTGATTTAATGTTTCTTTATATAGGTATGAGCGTTTAATTATTTAATCTTAATTTAAATTTAAAGTAACAGCCTTTTTTAATGTAACTAAAATTGGTGTATAAGGTATTTTTAATAAAAATTTAAAATAATTCTCAAATATAACTCATTTAAAATACAGCATGATTAATAATTCTATCATTGCCGCTACGCTATTAGACCATGAATGTCAATAGATAGACCAACTACACGAATTATTCAATAAAATTGACGTTCCGTGTGCAAACCGTTTTTGCTATTGATGTGAATAAGTCGAATGATATAAAATAGTATAACGGTATCCAAGCAATATATAGAGAAGCATTCACGAGCGTAAGAGGATGTAGCACTTGAGGGAAAAGCTATTACCTAACCCGGACGGTACATTTCTACTTACCATTTGCACTTCTACTCGCCCGATCTCTGAAGTCATAAAAGAAATATTTTGTTAATACTTCCTTGCGCATCATAAACGCGATAGGTAGGTGTATATGCGGGGAAGGATGGAGTAGACATACCGTTGAGACATTATATTTTTGGGAAGTAACCAGCCGTGTGCAGAGGCTCGCATCGGCCATAAAACTGCTTTATTTCTACTAGGGTAGTTTTAAAATTCCGTTCCTGGAATGGCGGGTGTGAGATAAAGAACGCCGACAGAAGATCGAAGGAATAGCAGAAAAGAGCTGTATAGCGCATGAGAAAGAAAAGAACAGGCGCCGACGATAGAGGGAGAAAGGAAAAAAAAAAAGAAAGAGGGGCAAAAGAGCGCACGCGGGAATAAAAAATATATATGTACATTACGTTTTCTCCCGCGCTCACATAGTTGTGGATTCGCAGGAGCGGCTCTCATACATATGGGACCAATTTAGTAAAATTATTCAGAAACCGGGAGATTTCAGCCGTGCCCACCTATCACCCCTCAAAGCGCCGTAAACGCGTATCATTGTCAAAGGATTTGAGAGATTTCGAGAAGCAGGGAAAGAAATGCGTGCCGAATGGTCCGTTAAAATGGGGTATTAGGTTTCGTACAAAATGTTCTCAACGTTTACGTGAACTGCAAACAATCGTCGCTTCTCCTCTTGTAATCTTGTATACCAGATTGGTTTATTTTCCGCCATCATTTTTGTTTTATCTCGTATATTCAAATTTTGATTACCATAAAATATATGTATATGACAGATTTTTTGCAATATAATTTATATATCGTTTAAGTAAAGAATAAAATAACAAAACGTATTTATATTGAAAAACAAATGATTAATTAATGATAGGCAAATTTAAAATTTCTCTTTAAATAATGTAATAAATATTTTGTATAAAATATGTATATTATTAAGGATAGCAAGCGTTAAGAGCATCAACTTAAATGTAATTTAAAGATGTGACAATATTTGAGTCAATCTGTAGAACAATTTTGGTTTTCGTTCTTTAATTACGCAAGAACAGGTATATAAACTAAATAAACAAAGTGCAAAGTGAAAGGGCAAGGATCTGAAATTTCAAAAAGTAAAGAATTAAGAAGCGTCTAGGCATGTAAGAAAAGTGAGAAGAATAACGATTGTAAGTGCGGAAAAGAAAAGCAGACGGGAAGGAATCAGAACGAAGAGAAGAAAGAAGCCCCCACAGGTCACTCGTCCGACTTTGCGAAATAAAAACTCGCTTTACACAGCGAGCTTTTATTGCGGGTACGGTGTTCTTTTTATATCTCTTTGGACACGCGGTACAGTGCCTTTCAATCGGTTCAACGAATACATAGTTCCCCAATAGTCTCGTTGGGAATACCACACTTGCCTTTTTTTTAACAACTATCTTCCGCTTCCTACTATTTTCTTCCTTCTTTCTTATTTCTAGCCCATCCTTAGTGCCTCTTGGTGCTTTCATTTAACAAATAAAACAACCTTAAGCAGTCTTTTATAACGAGATTATGTATTGCCTTGTAAGATTCGTTTTTATTCTCTGTCTACTCGTTTGTAATGAATATTTCTGAATAAATCAAATAACGTTTCATGTTGTATAATTAACATAGGATTAACAAGAAAAGAAATTATAAATATTCTTATAGGATATGTAAACACTGTATAAAACTATTATTAAAATAAATTCTTTCTTGTTAGAAATATTTTTAAAATTATCATATAAAAATTTTTTATTTGCATAAGATAGATTATTACGAGTATATTATTACGAGTTTTTAATACAATATAATAACTATTTTCTTTTTTATAAAAAAAAGGTACAATAATCAATATTTATTTTCTATTAAAATTTAGTTATTATATTTATCATTTTTTCTCGTAGCCTGTTGTACATATATATAATGCAAGTCCTACAAAATATTAATAAACGGCACTTTTAATTTTATAAAAAAAAAACAAACTTGACATACTGTTATGTATTATTTAGTTATTATACTATTTATTATATATTATAATATTGATGTATTATTAGACTTGTTAATGTATTAGTTTCTCACGTTTTTAACATGCCATGTACGTATGTACAAAAGGTATCAGAAGTATACATACTTTTGCAAATATTATACTTTTACTGAGATTTTTTAATCTAAAGATTCTACATAAAGTGCTAGCATTTTAGCAACTTTATAGAGTAGTTGGCTTTAGAGAACATGGATATTAATTTTTCATGGTTAATTTGCCGATTAATTTGCCAGGAGGAAAAGTGGTTCTTACATCGAGAGCTGAAGGAGCCCTGTCAAGAGCACTGATTGAAATATAGGGTAGGGAAGTCTCGGGCCGCGCGCGAACTCGAGGATGGAATATTGGAGATCGGAAGGAATGTAGAGAAGGAGGGGTGAATGAGTGCGTGGGTATTTGTGTGTGGGTGATTATGTGATTTAAAGTATCTATAAATAGTTTACTTTAGCTTACAAATTATACATATACGCACTGGAATATTTTATTATTAATCTTCTATTCTTATACGTTAATATTTTTTCTATTATTTACCGTCACAGTTCAATTCCATTAAATGCAAGTGACGTTTGATTGATAAAAATAACTGACTTTCTTAAACATCTGGTTTGAAACAACAAATATGCATTCAATAACACATTTCGAAATTTTCTGACGCATGCGTATATAATCTTGATTTTCTAGTTTAATTAAAATTGCAATATGTATTAATTTTGCAACTGAACATTTGTCTGCTTTATTTATGTAATTTTTAATTCATTAAATTATTAAAATTATAAAATTGCGGATAATACTTTGTAAATTGTTATTTATCTAATTATTAATTTATAATTTTTTACCCTGATCTCTTATTCTAGAAAAAAATTTGACACTATTTCTTTATCGTTAAATGGATAGTGTTTGCGGCGGAACTCGCAATTAATTTGTGCGTAGGCACCATACATGCTATATGTACTCTAGACGCGAAATGCAGGTAAAACCCGTTGTTTTGGAAATTGCGTTAATTTGGCGAGCGCAGACGGGCTGATTTCGTGAGTGACGTGGCAATCACTGCGCAATCACCGAGAACGAACGAATCGCAGAAATAGGATTGCCGCTTCTCTACACACATATATATGAATGCGACAAACGCGGGTATATCCATTTTAACAATTGTATACGCGAGATAATGATGCACAATGATAAATGCGGTGCTTGCAAAACATTCTATATCACATTCAACATATTTTTCAAACTTTTAAATAGCTCTACATATATAGTGAATCATATTATTATTATTATTATTGCATGTACTGCATTGTGTTACGTCATAGAAAAATAATATAAATTTTTTTTTAAATAAATATATAAATTTTCCTTTTTCTTCTTTGCATTTTAAAAAGCGTATAAAAGAAAACTTCAAGATAAAAAATATATAATAATATAAAGAATACATTGTATTATATATATATATATATATATATATATATATATATATATATATATATATATATAACATGCACATGCATAGATAACATGTCTAAACATAATTAATCAATTAACTCATCAAAATATTTTTTATACGATGAATCTCTGGCGACCGTGTAGCTGAGCGCAAAAGTCTTGCTAATTACAAAGCCGAGTGGCAGAACAACAGGCTGTGGTAACCAGGAGTGGCAGGAGGTTAGCAGAAAATTCAAAATCTCATCCTGATAATTAATCATCTATTAATTGGCAAGAAAAGGTATGCGTCATCCTATGAAATTACTTGATCTTGAAGAGGCGAATCTCTCGTGTATATAAGTTAAACGGCCCTACTCATTATTTATAATTAATTAATATCCGTTCAAATTTGCGTATTAATTTGCACGTTCTCAATGTTAGCACGCTGAAAATAATGCACATTGTTGCATTCTTTAGGATAATAAATGCGAAGACTATGTGAAATAAATCTTATTGTTAGTTTTATGATAGAATCCATGGAATTCGTGTTATAGAAGAAACAAAGATTTACACTGTGAGATAATTAATTTAATACATCTGTGTAGAACGTAAATTATGATAGATTATATTTATGCAAAGAGTATTTTTAGAAACACAAACATATTTTCGATAATAGAAAAAGTGTACAAATGTATAAAAAAAATGTGCTTTTCCCTATTTTTAAATATAATCTTTAATAGTGTTAAGTTTTGTATGATTATTTAATTTCTAATTATGCAAATATTATATATACTACCTTATAATTACTTAAGTTTTTATGTATCATAAATTTTGCACATATTAATCAATTGTACACTTGTTTGGTATTTCATTGCTGAAAAAATAATACACTTGATATTTGATCAATATTGAAAAATTGGGTTAATGTAAATTTTTTCATGTATTTTTTTATATTTCGATTATCCCTCACACTAATATATATAATATAATAATATAATAATATTATTTTCTAATAAAATATATGTTATTTTTATATAAGAAACATTTTTTAACGCATATTTTATTTTTCATTTAATATTAATAATAAATTAGCACAAAATAATATATTATTATTCTTTTTATGTGGTTTAATATAAACTTTTTAATTTTTGAATTTAAAAAATTTTTTATAAAATTAATATAATTCCATATAGGAAAAAAATGTTATGCCACAGTAACTAAGTAGACATATGCTATGTAGATATACGTCTTTAATATATATATATATATATTTTATTGTTGGATATAAAGATAATTTTTACTTTTTCCAACAAACTCACGTGCACAATACTTTGGATATGATCAAAGTGTGTTTAAAGAAACACGTGTGGTTTACTTTTCAATTTGTACCATTTACTGACAATTCCATGGTAGAATATAGTTTTTGCGAAATCAATCACACGTTATTTGTGCTACCACGTGTACCTATTCCGTTAAAGGAGCAGACAGAAAGAGCAGCAACCGAGAAATTATAGGGGAAAGAACGAAAGAAAAACACAAAGAGAGCTAAAGATCCAGAAAAACTTACTCGTATCAGCACAGAACATTTGTGAAATGACTAAAAAAGAGATAGAAAATTTATTTAAAAAAACTTCTGGATTTTTATGATATCTCATTCGTTAATGAATTAGATCTATTATCTGCTCAATAGTAAAACGTTGTGTTTACATGAAAAAAGTAAAAACAAATTGTTGTTAGCAAAAAGTTAATAAAAATTGCTATATAAAAATTTAATATTATACACAAAAACATATATCAAACTTGTTGATAATAATTGTTTTGATATGCTCAAAAAGCGAGAAAGAAGTAATCTCTACACTTGTATCTAATTTGATAGTGTTTTAAGAGAAGATATTTATAAGTTTGCTCACCACTGTGTGAATTGAAATCTTTACTCATTACTTCAATCATTAGTTCAAAAAAATTGCTTTATTCTATTCTTTCAATGTTTTCATGGACCTAGCGTTGTACCTTAACTGCACGGACGTGTTTCATGTTGAAAGAATCAAAGGGTAGGTAGTCTGAAGGCGGGGTTGAGTCTAACCTTCTCCACACAGCAATTTACTCCGAAATCATTTACCCTCCTACCGTCCGTGATAGAGAGAAAAAGCCGAGCGGAGGAAGACGAAAAGAAAGGGGTACGCCGGAGGGCTAAGGAGGGAAGAGAGGGGGGGGGGGAGCATTCGAAAAATTGCGCCAGTAAATTTTCGTGGCAACTACCATCATTTACCTAAACTCCGAGGAGCTATTGTGAAGCGGAGATAGAAACGGCTTTGCAGAATCGCAAGGACAATTGTTTTCCCGCGATAGTAGTAGGTAAGCAGAGCTACTGAAGCTGTGTAAAGTCAGTTCGAAGATGTACAGTAATTGTTTGCAATTATTGGCTTGCCTGGAGCTAACTTAGAGATCATCTCGATTTGTGCAGTGTTACGATGCTATACCATATATAACTGTATATATCTTCCTGCTCACATCATTTCATTTACATTCCAATACTTATCATTTATTTTTCTTAATGCTGTTATATTTTTTGTAATACTAGTATATAACACGTTATAAGCTTCAAGTATTACAGTTGTTTTATTATATTATTATTAATTGTAGTCATTAATTGTATATATAATTATATGTTTGTATATATAATTATATGTTATTAATTGTATATATAATTATATATTTATATAGGTATATATTAAACGTTTACAGATTTATTATAACAATTTTATTATAAGTAACATTTTTTTAATAATGTTTATTTGTTTGTTTGATTGCTTGTTAATCATCATACAGGCTTAATTGACATTTTAACTTTTTAAAAATTTCTAATATCTCTCTACTTACATGTAAAATAATCTGATAAAATATGGCAAACATTTTTTTATTATTTGTATTAATTAAACAATTAAGTACTTAATAAACATTTTTTAAAAAATTGGTAGATTATTATTTCTTGACAGAATTTATAATAATTTATATTAATAAAAAAGTCAATAGATTAGACATTTAAAGCAAAAGACGATTTATATGCCGATAAAAATAGAAAAGTAAAGAAAGAAAATGTGAAATTGGGAAGCACATCAAAAGGAGAAACGTTGTTGCAGAGTATATCTATATTGCGCATATAGTGCTCAAATGGTATGTGTAGAGTAACGAGACTCTGCATATTCATAGTGTACAACATGGTCACGCAAATTTAATTCGCAAGACCTTGTTCATTCACTCTCTCAAATACGATCTCTCTTCATCGCGTTCTATATATTGTCTGCTTTTATCTTTTCTTTTGTAGTTGCTATTGTAATTGAGAATATTATATCAACAACACCTACAAATTGATTAATATTATAACTATTATAATAAAAAAATAAGAATTACAATATTCGATGTATTTTAGCAAACATAAGAAAATATTAATTTTAGAATCTAATATAGAGTTAGTCGTATAAAATAAACGAATATAGCAGAGGTTAGTAGAATATCAACACTTTGAACCCACACTCATGCGGTGTAATCCAAAATCAATCAATTTATTTTCAGCTATACTATTTTGAGGCTAAATCAATAGCGTAACATTCGAGAATAATATATTTTGCAATATTTTCAAAACTATTTTTCCTGTAATGTTAGCAAATGTAACTTTAACATTTAATTTAAATTATTGATTGCAATTTGCACAGAGTATAATATAATTTATTAATCTTTTTATTATTCAATATTGTAAAAAAAATATAATTTTTTAATTTTAAAAAATTTATACATATTATTGCATAAATATTATTATATGTATATGAAAAATATCATAAATATTTTTAATGCTTAAAAGACTCTTTATATTTTATTATACATATAATATTTAGAACAGCAATAATAAAATTTTATTATTTACATACTGAGAATAAATAGAAAACATAATTATAATTAGTTTGTCGATCGTACGATTGTAGTCATATAGTACTTAATGTAGTTGTGTATTTCTTGAGTTTAGCAGCTTGCCTCGGCGCCGCTGTATAAGAATAATAATCTATAAGATAGAGGCGGACATTGGGGATTTGTCGACGACTATCTAAAATCAATCCAGTTATAGTAGTCCACCTCTCCAGGATAAGTCAGAAGGGAAACTTAACCCTTAGTAGCGCCAGTCTGTCGGCTGTGTCAATAGCTGATAGCATTAGTGGCACCTATTCCAAGGCAATGTCATATATTAGAGTTCCAGAGGTTCGATTTGGGCAAGTAATAAAAGCAGACCAATCTGAAGATTACACTCGTACTTGATTACGAATATCATATAATGTTTATAAAAAGTGGCGATACTAAGGAAATAATAGAGAGAAAGATATTGAGTTTTAAAAGATGTTTTAAAGGAAATATTTACTTGTGTGATAATATTATTTTATTGTGCACGATTAATTATAATTAATAATCCGCTTTATCATTTAGTTTGTAATTTACTATGCACTTGTTTTTTTCTTTTTTAATTTTTTAAATTTATTATGCATTTTTTTGCAAACTTTTTTGAATTCGAGCTTGATAAAATAAGGTATGAAAATCAAAATAAATATAAATATGTAATTATAATTGTTGTCTCGGAGAAGTAGAAATCGAAATTATGAACAGTACGTGTAATCGATTTTCTATCTGCATGCATTCAGTACGAAAAAAATTACCGGAAGACTGCCGTAATAAATGCGGAATTCAAATATTGAAATAAAGGCCGTTGAATTAATACTCAATATTATGCTGAATGCTTTTTAAGCTACTTTTCCATATTACGTTTGAAACGGAAAAGCAAGAAGCAGCTATTAAAGGTATCCAGCCGCTTTTTGCAAACGGAAATTGAACATTTCTCGATACGCGAATATTCGAAGAGCGCGATCCAATCGCGGGAAACCGAGGTTTCCGGTCTTCGCTGCTGGCCGGGGGCGACGATATTTTTCCATCGTGAGCTGCCGACCCCTCCAAGCGAACCATGGCGTGGAAAATATCCAATTTGGTACACCGATTCCACGGCTTAACCGTTCGGACTTGGCCGAAGGCTGTTTTCTCGCATGCGTCATAACCGGTCACTATAAACATGTTCGAGATGAAGATAGATATATGCATATTATTTTGTTAGATATGCACGCAGTTTATATACTTCGCAACTAGATTTCCGTGCATAATTGAAATTATCCAACGATACACAATCGTTGTATTAGTATGTATAAATTATGTGATATGCAAATTATTATTAAAGTTCAAAAGAGTTATTGCATTTTATAAGAGTAAATATGTTTTTTATATTATGTATTATTAATATCCTGCAATATTTTTTTAATCAAAAATTTAATTTATATCTTGTAACAAGTTGAATAAAATAAAAAATACAAAATATTTGATGTAAAAATAATCGCTTATGATAGAAACTTGAGAATTAATAATTTTAAATATAGGCACAATTTAGTACCTTCAATATTTAGCAGTGTTGAAAAAATTGTGCGTACTACTATTGAATATAAAAACGTTCAGTGCGTACGACGCATTCATGCAGAGCAAACATTTGCAAATAGAAACGGTTCTCCGTCGTGAAATTATGTTTTTTGTAAAACGATAAATAACGGGAATGTTTTTTAAACAATTGTTATCTGCATATCTCACAGGCCACTGGTGTTTTTGTAGCGAAAGAGTTTGTTGCTTTTTTCTCATATGTTTGTTGTGCGGTGAATCCACTACGCTGCGGTGAATCTATTACGTATGAGTGATCAGAATATAACAACAAATATAGTTCACAGAGATATATGGTTTCAAATTTATTTTACGTTTACTTATTTTATATTGTTTAATAGTATGTATTTGAATTTAATTTAATTGATATATAATACAATTAAACTAAATACTATTTGTTATTATAATACACAACTTTTCCGAAATACACAATGTAAATGTTTTCTTTTTTTCAGCGAATCATGTATACATAAATGTATATATATATATATATATATATATATATATATATATGTATATATATATATATAATATATAAGAAAAAAATTAAATTAAATTGCTATTAAACAAGTATAAGTTTTTAAAATGTTAATTCTATATGTCTTTATTATCTTTCTCCATTTTCCTTAAAGTAAACGTAAAATATAAAATAATTTCTATGTTTAAAAAGAAATTGCAAAAAATTTAATTTATTTGGCAGGAAGAGTGGTGAGTAATGAGACGGAAATAAAGAAATAACAGTGTATTGTTAAATGACAGAGGGAAAATAAAAAGGAAAAACAAAGTAAGAGGAAATTAAACGGATTGTTATAAGAAGTTACAGAAAAAAGTACATTTTTATGATAGTATTAGTATACGAAAGATTTCCTATAACATATTATTACTATTATTTATCTGATTCTTAAATTTTTATGCCCTTTTAATTTAATAATTTGTATCCTTAATTAATTTTATCGTATACTTTCCGCAACGACAAAGAATCGTCCGTTACTTCGCTTTAAGCACTTAATCAACGATAATTCAGTAAAAAAAAAAGAAAAGCTTCTCAGGTTTTTAAATATCGATAAACATGTTTTAAGACAGCTATGCGCGAAGTATTTGATATCTCGAGTGTTTGTTTTTTTTAGTAATGTATGGAAACCGCAATGGATTCCGGTATCGCATTGTGAGCATACTTAATGATATCGTGAAAGCTGCTCTTTACTGGCTCCAGTTCGCTAGCCGCCCACGATAATAGAATTCAGCTCTATAATCTTGTGCTTTACGAGTGCCGACGGAGGGAGGAAAAGATGGCAGGCAGAACGAGGGATCTGGTGAAAAAGAGAATAAGACGAGGGGTGGGAGAGAGGACGAAAGACGCGTGAAAAAACAAAGGGCGAACGATGGGCAAGGGACTGCGGGAGGACGATGGCAGAGAAGCTTGTTTTCTGGGGAGATAAAAATGTTAATTTAAAAATAAGGCGCTAGTTGGGATTAATAGGGTAATAAAAAGACTCGTTCCCCGAGAGCATTTTTCTTCCTCTTCTCTTCTACTCCGTTTCCGTCTACCGCCTGTCTCCGGCTGCGAAATAGGATAATTTAGTATTATTGCAAATTAGGGAGCCAGAATGCCACGTTGTTTGCGAATAATAAAGGTCGTCTCGCGGGACGTCGGAAATCGGATGAAGAAGATCAGGTTACTTTCAAAGAAGCTGCCTTAGACATCCGGCAGGCGGTGATCAATGCTATAATATCACAAGAGGGCACTACACATGTCGACGAAACTTTCAGAAAGTTGAATGTATAACGTTGTGTATACCATCTTCTCCATGTTAATAAACACTATTATTTTTTCTTTTCCTCTTTCAATTAAGTAGTTTTTATTATTAATTATACAATATAATATTACATATTTTTTAAAGATTACATATAGGCATAAATTTATTATTAAAAAAAAAAAAAGATTTAATAATCATAAGCAGTTAGGAATAATAATATAATAGTAAATGCATGTAAATCTTTATTTTATCATTTAGAGACAAATGTTTATATATATTATAGTATATGTATAATGATTGATGCATAAGTTTCGTTAAAAATATTCTTACAATATTATATGTATAATTATAATATATGTAATAATATCTGTTTTATCAATTGAAACAGAAAGATACTGTAGTCTGAGAGTAGTGTAGTTTTTTCTATCTATGTAGCAATTTCTAATAACGATGTGTAAATTAATCATTTAGACGCTGATCCGAGAAATTAAATTAACAGAAATTAAATTCACAACTCAATACTTGAAATATCGATGCGACAACAATGGTCTTATTTTGCCTATTGCGAGAATGTGTTATTGAGATCTCAGGTGGATTTTTATTTCGTATTGTAGCCGGGCGAGAAAAGTTGTAACAACCCTAGTCCTCGAGGGAGCGCAGGACACGAGTCTACAGAAAGTGACTTCTCGGATCCTGATGCCCGCCGCGGTACGGAAAGTATAGCGCGAAAGGTACGAGGAGAGCACCACAGGTAGGTAGCATTGTGCAAAAACGGCAAGTGAAGAAGCACAGGGGAAGAAAAAAAGAGAAGACGACGGAGTAGAAGAACAGTTTCCGGATAGGAGCAGCGAGGAACTTGGAATGCAGTTTTCGCTTGTACATCGAGCGGGGTATCTTACTATCCCTAGGTTGCCGAAGCAGGTAGCCTCGGCTCGGTCGGCGGGGTTAACTTTTAGTGCCCCTTGTCTCTCTTGCAATAGAGAAAAGTAGCGAGGTATCTACATCGACGCGCGGCTTGCTCTCGCGCTCTCTCTCTCTCTCTCTCTCTCTCTCTCTCTCTCTCTCTCTCTCTCTCTCTCTCTCTCTCTTTTTCTCTCTGACTCTTCTCTGTTGCCCGGATGCTGCGACAACGTATAGGCGCCACGATAAAAATACGTAGTATAGTATTTTTCCCGCTCGCAGCGGGAGGGATAACATTTTCGTGCTACGAGAAAAGCGAGCCACGAACTGTTTGCTATTCAGGCCGCGATCGGTGCTATCTGTTTATTCCGAAACAAGCGCATCTCACAGTCTGCCTTCCCCTTTCCCTACGCTCGCTCTTTCCCGTCCAGATGCGGCGTATCTTCTCCTCGTGCGCTTTTCGTACCTGCCTTTATCTATCTATTCGCCTCTGTGTCTCTTTATTTCCGTCTACCTGTCTCTTTCGCGGCTATCGTTTCTTTCCTTTTTTTTCCGCGACACCCCGCGCCCGCACGCCTGCCTACGTTTCTCTTTTATAAAATTGATCGCATCGACGAAACCGAAGAAACACGTAGTATGGGGCGTAACACGAGAATATAGAGTGGCAAGCACGGAAACGTCGACGGCCCGTGACAGCAGATGGGCGATGCCGAGCATCGGTCTGACCGGACACCGATACGCACCACTTTGACACTCGATCGGAGAGTCTCTCGAGACTGTTTGAATCATGTGATTCGTACGGTGAATATATATCTTTTTTCCGTAACACCAAGTATACATACGTATAGCGTGCGAAATATCCAAATTATTTTTATCATTAATGTTTATGCTACAATTGGATTTTATCATTATCTCGATTTGCCACTTTATAAATATAATATTATGTAACATCTGTACTACGTATAGTTTTTACTCTGTTGTATAATATTACAAAATAATGACACAAAATATAAAATTTATATAAAATATTTGTAAAAAAATATATCTGTTATTTACTGTATCTCGTGAATCGAAAAAATGCAATATTATATTTCTAAGCTACGTAATGATGAAAATATGACGTAATATAATAATAATATAATAATATAATCATAAATAATATACATTTTAGAGTTTTAAACACATTTATAAAAAATAAAACGATGAAAAATCTACAGAATTTATGAAAAACGTTACCTTTGTATTTCCGTATTACAATGTTCTGTATATCAATGATGTATACGCGTCTTTGTAGACCTTTCTTCTGTACGCCCAAGAGAAAACATGAAAAATATAAAAATACTGAACGTGTACGAATGGTCAGTTGGTAGTTTTTATGAACCAGGCATCGAAACCTAACTATCGAAAGACGAAAGGAGCTAAACTTGTCCGTTGAACTTGTAAGAAGCCACTGGAAGGCCACGCACGTGACCGGAGAACTAAGCACGCGCGGTGAAACTATTGTCCGCGTCCTACAAAGCTGCACAGAAGCGATGAGAGTACGAAACGAGGGATAGAAAGAGAGGAAAGTAGATGAGACAGTGAAGGAGAGGGATAGAGAGAAACTCTCTCGCTGCCTGGCGGACAGAGAGCTCACGTTCTGATTAAATTCTCAGGGAATTTAGGTGATTCCAAGTAGATTCGATTGAAGGCATTTCATAGACGAACAGTCACGGATAAGGGGCAATAAAGGTGCGTTTGTCAGGGGAAAATATCCGAGCTTAACACTCTGTAGCCAACATCGCTTCGTATCCGTTTAACAGAAATTTCCAGCATACCGCGAATACTTGCAGGCTTGTCTTCGGAGCTGTGATTACAAGAGTTTTTGAATTGGAATTTTATATTCTTATTTTAATCAAATAATATATTATAACTCTACAGTAAAGAATTGTCAGTGCAACTAAAATTATAATACCACAGCAAAGTTGTAGGTATTTATATCAATTTTGTCACAAGAATTTATTATATATAAATTATTTTCTGTTTTTTTTTTAATTTTTAACAATATAGCAATTATTTTGATACATTTTTAGTAAATTCTCTGTGATTTTTATAGCTTTAGGCGGAGATTTTTAGACTGCTATATACATAGAACTGTCAATACGTTAACAAATGGTCACGGTATATATATATACACATGTGTATTTTATGCAAGTCAGTGATCACGTTCATACCGATCAATCTATGGAAAAAGAATCGTTTTCTTGATCACTCCCGATGGACTATCGCGATGACAGGTCATAGAATAAAAACGATCGGGCAAACGGCCGTGCAGGAATGAACAAATAGCTGACATTCAAACCGGCAGAACGTAGAAAACTAAATCAATGGACCGACCGAACTTGAATACACCTGCGATCGGAACTGGCGCTACGCTTTCATGCAAGGAAAAGCCGTGTGTACGAAACAATCGATGCCGCTTGCCGTGAATCATGCGAATGGTAACGATGACGCGTATGTAAAAGGGTCACGTCAATCCATTGACGGTTTGAAAGGGACGTAAAATATGGGTTTCAAAGAAACCGCCGGGCGTATCGGGCCGTTTATTTTAATAAACTTCGCCATCTTCCTTTTTTTCCGCGATACAAAAGTCCTGATATAACAGAAGTTCTGGCCGAACCGGGCTTATCATAAACTTCATGTTTGTCGGGAACTCGTCGGAAAGATAAACAGAAGTAAAAACCGGATACTAATATTCGTGCTCGCGCCATAATTGGATATTGCCTGGTTGAACTAGAATTTTAATTTCGCTAACTCTCTCGCGCCGGATCGATACTGCCGTTCTCCCTTTCGGTCCAGCGAACTGCCGCTGGAATCCCCGAGCAAATTATTGTTCGTACTGCAAACTTCGGAACGTTTAATCCAAATTCACGCGGGAAAAGTTTCGAGAAAAATGAGGCGACCAGAAGGATATACTCCCGCTGGTCGTACCCACTATTTTCACTCTCGTTCTTTGTTCCCCTCTCATTTGCAAAGTATCGTTCTCTTTTCTATTCAGCCACAATAAGATTCTCTTCTCTGTTCTCTCGTTGTTTCCGCTTTTTGCTCTTTCATGCCATTCACGACCGACGAAGTGAGCACCGCGCGAAAACTGAAATATGCTGACTTTTACAGACTGATGCAAGGGTAGACGACAAGAGGAGGACGAGAAAACGAAGGACGTGGATGGACTAAACCACAAAGGCTGTGGTCGGCTCGATTTTACCGGCAGACGTGTCCTCGGCAATTATCGAACTTTTAAAACTCAAAAAGGTCTCATTGCTCGTTATCCAACGCGAGACACGTCCATTGTAAAATCGTCGGTATTTAGTGCTGTTACGCATACATGTAAAACACAATTCTAAAAAATACACGTTAAAATTCATGTCTACAATCAATTGTAAGTCATAATGAGTTTAAATAAAAAAATTTGCTTTAAATTAAAGAAAAATTTTTGGAATTATTTTTTGCCCTTTTAAATAATAAATTATATTATGTGGATCAAAAGCATTACATGAATTCCCCCCCCCCCCCTCCCTCTCTCTCTCTCTCTCTTTCCTTTCCAAAAAAAGAAATCTTTTCATGTAGCATGTTGAAATTATATTGAAAAATTATATTTACGTACAATTTCAATTTTTCTTGTATGTTATCTCATAAACGATATGTGAATTAGATGATATCTCGTCGCCTCCAGAATGCAGAGTAAATAGGATTCTCATCATAGACTTGCCGTTCCAGCGTGTCTTACGTACCGTTACTAATTCGCCTGCCTCGGCGAACCTAAGCGCGAAATTCCACGCTTGAGTAGGTAGACAGAAATATATACATGCACGACGGAATGCACGTCCCTAGTTTGCAAACTAATCGGCAATTCTCTCTTCCAAGTGTTATATACATGGGCGTTGGTTGAAGCGGTATGGACGGTTGGCCCCGGGCGAGATGCATGCATATTTGGCAGCCGGGGCAGACTTGTACTTCGATATACCTTGTACCAGTAACGGCTCGGTAACGGCCCTGATATGCAAATATATTCATTACGTACCTCGGCCATATCCCCTTTAACCTCCGCCTCCTCTGCAATGGCCAAAAACCTCGGCGGCAAAGGCGTGATCGTGTCGGTGGAAAGCAAAAAGACCCGTCCCACGTGTATTTCTACGACTGTCTTATATTCTAACGACACCGCGCCAAACGAGCAAACGAAATTGACTTTTTGCATAATTTC
Source organism: Anoplolepis gracilipes (assembly GCF_047496725.1). Classification (NCBI taxonomy): domain Eukaryota; kingdom Metazoa; phylum Arthropoda; class Insecta; order Hymenoptera; family Formicidae; genus Anoplolepis; species Anoplolepis gracilipes. The sequence goes on from NC_132981.1 coordinate 7,654,792, forward strand.
AATGTGAAGATATAGACAAACGATATAGACAAACATTTTTATTTATTTAATGTCTTTGTGCATAATTAATGCGAAATTAGTTTGCTTTTTTTCTGTAATATTAAAATATAATAAAAAATAAATTTTTTAAATATATTAATAATTAAATAAAAAAAAGTAAAGTTTATTAGCATCATCAAAAACTATTGATTGATGTGGATAAAATCACGATTTTTTATTAAATTCGCACGTATGAAAGAATATAAACGATCAAGTTACAAATTGGCTATGCTTTAGGGTCTATTCGTGATACACGCATCAGCCGAACACGTGTTCACGAGTAATCTGGAAACGTTGTGCGAGCGGCTGGCAAACTTTAGTGCGAAAGCCGCATACATACCAACACGGACATGTGTTTGTGTAGTAGAATCCCTCGAAGTTTCTCATTTCTATTGATGAGTTATCTCGTTTAATTTATTCATCTAATAATTATGTAATGACTTTCTTCAATATGCGTTTTTTAATCATTTATCTTATTCATTTTGAAATAATACACAAATTCGGTAAGAAAATTTTGATGAACAAATCTTGCATATGAAATAAAGCATTAAAATAATTGCTACATTAGACAAAATACTTATATTGTATTACGATGCTTTACATTGCATGTAAATGCATGATAAGTATTTTTTTTTTGTTGGTAAAAATAATTATTTATAAAGATAGTTATTTGTATAAATATTATGATAAAATAATAATTTGTATCATGCTATTATTTGATTGTTGAAATTTGATGCTCTTTTTTCTGCATCATGTAATACTATACATCGTTATTTGCACACCCTATCGTCTTGTTATCATTCGTATGGTGATCGAACGGAAGGATAATAGCACGAGACGCTATGTCATTGTACATCGTCATATTATCTCTTTCAAAATAAATAAAATTGTAATAAATACAAGGAAAATGTATATAAACGCGATCATTTTATATGAATAATTAGAAATTATTAGTGCGATTAATTAATTATCTCGATTGACGATTCATAAGCATATCAAAATGACAATTATTTATCTTAAAGCAAACATTTCTCGTGATATATTCGTTTAAAGTAAAAAACAAAATGACATTATAAAGTGAAATTATTAAAGTGAAATTATAAATTATTGTTTTATTTAATATTTATATGAGAAATAATTTTCCCTAACGATGATTGGATTTAAATATATCTCACATCGTTCATTGATTTTTATGCCAATTTAAATGTGCTATTTTAATTTGCTAATGTAATTTGCATTCATATTGTGAACACGCAGTAATACATGAATTGACAGTCTCAAGTGATTGAAGAGTAACAAAAAGCCGTAATGTCATTTATTAATAATTAATGTAAAGTTCAAGAAACAGAATATTACGTATAAATTTGTTTTATTGTTCAATTAAACAACTAAATATAATTAAATAATAAATTTAATAAATTAAACAATTACATTGTTAAGTATTTTGTTGTACATATTTTGAATCGATTATTGCATGGATTTTGTGCGAGCCATACTCGTTTCTTGTGGCATATACCGCTTTGTTTACATACCACGGTCTTTTGTTGTCATCGTTCGTTCTCATCATTCATTCATACGTCGAGACTCGAGCGAGCAGGCAGCAGCACGAGCCGCTCCATTGGCGTATTATGCTTTGAAAGGCAATCTCTTTTTATAACTATGATAATTAATAATTATCAGTTTACACAATTGATTAACTCTTGCGATAAACAATATATAAGAATATCACGATGACGATACTTGATTTAAAAAATAGAAAGGCATAGTATGCATATTGACTGTTTATTAATAATGCGTATATTTCGGAATTTATGCGTTAGAAAGGTATTATGAAATATTAAATATCGGTCATTTATTTTAATGGTCGCGTATTAATAAATTATTAACTCATATAATTAATAAATTATTCAACTCATATAATAATATCAGGATGAAAACGATGTCATCTTTGTATTTTTCAGTCAAACGATAATGACACATTCAAGTAGAATACGGATTAACTTCAAAACACGTGGCACTTAATTACAAAAACACAAACATCATTAGTTCTATTGTATAAATTTAACTCTATATTAATTTATTTATACTCATTTGTCAACCGTATGCTATATAAATTTTGTATTTTATTATAATTTATTCGTTTAATAAAGTATATATTTATATTATTATTATATATATAATTTATGTTTTATTATATATTTATTTACTTGTTTATTATAATTTATAACTTGAATTTTTTCGAATATTGCGGATGTGTTTAACTTTTCTTTTAGCTAGTATATTTATTCATCTATATTACGTGAAATAATGATTGTCGCAAGATTCGAGCATATTATTCGTTAACAACAAAGGTAGCATTGTCACAGCAGCGGTGCATGAATTTGACTGTAGATTTCAAGCGTCGAGTGGATCGTAGTTTTTGTATTGTTCTGCCGTCGCAATATAATAAAGTGCGCGTCGCGCGCGTGCGATTAACGTCGGAAGTGTCGCGCAAAGTGGCGGACGAGTGTTGTATTCTGCTGATTAATACGCGCGCGATTATAATTAACGATGTTTTTGTGTAAACTCGCATGAGTGCTATGAAGAAGCAAAGGTGAACAAGAAAGGACATAGACGTTCAAAACAGCGTCGAGCGACAGCGGAGTAATCATATAATGAGCATTTTACAACTTATTCCATTTTTTATTTAATAGTTTATTTATTTATTGTTTAAATAATTCTTGTTTATTTCCGTGGTAGTCATTTATTTTATATTATTGTGTTATAAATATAGTAAATATATGAAATATATTATATATATTTTATTTAAAAAAATATATTTAGAAAAAAATTATTCAATAAAATACATATAATTAATTCTTATTATAAATATATAAAATACTCTAACATTGTTTAAGATTTATAATTAATTAGATTATTAAGTAAAAATTTTGAATATTTTTATTTATTTTATCAAAGATTTGGATAACCAAAACGCATCTAGATCACGATTTAGCTTTGCTATGCGTAAATACGTTGCACGTAAAGTTGGCGCGTAATACCATCTTGATATATTTACGAAATATATATTTTCGTTCTCTTCTCTTACAACAATTCAATATATTTCTGGTATACGCTAAGCACAACATATGGCATTGATTTTCAGATTCGGATAAGACAATGTTATGTACACACACGACCATAGATATTTCTACATGTGTATGTACGTTGACTAGAATGAATAAGAATAGAAATATATTCGCGGACAGTTTCCAATAGCGCAGCACAATAGTATCGCGAACGGAAAAGTGACATATATGTTTAAATTTTGTACGAAGATTGGGGCGAGAAGATGAAAACGTGGCTTGAGAGAATCAAAGAGAATCGAGAAATCTATTTTCTTTAGCGATGTTCTGCACCGCGTAGCTCGAAATCTTCTTCCTTGTTTCCTTGTTTTTGTTATTTCTTTATCGAGCTATCCGTCCCGTTTTGCAATGTTGTGTGCGAATACACGTCACGCTGAAAGAAAGCGGATCTTGTACGAGAAAATACCTGTAAGCCGATGCCTAAGATAGTTTGTGCCAAAACTTGGAAGAAAACAACCCGTGCAAATGTTTCACTTTGGAACTTTTATCACATATGCTTGAATATTTCAAACTATATTGGGTTGATACAGAGAAGAGAAATATTTCTTATTTTTTTTTCTCGAATTGTGTTTAATATAGGAAAAAGACAGAAATAACATATTATAAATTTTAATTGAGCATAATGGTTCCACTACTTTTGATTATATTAATTTTATTAAATTGCACACAAATTGAAATATATTTCTTTATATTAATAAGCCTGTATCCTACATAATTTGCAATATTTAAAGTGTTTATGACCAGCAATGATAACTATACATCCATTTCATATAAACTAACAAGCAACACATTCTGTACAAATCTTTTAATTATATAATCGGAAAGCGAATACCTTATCATACTGTTGAAATACTCCGACTTTACACTAAGGATAGGAAAGTTCTGGACGAAACTTTTTCACTTCGCGAGATAGTTTCTGCCGAGTTAATAACAATATTTCCGAGAAAGTTTTCTATTTACAGAAACTGAGAAATTTAGGAAGCTCGAGATACATATACATATAAATGTTGGATATAGGATACGAGAAGAATCAGTAAAGTACAAAATTATTTAATAACATAGTTTTTAAAATAAAGAGAGTCTTAAAAGAATGATTGCAAATTCATTTATATATTAATAGCTTCTTTTTATTTGTCTTTCTTTGAATTTAAAAAAATATAGTGTTTTCTTTTTATAAGTATTAATGGAAACATTAGTTTTTCTGAATTTATTTGCAATCAAGCACGCACAATCGATAGTTTGAATTACGTTAGCAATTCGAATCTTATTTATCGTTGCAAAATCTCGTCGACTATACCCCCATAGTCTTATCTACATCCCAGCTGCGCTTCGTCCCGATCTCAACTGCCGAGAGAGAAGTCGCTGTGTGCAGAAGGGAATCTTGCCCAAGCTGCTGCCGGCCCCGAGGGAGTTTCGACTAATTTCCCGTAGGTCCAAGTCGAAATAGACCGTTAACACCCCCGTGGAAGCGTACAACACAAATGTAAGGCGAGGGAAGGTAAGCGCTAAGGGCGAAAAAGGAGGAAAATAGAAGAGTTGAAGCGAAACAGTGAATAAGACAACTGTAGAAGCGAAAAGATGCAAAGGGAGATAAGCAGGAATAGGAGAAGGATGTAAAATAAAAAGGAGAACAGGGGAGAGAAATCCCAGCAACGAGATGCAGCAAAGAGAAATTCTCAAGACGAAGATAGATAAAAGTGAGGAAAGGCCGGGGGTGTCTCCGGCCAAACTGAAATTTGCCCCTTTGACTCTCGGACTGCGAGCTCCTTTCATCACCGTATAGCGTTCCCTTCAACCGTCTGTAACGACCGGAAATTTAGAAACTTGATACTACGAAGCGGATTGGCTACTTGCGAGGTCACTTTGGAGTTTCTCTACCAGACCACTTTGTCCGCGAATGAAATCGTTCCACTATGCAATCTTGTTTTCTCTTAACTAGGCCTTCCTCACTACTTACTTTCTCTCTCTCTCCTTTTTTTACTACTCACTTTTTCTCTCCTTATTAATTAATTTCTTCATTGTCGTCATTTTTATGTAATTTTTGATGATTATTTGCGCGATGTGTATATTACAATATATATATATATATATATATATATATATATATAAATATATACTGAATTATTACCATTTTGATAACATGGTAAAAAAAAACAGATAACGATAAAATTAAGAAGAAAAAGACGCAAAAAAGAAAAGTACCGTACATCTAGAAGAGGTAGTGCTTTATAGCAGCGCGATGGAAATACAATGACACTCATTCTACCGACTTTCTATGCTTTCCAGTCTGCTACCTCCGGCTCTCGCACCCTCTCCTGCCCACCTGTGTAACTGGAAACTTTGCATAAATATACTATAACTATTGTTTCGCCAAAGCCATTGAGAGAGAGAGCGCGTCTGGTTATTTATGGTTGTGGGTTAATGAATTTCTCCTTTCAGACTCGATTTATTGGCTAATCAGCCTTACCCGATGCCAACTTTACTTTGCGGACAAGTTGTACCGGAACCTCCAACAAGAGAAAGTATGGGAGTTAGAGATTGTACAATCACTTTATGACAGAAACGCTATTGAATTTCAACTTGTCCTGTTATTGTTAGTTCTTCTTTAATACGTATCTTAAAAAAGATAAAGAAATGAACAAGAAATTGGAATTTATTTTAAGTCAAAGTTATTTAATTCTTTTCTTAGGTATACTTGAATTTTTATTAAGCTTAATTATATAACATATGTAAATATATTATGATTAATGTATTAAAAAAAATTTGCATAAAACATAAACTGTTTCGTTTTTTCGAAACATGATCATTTTCTTTTTTAAAAAATTAGCAATTATTAGGGTACAATTAATTATTTACACGATTAAAAATTCATAAACATATCCTGGAGATAGCTATAAATTAAAAAAATATATCTTGTAATTTAGTACGTACTTGGAATCGCGCGTACACGACGTCGTTTGATACAAAGAAGAAATCGCAACAATAGAGTTAGAAATTATAAATTACCGTTTTGCTGTGATAAATTTACAAGTGATAATTATTCCCTAACGATTAGTACGTACATTCTTTACATTCCAATAATATTGTAACAGTTTTTATTTTTAAAAGATTATGGCTTTTATAAAAAATTATTAGAAAGAATTATTAGTAGAATCTTTTTAAAATTTATAAAATTATTTTATTAAGTATTTTCTTATTATTATACGTATCAATAAATATAAAACTTAATACGTAAAATAATAATTTTTTAAAATATTAATTATTTTTCGTACTGCTACAATTTAGATCTTTTATTTATATGTATGTTGTAGATCAGTGTAAGTTAATGCCGTCAATTTCGCTGTTGCGCATCAATTAGTGAATGACAAATATTTATTTTATTAACTAACAGAGATTTGTGAAAATTGCATCTTAAACTATATAATCGTGAATGTATATATTATGTTAGCACAACAATAATATAAAAATACTATAGAAAATAATATAGAAAAACATGACATATCAGAAATCCATTGTTTAATTCTCGAATGACAATGACAGTCATGTGCACAAGGTAAAGTTGGATCCATAATAAAATTATTTCGTGCATATATTCAAGAGATAAAGTTTTACATTAAATTTAAAATTATTTTCTTTAAAGATTCTATCTCGCAATATTATTTTTTTTATGCCAACAATATCTTGATATTTCTTTTTTACGCCCGTTGCTATATATATTTTTTTCATTGTGTGCAAAACGAATAATAGTTGATACTTTGTCGCAAATTTCCCGATGTCGTGATTTGCAGGTAACACAGTTAACTCATTTTCCTTGTTCATTCCCTTTCGCTCGTAACAGATTGGCGTTGGAGAAATCCACGCTGGTGTAAGTATTGTCCTCTGCCGATTTGTCCGGTTGTTTCCTACTGGTCTTGTCACGGGCACACCAGGGATTCCGACAACTTGCACGGTCTACTTTCACCAATGCTCTTACTACTTCGACTTTAGGGGTGAAAAACGAAATCGGGTTTGACGGGAAATAATTTCTGTTTGTGTCCGATAACTGTGGTCTATCTTTTTATTAAAACATAGGTGTCACTATGTATAACGGATCAGCGTTCAATATTGCAAAAAAATATTTCTAAAAAATAGTTCTAAAAAATAGTAATTACTTTGAACGTTAAAGATTCTTTTTGTACATTAATATTATAATAATCTATTATCTTTTTTATTTTTTTATACATTGGAATAATTCTTAATTATCACGTATTTTTTTTATTTATTGACACGATGTATAATATTATATTTATTTAAAAAGAAACACTTTGTGTTATTAATTAAATGGTAAGTAATTATTAATTAAATAAATGTTACTGACTCAATTCCAACTGAATATACATATAATTAATCATTCGGGCGACAAAACACAAACTCGAATTATTTGCTTTATCGATAGCGGTTTTCGAATGTTAAATAAAATTATAAAGAAGAGGGGATTATAATACCGAGATTGCTAATTAATAAAGATCGTTTTAACTCGCGAAAGAGTATTACGAGAGGCAGGCCTGTCAGTAAGTTGCTTTCTCTATTTTCGGCGTGTTAATTGTCAGCACTCACTGCTGGCACACGTGCGGCAAAATGCTTGGCTATTCATGCAAACAGTTTTCGAAAGTTTAATCGGTGCATCCGTCGGGTGGGCCGTACGGTCGTATGTTTGGAGTTCATGCGAACAGTCTGGAGAAATAGAGAGGAAGAGAGAAAGAGATAAAGAGGAGCAGAACGCCCGAAACAAAGAAGGTATAGTAAAACGGATAGAGACGAACAAATGGAACGAAGTGGAAATGACGACGAACCAGAGCGAGATGCGAAGGAGGAAAGGGTGAATCAGTGAACGAAAAAGGGAAGGGAAAGACGAGGAGAGCGAGAGAAAAGTTGTTATCTATCTCACAGGTGGTGATAAGGCCGCGATTTGTTTCCACGTGAGCTTGCTAGGCATAGATTAAAACTGTTTAAGCCCCGGCCATCCCGAGAGGCGTTCTGTTTCTACTCGAGTTTAATCTAACTCCACTGTTCTCTCATGGTATCTATCCTCCGCCTTTCCAAGTTCGCTCACCTTCACGGGATATGGCAAATGATACGCATTTGTAAATGCACTTACGCAATCGGGATTATGACAGTATTATGACGAAGCCGACTAAAAATTGTGAACACTTGTGAATTTTATAATAATGTAATTAGGTTTTAACGACACATCAATACAAAGATTAACATGATCAAATTTCGTTAATTCTGATTGATTAGCATGTTGAAATTTCGTTAACCCTGAGATTGATGCGCTAAAAAATAGAATTAATAACAAGAATTGTTTAAAGTTAGAAATTTATCAAAGTTTATACAGTTTGTTTTAGTAGCTCCGCGGTAGTTTTATCGAGTATTTAGTATCTTCGTGATTGCATGCAACAAACAGTTGAATTACACATTTAAAATACACATACACAATACATACGATACATAGTATGATATATGAAATTAAGCCGATTAATAATAAGCTTTAAAGTATTTCGAATAAAACTACAAATAATCTTCTAATATCTAAAATATTATATACATTTTATCTTTTTCTAACTATGAAGCTATTAAATCTTGCTTATTTAATACATTAAAAATAAATAATATAAATTTTAATTTAAAATTTGTTTAAAATATAAATACAAGAATTTATATATTAAACATGCATATAATTCTATTGTAAGTATTTAAAATATTAATATATAAATAAAAATATATTATGTTACACTTAGGCAATAATAATTATTTGTCGAGTTACGTAATGTCGATCGACGTGTTGCTTAAGAAATAATGGCATTAAAAGCGTCAAACATGATGACGGAATAAAGGATGCCTTTCACCCCACGATAATTTTAGCCCTTAACCCGCCCCCGCACCCATTTCCTCAATTAGGAGGGCTAGAATCGATGCGATGATGCGCAAGGGATGTTTCCAATTATCGTTAACTGTCCGCATAGACGAGACATATAGCGTCATATATCGACAGGCGTCTAGAGTATATAATACATGTAACTCAATCACTTCTATAATTTGTAACTATTTCAAATCGAATAATTTTGAATTTTTATTGTAATTTATAACAAATACAATGAAAAAAATAATAAAAAACAGCAATTTTATAATTAAAAAATGAGAATAATATGTGCATAATCTGTAGAATAAATGTATTATATTTATAATTTTTTTACTTTTTTTTAAAAATTTTATGTTTAATATATTACGTTAATCTTCTATTTGCAATGTTGGAACGTCGCAACCGCGTTTAATTATTGAAATTTAATTTAAATATTTAAAAAAAAATATCAATCGGAAGATATTTTCTCACTGTCTCTCTCTTTTCTCTCTCTCTCTCTCTCTCTCTCTCTCTCGCTTTCTCTCTCTTTCTCCTTTCTCTCTCGTACCTTGTCAATAACGAGGGACCAATGAAGTGCGTTTTACGTACACTTCAACGGCAATAAATCAATTCTAGGCGATTCACTTCTCTCTCATTTATCCCTCCTCCAGCTTTTGCGATCAGACATGCGATGTAACAATTACTGTTCGCGCTCAGCGTCATTCATAATATCTATCACTCTCAAACTTAAAGGGGAACAAATCCAAATGCTATAATCGTTCTTCCGTTCAGTGAATGTGTCACAAAAGAATGTACTCTTGTTTCTTTATTATCGGTTTGTATGCTTTACAGATGTAATTTTTATAAGAGACAGCTTAGATTTAATTGTGTAACCAGAGATAATTTTAGTAAAATATAATCTTAATTATTATATATACCAAAAAATGCAGAATTAAATTAATTACAATATAAAGTAAAATTAATTTCTATTTTCTTTAAAAAATTTTAAAATTAAAAAGTTTATAAAAACTGTTACAATTAAGTTTTTATTAAGAAAAATGGTGGTAAAAAGAAAGTGTCATATTTGCATGCATAATTAAGCATTTTCGTATTTTTGTAAACGTAACACGTAATATGAAATTTATATTTGTAAAAATGCAATACATCTTGCATATGTAATGCATATGACTTACTTGTTAGTATCAAAAGATTTTACATTGCGATCATTAAATACCAATGATAATGACTTAATCGCAAAAGGATTGAGCTGGCGTGGTTTACGTATGGGCGGAAATGAGATGCTTAAATACCACGAGGGTCGAGATTTCTGCTTTGCTAATTACACGGCATTTCGCGGTTCTTATGCGCCTTAGTAGGTAGATAGGTGGATGGCAATAAATTCTAAGCAGCACAGGCAACGACCATAGCGGGAGAACCTGCTCCCGAGTTAGAAAGGAGAATAATGTTAGTAGGTATACAGGTGATATAATGGGTAAACACATTTGTACTGATGTACCCATATATGCGAATGTGGACAAAGAGCTAAATGCAACGTCGTAGGTCTCGAGGGAAGTTTGGCTATTAATTATGAAAGATCCGGATAAACAGAGTAAAGACTACAAATCCCAGAATCTTTTACCGGATAATTACAAGCATTTTATTATATATGTAATATATGATTTGTATACTTCAAAAATTAAAAAAAAAAGTTTTTAGGACGTTTTAATTAAAAAACACGCCATATATACTAAACTTATTGTTAGTATATATGTGAAATTGTATTGCATTTTTAATTGAAATTCATACAAAATTTGAGTACGAAAATTGTAAAAGTAGAAAATATTATATATATAAATTCACATGTATTTAAAATATAAATACATCTGCAGTACGTGTTCTGTAACAACAATAACATGATTTAATACAGCATAAAAAATTAAATAAACAATTTAATTCCTTTTTCAGTTTTAATTTCCACTTTTAATGTTTGTTCAGCCTCTTAAATATTTTGGTGCAAAAACAAGAGTGCTAAAATGAGTGACTAAGAAATATTTAATGTAGTACGGTCAACTACGCTACAGGTGCACGATAAGAACAAAATCCGCTGAGCGAGCATTGACTGTCTATCTCTGATCATGTTGCAAAATTAATGCGGCATTTACCATAATGGCTTGAAATGACCTGGAAAGGAAACAATATATGTTGTCGTCTGCGAAAGTTTCGATTGACTACATACATATAATCCATGACAACCAGTCATAATAACACAAATTCTCGATGTATAACGACAGTATTTAGAGTAATATGATTTATGAAATTATTTTGTAAATTGTTTTATAATATAAAAAGCGCACTGCAAAAATTAAAATAATATTCTAAAGTGCGTGTACATACATACATACGCAGCACGAAATATCGATTTATAGCTAAGCTGCATTATCTAAAACATAACGTAAATGTTATCTATGTTAAGCAATTTCTCTTCTATTGACGTTGTAATAAATGTCAATGTTTGTTGCTGTTAACATCAGTAACCTGCGAAAAAAAAGCACGAAGCACTATGTGCGGACAAGTATTTGTTCCGGATTTTCATGAATTTTTGCGATTACGCGACGTCACGTAAAACACATCCCATTTCGCGAAAATTGCGTTAGTTGGATTAATCTGGTCGCAGAGCGGATGCCTCTCTTTTATGACGCGGCGTCGCTCTAGGAAACGCCCGGAAAATCCCACGTGCAGCGCTCATCGCATGCTGTATACAGTCGGGGACCCTTAATAAATCTCCACGCAGCTCCGAGCGTGTTTTCGTCCTGGTGGATTCCGGCAAATAATCTGCCCAAGTTTTAATTATTCCTATTTTCGCATCCGCCAACTGGTCGCGTCGCGTCGCATCGTAGCGAAGGCACAGGCGCACATTCCAAGATTTAATTATGCAAATCGCGAGGCCACTAGACAAAACCAATATTTGCTCGAGTTCTTAGATGGGGACGAATCTCGCAAACGGTCGGAAACAGTCGACAGGGGGAGCGGGTTAACAGAAATGACACAGTGGCAAGTTAGGTAGAATTTCACGACTCACATGCGCACGTACACACACACAGACACACACACACACACACACATACGTGTACACACACACACACACAATTAAAAAGACTCGTTTGTTTAAGTAAATAGAAGCGTATAATATTTTTCTCTCTTTATTTCTTTAAATTTTTTTGCTCTGATAAATATGTTTTTTTCGTGCAGAATAATGGGTAGCGCGCTAATTAAGACTGTCCGTCAGTGTTTTGACTTTATTAATGTTGACAATGCAGATTATAATTTAAACCACTATTGAGATAATTGTTTTACAAATGCTTGTAGATTGTAGGCGTATCTGTTACTATTTTTTCTTATTATTTTCAAATTTTAAATATATTATATTAGAATTAAATGAGAAACAAAAAGAAAAGTTAGAAAGTTTGGTCGCATTTGCACGCGCATTTTTAAATTTTTATCTGCGATACTATTTCAATATGAGTTTTTTGCGATATAGGTATTAAAAAAATTTTATAGTCTATGTATAATCCGGGGCAATGTAATAATGTATATTTATCAAAAAGTTAAATTATAATAATTAACTTTTATAAATTTAAATTACAATAAAAAAATAACATGCATAAAAGTATTCACAATTTTTACCATTTTTATTTGTAATTATCGCGATTTGTTATAAATTTATTTTTAAATTATATATCGGATATACTCTATATGTATATATATATATATATATATATATATATATATATATATATATATATATATATATATATAAAGTAACTTTAGTTAAAAACTTAATTTTTTTGTTATTAAATTAGCTATTCAAGATTATGTTAAAAAGTGTTAAAAAGTTTTTTAATTAAATAAATTATAAATTATTTTAAATATTATGCGCAATATTGTAATTTCTATTACACGATTCACGATTAAATGCAAATAGAAAGGTGCTTCTATATTTATCTGTTGCAGATCTTGTTCCGGCACTTGAGAACTTTTGTAAAGTAATTTAACTTTTATAAAGGAATAATTTTATTCATTTGTTCAAAAGTTTATATACGTGTTTCAAGTAAAATGGATTCATAGCTCCAATATTGATAGATATTGTTACAAAGTAGTACTTTTATTAAAATGTTTATAAATTGCATTTTTATATCTTAAAAAGAAAAAATATTTTGTCAGAATAGAATGCGCAATATATTTTATAAAAATAAATTCTATTTAAAAAAATGATTGAATTATAATTATATATAAAAGTAGCAAAACTCGAAAAGTTTGAGTCGCAATATGTACTTATTAATTGGTCGATCATAGATCAGGAGCTTTACAATGAATAAAAAGTCGATCAATAATAATGCAATAATGCAATAAGCAAATTTAAGAAGCCGATGTAACACGGTAGTGCTGAAAACTATAGCACAATGCGGTGCGAAATTTGTCGCACCACATCTCGGGAGGATCGTTGGCTGGCGTGTCTTTGTAACAATGGCCGTAATGACGATCCTCGCGACTATTATTCATTATTTCCCCCTAGTTTCTCCATGAAATCTCTAATAACGGCAACTGCGTCAACCGTAGGAGTTTAAAAGCCCGGGCCGTGATAAAAAAGGAAAGGCGGTGGTAGTCAAGCAGGTAATGTATCCAGTTAAAAGTTTTCCGGAGAGGGTAGAAAACTTTTCGGGGTGCCGCGCGGGGTAAGGAGCCAAGGTGCCAGTAAAGGCTAGAGATTGTGCATTTGTTATTCATGGAGACCAACGCTTCAGTTGGCTTTAACATTCCGTTGTACGGGAAGTGGTCGCGCCTCTCGTCGCGTCCAAGTGATCTGTAAGGAAACGCGTAGAAGGGTCGGCTGACTTAGTGATAACCCAGGGCTTTTAAACAAAATTTCGACTGTGCTGCAAAGCGATCGATACACCAATCTCCATGTAAAGTTGGGTGGAAAACTTTTACGGGGTGCGCTTATCTCTTTTGAGCTCGTAAGAACCATCTAAACCGTTTCGAGTGCAACCAAGGGCTTTGAAAATAATCTATTATCCCTTTGTTCCCCTTGACAGTATTCCGTTTAGTAATTGTATCGAAGCAATGTTTGTACATTTGCATAAACATTTTGCTGAAAATGTAAACCATAGAACAAATGGCACGATACATGCTTACCTATCCATAATATTAGCATTAATATCGTGTGTACCGTAATGTATTTAAGTAATGTGATACCAATCGACAAGGGAGATACCACATTTAATAACAATAATAACAATGATATAGTAAACAAATGTCGCCCAATGACGGAGTCTGTTGAATACTGATCATTTAGCGGGCAATAATCGTTTTGTTTAATGCACCGTGTATAATAATGTTATTCGCGTGCTCCAAGCATTATTGGTACATTATAGCGGCTGATATTCCATCTATGTATATCCGACTATGAGCTAATATCCGAAATCATGCATAACGATTATTACTGTGAAAACTGATGGTGAAGATTGCATGCATGGTCTATCTTTAAAAATGCTATTATATACCGCTTTTGAAATTAACATATACATTTGCAAGATTTTTTAATGTAGAGATTATTAATTAATCTTGCAATCTTTTTAGTTTTGCAAAAGTATATGATAAATATTATAAGGCAAATAATTTTATTATTAATGATAATACGTAACAGTAACAATTATTATACATTAATAATAATGATGGAATAAGAGATTTAGTAACAAGTTATATGTTGTTTTATTAATAACGTTTATGCAATAATAATTTAGTGCAATTAATACTAATGAATCATAAATATGGAATGATATAAATTTGGCTGATAACAATTTTAAATAACGTGGCGTCACTCAATTATTATAAACCCATACCATTCAATTTTTCGTAAGAGCACACATGCGATATTCAATGGACAGTAGCTGTCGATATTTCCCCTCGTACATCTTTCCCGGTGTGCGTTCCAAAAACCAGCGTGTATGAGGGGTTGGTCGGTACACGGGTGAATTGTCGGTGTGAAACGTACGAGTAACGATGAGGTGAAATCAGTGTAGCCACAATTAACACCGCGGCTTGATTTTTGTCGCGTCGGTTTTGCTGTTGACACGATTGTACTCTGTATTAAAGTGCGATACGCGTCGGCCACGCTATTCTGACACATCGCACGTCGCGCCTATAGTTAAGTGTCGTCTAAGTACCTTTATTTTAATTTTTCGTATCGCCACTGGACAATTCCGCCGCAAAAAAAAGATGTAATACGAATCACGATTGGCTTGATGTTGTTGTCGATAAAATTTCGCGAGGCATATTTTTAAATATATATTCAAAATTTTATTAAATCATATTTGGACGTCTTAACGTATAAATTTTGTGATTTCTATCTCTGCTAGTATAAAATACATACAATTTTTTTATGAAAATTATATAGCTTTGATTATGTGTGTAAAGTTGACATCTCACTTCCTGGAAATTTATTAATTATTGAGAATTCTATGTATATTGTGAATAGTTTTAAAATTTTTGATAAATAAATAATTTTGGCTATTAAATCAAAAAAATTACTCGAAACAAACTAAGACACCGAGTTTACGCTGCGTTTCACTTTATTCGTCGACGATTCTTTAGAATTTCTTGCCAGATTTTAAGTGCTGGAGAGTTTCACAATAGTTTCCATAAAAAGTTCTATGCGTAAAAATTATTAGAACAATTAAACAAATATTAATTAAATTACCAAATTGAACACTGGCCATATTTCGATAATTCTATTAATTTTAAATGAGAATTTGTGTTATTCTGCAATCACTTTTAATTAGAGATAGTTCTATACACAAAAATTATTAGAATATTTTTTATTCTATATTTTATTCAAATTAGATTGTCCGAGACGCCGAATCTATAACATAAAATCTTATTTAAAAGAATATTACAATTATTTAAATATTTCGATGCAGAAATACGTAATTGTTAACAAATAATAGAATAAATACATAATTTATCATCTTTGTAATATGTATATATACACAATTAATTTATTATAGACGAGCGGATATACGAGTATCTTGGTATTTATATGGCCGGCATCTCAGGTCATCTAATTTGTTTAATTACCATTTGAATCATTTTTACGTATAAAACTTTTTGTAAAACTTTTATAAAACTCTTAAGCATTTAAAATTTGATAAATGTTAAAAAATTATTAGACAAAGTGAGACGCAGTGTGAACTTGACAAAGCTATTTTTTAAGTTAATGGCTAGAACTACTTGTTTAATCTATCAAGAATTTTAGAATTGTTATAAATAAAATCAGAACTCTCAATAATTAATAAGTTTTCACAAAGTGAGATGCTAGTTTCACATTCACACTGTTACATATATAACATCTAAATAAAAAATAGAAATAAAGAAAAAAAACTCCTGGTTAACTTTTCTCGATTATATTAGAAACTGGTTATGAATTGTAGATATAATTGAGTAAATAGATATTTCATTATACGAGGCGACCTTTTAGAAAGCATTCTAAATTCTTCTGCAACGGCTTTCTTATGCCACTCGTGCCATCATGAAGAAGAAAAAAAAGCGGCGCTCAGGTGCGTTCTGCACCGACGATCTTACTCGAAAGCATCGAGGGTGACGATATGAAATTTCCCCTTTCTTCTCGTTTTTATCGCTTCGTAAGTCCTCGTCCCTTTTCCGCCCTCTTTTTGTGTCGTGTCTTACCGAAATAGGTTCGCAAATAATATATTTGAATTTCTCTATCTCTTCTCACAATTTTACAAGAAATTACCCAAGTAACGCGCTGCTTTGTTAATTAGGTGACATGAAAAAATACAATTTATCTCACAATAATATATACTATGATGTTGTTTATTTAAAAAATTACGTGCGATATAGAGTTTAAATTCTATTTAATGGTACCAAAGTTACAAGAATATTCAAACATACAAAACTCATTCAAATATGGATTAAGCGTATTAAAATTTATGTAAAATATTAGTTTAAAAAAATAAGCAAATTTTTTTTTCATTTTAAATTTATATCTGTAAATTTTATATTCTAAATTTCTCTTTTTAAACGTAGAAGTTTGTATAATAATAAAATGTAGTACATACACACATATCAGTACTTATAAGAAATAAGAGAGAGAGAGAGAGAAAAGAAGAAAGAGAGAGAGAGAGAGAGAGAGAGAAAGAGAGAGAAAGAGAGAGAGAGAGAGAGATTTATAAAACATATACATTGAGATGTTAGAAAATATATAAATGCTGCAATATTTTACATATAAATATGGAAACATTATAATATGTAGCAATTTCAAGAAAAGTTGCCGTAAAACACACTCAAGAATATTAGAGCGAAGATATACCGACGTTATCAAATACGGTTCGCAGGAAATATAAATTCAGCTCTTCGCCAATCCTAAATTTCTATGCAACGGCGCATAAACTACCAACACAACCATGCATTTATGGATCACCATCGCACGATATAATCTGTATTCACGGTTATACCGCAAAGTCGATAGAACTGGAAGTTGGGCGACGGGGCAGGAGGATTGTGGCTGTTGCGGGAAGCAACGTAAATCGTCTGTCCAGACTGCAAAAGTAAGACAGTATGAACACAGAAACCTATTAAACATAGACAACGTTTGTCACAGATTCTATTACACCGTAAAATATATAAAAATTTTTTAAATATTTTTATCCTTTTCATTGTCTATTTCGCGCGTCTTTCATATAGCCAACAACTATGGAAGCTTAATCTTAAAAACATACGAGCTTAATTCTACATGTCTGTTTAAAAATATGCAGAAAAATTTAATAAAAATATTGAAAAGGAACATTTATAGAGATTAAAAGTATACAAAAATTTATCTTATGCGGTTTTAAGAAATAATTGAACAATTTTGAACTTCCTAGATTTTTATCAACTAGATATATCTATCATCTATATCAAATTATAATTTGAGAATATTTTAGATATAATTTAGCTATCTTGAAAGTTTAATTATAAATTAAAAAATGATTGTCTTTGATAAATATTTTTTATCTTTCAATGGCTAAACAATGACGAAAGTATTGCTCTAAAGATCAAAGCAAACAAAAAACAGAGTGATAATGTTTACATTAATTTGTTACACCAGAAAATCCATTTAAAAAACCTGAGAGCTTACGAAGTTACACAATCTGGCGTGTCTCGGAGTGGGCGTAACTCACTGCTGTGTAAGGCGCTCAGGTTACATCTGTTATTCCGTCGCGCCAGCCAGGCGGGGGGATGATACCGAAGAGGACAGGCGGCGGCATAAAGGGGTGAATCTGCTGGATTAAGCCGGTACAGCCACCGACGCGTATACGTCTTGCCCAAGCTTAACGG
This sequence comes from Anoplolepis gracilipes, assembly GCF_047496725.1. Lineage (NCBI taxonomy): Eukaryota > Metazoa > Arthropoda > Insecta > Hymenoptera > Formicidae > Anoplolepis > Anoplolepis gracilipes. The sequence goes on from NC_132981.1 coordinate 7,673,230, forward strand.
ATGATTAATCTATTCGCGCCCTCCGCAAACAAGTACCTGCTATCTACCTGCTCGTCCACCTACCTACCTAACTACCCACCGAGAACGTAGAACGATGGCAAAAACGACCGCTTCCAATTACCACGAAACCCGTTCGAAATCTCGCGCTAATTCGAATCTGTGCCTATCTGCGTTCTCGCTGCCTCAGGGGGAAAAGTGGCCGTGGACATCGACGAAATTTTCGCAAGCTGAATAGCGAATGTCACGTGAATCGACAGAAAGTCAGTAGTTGCGTTTTTTAGATATACTATAGATCCATCGTTTAAAATATATGAGATAGAAAGAGCACATATCAAACTTGCGCATTATTGTGATCATGGGAACTATTTTTATCACAGAGTTAATATATCGGAATGAAGCGACGTGAGGCTTAATACTAGATTGAATCGAAACAGAGAACCGCGCAATCGTATTGCTTGCGAACAGGAAGGCGATCAGATAGATCGCATGAATACTGCGGATGTCGTGTGGTGTCCGGACCTCGTATATATCCGTCGACGAGTCGGACAGACAGCGGACGTTCCAGCGGGACACCATCAACCCTGATTGACAACTCCATGCATGGAACTGCGCAGCCGAGATTATCGAGTCTCCAGACCGGAAGCTCGTTCTGCTGACCACCTCGAAGCTGAACCGAATTTCACCTCCCGCACTATGTACGATTTCCGCATGCAAAAGGGATATCGAGCGATGCCCATTCGTATCGACCAGACCGTGGATAAGGATATTTCGTGACATATGAGCTCAACTGTCACGTATGACGGACTTGTTCCACATGTCAGAGAAATATCTCAAATATTCGACAGATCTGAAAATTAAATGCTATAAAATGTGTCTTTCAGATAATTAATTGCTCATTTTTTTATAGTATTACTAAGACGATATAATTACGGTTGATGCCACATTGTATTTATTAAAATTATATTAAATAATTTATTTGGAAAGATATACTTTTTATTAAAAAACTAATTTAAAATTTAGCAATAGAATAATGTAGGAATGGTTGCAGATATTAAAAGTAATATATATATATAGGAATTATTAAAGTTATTTTACGCGCACACATATATATTTGATTTAAAATTTTTAATCTGTTAATATTGTATTTTATATTATTACTAAAAACAAAAAAAACTTAAAATTATATTTTAAAAGTCTATTCAAAATAAAGAGAAAATTGTTAAAATATAGTGAATTGCGAGAATTTTTTTGAAATATATATATCAATTGCGAAAAATTTACTAAAGTAGCATGATCGAATCGCTCGTTATGTTTGACTATGCGCCGACCATTACTACTGCCTCGTGTCGATCCACCAGTAACCTGTATTTTACTACACCACGTGGCAATGTCCGTAGTATACTAAGAGATATCGAGCGTGGACCGCGGTTACGTCGTTCTGACAATGGGCAAGGATATTTCACTGAATTTGCTCTGAGAGAGCTGAGAATATGCGAGATCAAAAGAGAAAGAGAGAAAAAGAGAACAGAGAAAGTGAGAGAGAGCGTAAGGTAAAGCGAAAGAGAAAGTGCAAAGGAGCGAGTGGTAAGAGGGCACCCTCCAAGTACCTGAGGATAGTTAATAAGGGGGTAGCAGTGCGAAAAGGGGGCACCAATGTCTTGGCTTGGGTGCTTCGGGGTCCTCCCGTCACCCAATCACGTCCTGGCGAAGCTCGCCATATTTCGCGGGGCGGAGTTCTCTTCTCACTCTCCTCGTGCGACCGACTCAGCCGCTATGTTCTACTATTATTTTAAACCCTTCGCCACCCCTTCCCCCCCCCGGTCTCCGCCGCCGACCCCTTTCTCTATCCGAACCCCTCTCGTTCGCCAGTTTCATTCCCCAGTTCTCCTTACCACCTCCGCTCGGCACCCCGTACGATCCAGCCTCCTTCTCTCACCACCTTCCCAGAATGGACCTCCAACTACCCCCTTATCACCCCACCATCGTGTCTCGTGCCTCCGGGCGGAGATGAAAATTTCCAGACTTCTCGCGATCGAAACCGAATTGTTATTTCACGAGGTAGTCGACCCTCCGCCATCCGCCGACCTAACTCTCTCTTTCTCCTTTGCCCTTGGGCAGATGTATCTACGTCAAAAGTCCTCGTAGCTTCTACTCTTCTTCTTCCATTAAAAAGAATAGCATTTCTTTTTTACGCAAGTGATTGACGAAAAGCCCAACATTTACCGCGACTTGTAAGAATAAAAATAGGCATTGTAAAACTTTAAGATATTCAAACGCTAATCTCGCTCTGCAAATAGTTACCAGTTTTAAAACGTTTAATCGCATGAATAAAAAGAGAATTCTAGAATAATTGTGTGATATTGAAAGATGACGACACGTGTAGCTGTATATATATTTCATGTTGCATTTACAAAAGATGAATTTATTTGATCCTTTAAGTTCAATTATTACGTCAGAGACTACAATGTGACTTCGTATTTTAGAAGAACTATCATTGTATACTTGATGTAGCGTATTTACATGTAAAATAAGTAAATTAATAGAGATTTACTGCTGCAATATTTTTAAATAATAATAAAATTTATAAAATTATTTGTATGATATTTAAATGAAAAGTTATTTTAAGATGATTGAAAAATAATAACTATTAATTTTATTATTAAAAAATATGTATATTGCGATATGTCACACGTCTAACTGGCAATTAATATAGGTTTTCCTATAATAGTTATGCAAAAAGACATCAATAATAATGTATAATATCGAACTATAAATTATAAAATCTATGACAAATAGAAATGCGTAAATAACTCTACATAGAATTAAAATATAATAAAAATTTTTAGCAAATATATTTTTTTTATTTTTTATATTAGATCAGATAGATAGACTAAAGTATTTTAAAATATAAAATATATTGTTATTTTATTATGTTACTTTCCACTTATTAATATTTAATTTCAGCAAACATAATCTGTTGTAACGAAAACAGCGAGAGTATATACATATATATTTTGATGATGCATGTCTAACAGTCTGCCAACAATGGCATCCTACCGGCGTTCTCTATAGGAGTGCATGTACCGAAAATTGTAAACATGAGTTTCAAACTTTGCATGTATCTTTATATATCACATGTAGCAGATATAGAATATTCTTGAATTTCCAATATAAAATGAATATGAAAACGTTTATTATAACATGATGCATTAATTTAATGATAGATTATATAAATTTTTTATACACAATTAAATTATATCATATATATGTTATACATTTCTATTCTAAGATATATAATCCTGATCACACGTAATGAGAGAATAAGATACACATATTTTTATATTAAATCTGCATAAATTTGATTATAATTTTAAATAAAAAATTATTAATAATTATTAATTACTTCAAAAAGTTAAAATAAGATATTTAGTTTCGTTACACACTAATCTTATGAAACAATCGTACCCGAGTTGAAATTCGTAAGATATTCTCCATAATAAAGCGTACGATTGTATAATTTTAATAAGAACAAAGAGAAAGACCCTATAATTTGAATTTATACAAGTACCGCATATATATAAATTTGCACACGTTTTATCATATTTATATTTTTTATTGCATGACATTTTCTATGTTGGCCACATCCGAAATAATAAAGAAAATTATTCATATTCATATTCATATCGCGACACATGCTAAAAATATCTAGGAATACACGTTGAAAAATAGCCACTTTATATGTTGATTAAAATTCAAGCGTTTCCCTGTTGAAAATTCAAAGTTTTCACTAGAAAGCTAAATAAGTCCTGAATGTACGTAATTCATATTCTTCTTTCTGTCTCCACGCCGTCTGCCGAGATTTAACTTTTAACCAAAAATCCCGCGTATCCTCTGTACGTAAAAATTGCGTCGACTAATCTGGACAAACTTTTTATTTATCTCGTGATGTACAACTATTCAAATTTCCGGTAAATATCTGCTTAATAAAAATTTCATATTTGATTCATATGGCTGACCAAACTGGCTGTATTTATGCGATTTACATCGATCATTCTCTAACAATCAATTTGTTATCTATGAAATTGCAGAAGAGGTATGCACAAACTACAATCGAGCATAGTAGTTATAGCATTATAGTATATATATATATATATATATATATATATATATATATATATATATACACACACACACACACAAACACACAGTTTCAGTTTCCCGTTTATCATGAAACAGTTAATATTTGAACGGCTGGACGGATTTATCCGGCCGTTAACAAAATACCACAAGATCCAAAGCTTTCTTCGTATGGATTTCGTTTACGATAATTCGTCATGAAATTAAAAAGCTTAGAGTCTCGTAAAGATAAAGATATTGTTCGCTCTACGAAAAGGTAAACTCACGCTATTATAACATAGAATGATATAAAACGACACCGTACGACGACCAGATCGGAAAGTTAACATCTACATCACGTATTTTCCGTTCGATATCTCTCTTCTTTTTTATTTCTCTCTCTCACTCTTCTACCATCTTCGCAATTTAATGCCTTGTGATTGAACCTTTTATGATTATTGCTTGCAGGAATATGCAGACATGTTAATGAATTTATACACAATAATATACATATAAGTATAAAAATACTGAATATTGAAGAATTCTTTATTAAATAGTTGAACATTTTTTAGGCAGAAGGAGATTAAAACTTTGTATCAAACATATACTGATATAAATTAAAGATTATTGATTAAACTGATCTAAGTATTAATTAATAATTTAGTTGATACAAATGATTTGTATGAAGACGTAATACATTGAAAAACTTAAACATGTAATAAATATGTCTATTTGCAATCATTGATTATAATAAATAAAGCAAATTAATTTCGTTTTGATAATTGTACAAAATAATTATGTAACATTTTACATAATTGTTACATGATTTTTTAAATAGTATACTAACATTATTTAATATTAATGGTGTAAAATGTAATTATATTATCCATATATAAAGAGAGAAATAAAATTGATTTTTAAATTTATTCGCAATCAGAGTTTCTATAAAATGAGAAAGGTACACATAGTCACTTCTCTTTTCGTAGAGTATTTTCAACCATCGATCACGTGTCCGGTGCAAGACATACACACACACACACACACACACACACACACACACATAACACAAAGTAAATTTAAAATGAATTGAATTTCTGCAATAGTTTCTGTTGCTGTTGCTGGCACAATTCATTAAGAGCAATTTAGACAACATCAATGGTTTGTTATTCTCAAGTTTAAAAAATTGCGTTTTACAATGATAAATAAATTTCCTCATATCAAATCATTTATATTCATTATTTTTTTATATATCTATCATATTTAATTTATTTACGAATTTATAATTTTATAGACATATGTCATTATATGTTATATAAATAACATTAATTTTTTATCTTGTGCACAAGCATTTTCCTTTGAAACATGAATATAAAATACAATATAAAGCTCAATTGATTTAAACGGTAACGTTTGAAAATACTTGATAACTGAATAATCAATGGGAGGATGGACTGAGATTTAGACCAACAGGTAGAATTACTGGCACGGGAGCTTGGTTGAGGATAATTCATCGCTAATCGAACATGGGAGCGGGCAGGTGCGCAAGGGTTGGTTTTCACCCTTGCTGTCCTTAGTCGCTGTTGTACGTGGTCATGCTCTATAATCGGTTGCTCGTCTTCATTTAACAGAATTATACTGTGTAAATGGAATTTAGCACATTTGTTATATCTCATATAAAAGTGCTATGTAAAAATTTTAAGATTTTAACTAAAAAATATATACATTTATATGCCAAACATATGCATAACATTTTTTGTGTTGTGAACATATATATTACAAATTATTATAATTACTGCATTCACATCATTTTATTAGAAAATTTAAAGTGCATATTAAAATTTTTCTATAATTATTTGTCAATAAAAGAGAAAAATAGAAAAAGAAAGAAAGAGAAAATTTATATATTTAAGTTATAAAATATCATTTTGTAAAGTATAAAATAATTTTCATAAGTAAAAAGACATATAATTCACATCTCTTATAAATGCAAAGATCAAATATTTCGATAATAAGAGTTTGAAAATAGATTACATATTTGAGTTACTCTCTCTAATGTAGGATTGATTCAATTAGTTGGAGTTAAAAAATAAACTTAATTTAAGTTCAACATTATCCAATCAACTCGTGGGATTTCAAAGTTAAACTAGGTTTAACTTTCTACAGTTTGCGGATACATACCCATGAACGTAACATTGTCTATATCAATGACAAAAAGTAAACGAATAAATGTCAAGAAGAGAAAGAGAGAGAGAAGCAGAAAAAATAGAATTGAATGTTTTTGTTATATATAATGTATAAATATTATATATTATAACATATGTATATGTGTGGACGCGAATATTATAATATACAATATATGGCGCTAATATCGGTACGATAATGATTTTATTCGAGAATAACATTTACAGTTGGGTCTATGCGAGCAATATCCGAGGGATTATTGAAATTAATGATCCACGTTAACTGCGTTATAAACTAAAATCATGTAAAATGTATGAACTCGAGCCGTGATTTACGTCCCTAATGCTTCGCAACGGAGTGAAGAAAGGTAATGTTATTCATGTAATAAAAGCCGCGTCATGAATATTCAAGTACTTAATATCAAAGTTTTGGTTAATGCAGAAAAAAGAAAAGAAAGTTATTTTTTTAAGACTCATAATAATTATATTCTTAACCTAATATTAAACACGAAGTTAGAATTAAACAAATACATAAATGGCATGTAATTGCGCATAGCAATCCATGAATTTGAATAATAATAAATGATAATAAGTAATAAGATTATCGCTCACATGAGTAACGCAGGATCATCTTTGTAACGGAAAATAGTAACGTCTTGTATAAATCAGCTGTCTTACCTGAAACAAAAAATGAATTTTTATTTTTTTTTTTTTTTTACCTTCAACACAATTCACCGAAAACTTACTATTTAACTTTGTATAGATAGATTTTTAAAGCGTTTAAAATAAATTATATAATTTTTTACAGTGATTTTAAATTATTGTATATAATAACCATTGTTAGTTATAAAAAAGAATTTAATTTCTTTTTATAAAATATTATTGTATCAATATCACTAACAATATATAGAGTGCTAATTAAATAATAAGTTATTTGTGAAAGCACCGTTATAGTTTTTAAGAAAGAAGAGAGAATATTATATAGATAGACAAATTTTATTACCTATACTAATTTATTTTAATTTAGCATTAAATATGTAAAACTATTTACTATAAACCTTTATTTCTCGCTTATAATCGTTGTTAGTTTACGGAAGTCAAATATGCAATCGTATGCAATTTTGTGATCTTCGCAAATCTTAGAGTGAAATTAAGGCTAAATTGTAATGTTCCCCAAAAGATCGTAAAGGCAGTTGTTGAATGTCCCTTTCTTACCACATGATATATCGTCCGTTGACTTGAGTGACTGAGAAGAGTTCGAAGTTAGACAAGGAAGGACAACAAAAGAAGCAGAATGAAAAGAGAAAAAGTCAACGCGTGATGTACAATATTGTTAAAAGCATAGAAATAGAACAACGTGGAACGTCGTTCTGCACATTCGAGGTTAGGCTGACAATGACAAATGATATCGTGCACTGTCCTCAAATTTTCTTATTATCCCACATGTGTGTTTTTGCACGATTGTTCTTTACAATTTACGCTTCTCTTCAACCGCCTGGTCCAGCCTTAGAACATAGATAACATATATTTATATATGTTTTAAGGGTCCAATAATTTTATAAATTTATAAATTTATTTGGAATTTTAAATATATATATATATGTATATCTTCATCTACTAGTATGTTGTCGATATTTATATCAAACGCATAAGTATATTATAATATAACACAATATTTTATATATTATACATATATAACATACATGTATATATTACAAATAAATGACATTACTAATGACATAATAAGTTGGGGACATATAATCAATACATTAACATTTAGTGTCTGTGAGACACTTAAATTGAAAATAAAATATGAATTTCTTGATTTGCATTTTAATGTAAACTACACAATAAGATTTGTGTCTCTTATCCTAAGAAGAAATTGGAAACCACGTTATATTGCCTTGGAATAATCGAATATTTTATCGAGCTTCTGTAAATTGGAAGGGTCGTAATTATTGTTTGAGAAGGAATAATTTCCAACAGCTTTGTAAACAGAGAGAATGGAAACTCGAAAGTTTACAGAAGGTAATTTTAGCCTATATATATATATATATATATATATATATATATATATGAAAATGATTACGAATTAATAATTATAAATATGTCCTATTTCTTTCAAAAATATTTGCATTATTTTTTTCAACGTTTATACCATTTCAAAATGATTAATAAATATTTTGAAAAAAATATTATTTTACGACAAATATTTTGTGTAATTATTATTACAAAAACAACTGATTAAACTTATATTAGTAAGAGAATTATTTCGAATTACTTATATTTAATTATTTATATAAAGAGAAGGAAGTTTTTAAATATTTTTTCTATAATTATATTCCAAACGGTATATAACTTTACGTTTTATCCGGAATGCATAAATTATTCAGAAGTTAATGTTAAGCGGTTCTTTTGTCGCTCTCAAGTTCATCACGAGTGCCTCTCGTATAAACTCTGAGAAGCACAATCTCGAGAGAAAGCTTACGACCTTGTCCGTTGCTTGTGCGTTGGGCATATACGTACGCAGATGTATACATGAATACTCATGCTTGTAAAGAGAGCGAAAGGGGACGAAGAGTATATACGACTATGGCTTTCTGCGAGACGCAGTATAGGCAGGTACACTTTGGGGAGGGATGGGCGCGGAGTCCTGTGGAGAGCCAGGGATAATAGGGATGAGTGGGCCAAGGGATATGAATCAAGCTGAGCAAACATTGAACTTGGAGATACGGTGTCGCCGCACGAAAGCTACATACCGTGGGCAAAGAGGGGAACGTACCTCGAAGTACACCTTCGCGATTACAATTCTCGATTTTCTCCTATCCTCCCCTCGACCCCAGTTCTCTCTTTCCTTTGCGGTGAGAGGGGAAGAAAATGTCCCTTGTCGACCGTAACTCTCCGTTCTCGATGCCGAAATATGCATATACCAAATATTGATAGTGCGAGAGACCGAGTGTTTGCAGGGACGTCAGCTGTCGCATAAAATTTTTCGAGTCGGAATGGTCGATGAGAGAAAGTGTCGACCATAAGAAAATTATTGGATTGACGTAGTGCTAGACTGTCTCTAAAAGTCGGAAAAGTGACAGTTCGAAAGTATGACGAATATAGACCAATATGTTCTAATTTAGAATTAAATTTTATAATGCTAGTTTGGAAAGAGACAGAAAAAAGTAAAAAGAGAGAAGAAAGAATTTATTCAGAAATCGGTTAAATGTGATATTATTCGATATACAAACTTACTTACATACACACAACACACACAAAAGAATGTATAATAAAAACATAATTTAAATTCTTTCCTTAAATAGATTTTAACTTGTACATGTTATACGTGTGCTTTCTTATGACCAGTCATGGGATGAGAGTTCAAATTTAATTATCTGTGTACACACATTGATATAGATTTCTGCTCTGAGAACTAGGTAGAAATTTATAATTTAATTGTCTAATAGTCAAAGGGTCAAAGCTCGCTCTGTGACGAGTCGCTATAAACAAAGAGTTAGACCCTTTCTCCCCCGGCCCCTCGACGTGGGTTGTGTGACGCTTCGAGATAAGGTCGCGCATACGACATAGCGAAACGCAACGTCTCATCCCCAGGGATATCAGGGAAGTGGCCTCTCTGTCTCTCCTATTCTCGATGTTTTAGTTAACCCCAGCTATACCAGACCGGAATATCTTAAACGGGCAGGGACTTTTTAAGCAAAAACTTTATACGCCATATACGCCGGCAGCAGCAGCAGCAGCAGCAATCGGAATGACCGAATCGTGCAATCTGCCAAAATCTCCGGCAATAAATCGTTAATATTCTAATTGGCAAAAAAGAGAGAGTGCGTCGGGGCCTGTGGGGAAAAACGGTAAAATACGACTACTCTTCAGATTGATTCGGAATTCGCGCAAATTGCTCGTGAAAGCAGCGGTTACAGCGGCTCGTTTGTATCGCAGTTAAATCGATTTGTTTAAATGGAAACGTTAATTTTCGACATGGCATTAAGCGCGATATCGTATCTCTTTCCTTACTTTGTGTCAAAAGCGTAAATCTAGGTTTGCAGTGCGTGCACTATGAATTTCAGCGGTAGCAATTGTCAGTCTCTCTTTTGTAAGCGAGTGACACATTTGCGTATTCCCGCGTATGAAAAATGACGTTGAATAATTCCACTGCTGAAAGCTCGTTCCGCCGAATAATTAATTCTATTGAACATTGTCCTCTCGCGAAACATTTTCGACAAAACTGATTGAATTTTTAACATCTTCATGCATTAACGAGAGCCGCATATATTTCGCATTCCGGCAGGAATTGTCGTTATTTATTGTTACGTTTGTTATTATTTATGGAAGTTTCAAATGGATATTTCTCGAATGATCGATGCCGCCGAAAGGTTTTTGCGTATAGATATCCACCTAAATTTATAACTTTTCTATGAAACCTCCATAAAACGATAACTATATTTCAAATGCTAGCATATATTTCACATTGTAGAAAGCTACCAGTATTATTTATAATTCTTTATTGTGCACGCAACATTTGAAACTTGACTGATACCTGTCTACAAATCAAATTTGACTTACATACATAAAGCAGTTTTATTTTTATTTTTAATCTAATGAAATTAATTTAAATGTCAAGAGAATAAAAATGAAGAGATTAATGTAACGATATAATAGATATGCGTACTTGGAGATTTTATACAAAACTTCACAACGCATTTCCCGATACATTGTCATATACATCAGCGTGAGACAAAGCTAAAGTTTGTCAGGAAGAAAGAAGATACGTCTCACAGAGTAGGAGAAAGAGAAAGAGAGAAAGAGAGAGAGAGAGAGAGAGAGAAACAAAGGAATTGTAAGGAGAACAAGAGAAGGAAGAGAGAATCTTTGTACGAGTTGGCACACAATGGCAACGCGAAAGTCAACTCCCTGCCGGGCCGGAAGTCGACGGTCGGCCATCTTGGCAACCGGATGTGCATCCTAAATGTCTCGCAAGGTTTGTACGTATGAATTGTATATGACATTCTCCTTGCCTTCCTATTCCCGTCCTCATTTCGTTACCCTTCTCTCCCACGCCGGTGCCCTCTATCATTTTACCTTCCCTCGTTTTCCGCGGCTCCTACGCCGCATTATCATCACCGAGTTTTAACTCGGCGGGAATGCCGGGCGAACGGCTCGTTAGCAGAACGAGGACGGCGAACAGGACGAAGGCGACGACCAAAACGACGACGACGACGACGACGACGACGACGACGACGAAGATCAGGAAAACTTCATTCAAAACGGCGTTGTAGAGTGCACACATCGGCTATATACGCACAGTAGATGTTTACGCATTTACGACTTACGATGATATTTCGCAGAGCACATGCGAACCAACGATATAAAGGCAAATGCGAAGAATATAAGAATTAAAGCTTTCTATTAGAACGAAAAGTATATATGCAAAAGTGTAAAAAAAAAACCGCTCTGCGTATTTCTCCTGTCCGACTTGTTTTATCGAAAGACCACACTATCTTCGTGGTGGCGAACGACCCGACCATTCTTGTCCTCATCGTTTACGTTAGATTTTGTTTTTTTATCTCACGATCACATATCTCCAATGTCGTATTTTACCTTTCTTCAAAATGATTAAATTAAACGTGCATTATACATATATTATAAAACATATAATTAAATGACAGTCTTGAAGTATAATTTCGTGATTTCAAGATGTAAAACAGTGCGAGAAATTAACATTTTTCTTAATAAATTCTCAATAAATTTTCGAGGAAACATAGAAGAGAAGAGTAGAAAGAAATAAAGAGGAAGGAAATTTATTCAAAAGATTTTTTTATATAAAAATGCAAAGAGAATATCTTACGGTTTTCCTTTTTTCGTCGCTTTTTATATTAGTGATATTATATATATAATCAACTTTGCTCGTTTTATTTCCTTTGTATTTTCTTGCTCACTAAATTTATATATTCTTTAAGAGAGTGACAATGAGAAAAAAACTTTTTTACGCGGTATAATTTTTTCAAAATTTATTACCGTACTCAGTATCGTGCATGCACAGTTTTATTGCCGTTACTTTATGTCACGTCATTTGTAAAGCGATATTGAATAGATTTGATCGACGAAATTGATGTGATGTTAAAGGAATGTGTTATATATTATATGAATGTGTATATATTATATATATTATTTACATAAAAAACTTTATACTATTAATGTTAATATTATATCAAATATTACGTATATCGATTAATATTATTATGATAATGTATATTATCTGTGTTATCCCTCTCTTTCTATTGTGGTCTTTCGACAAATCATATTATTACCAAAAATAATTTATAGATTAATAATTAATGACTGTTTAATAGTGTAAAATAAAATGATGAAATAATTTTAGTGACCTCAGAACAAATGTAAAGAGTTATCTCAAAGCTTAAACACCTAAGATTTATACGTAACGGAAAGGTTATTAACTATTCCGTTGAAAAATACTTTACTATTCCATGCGGTGAAATCGCGTAATTACGGAAACCAATCCATCAGGTTGGGCGGTGGTAACTTCTATTTACACGTTCGAAATCGATTTGCGCCACGTCAAATGGCGACGCAATTCGCGATACTAGAGGAATAAAAATTTCTTTCCCGCTCGTGATACTTCGTCGTTATCGGTTTCAATTTTCGCCGGAGCAATAATAATCCACCAAGGTGTGCGGTAACTCGCTCGAACGTAACAGAGCGAAACAGTTTAGAGAGAGCGTGATAACTCGCGCGTACGGCCGTTTAAAGTTGACCGAGATAAGGAACGATAACAAATAGTGGGAGAGTTACGAGGCAACGGAGAAACGAGGTCGAAAGATCGGTAATACCCGGGGGAGAGCTTTTTCTCACGAAGCGGTCTTGGTCGTGAGGGTGTACACGCGGGTGAGAAAAGGAGAAATAGCGGAAAGGCAACCGCGCGCCGAGTTCCTGAGAAATATTCTACAAGAGGTTACCGAGATCGTGCATTTGCAGTATCCTGGGATTGCACGTCGGTAAATCCGCGAAATTCTTTGATTTAGTTTACCATTCTTGGTGTGTGCCGCCTGTGCGTACACATATACATATAAACACATGCACCGCCGCGGGAGAACGACCGCATGCACATACATATATGCCGCGTAAATGCAAAGATAAGCCCCGCGGAAAGAGATCACTCTGGATCAAGAAGCACTCACGACACGCCTTATTTCATTGTGTGTGCCTTTCCTATATTTCTGGTAATCTCCGCTTTGCCGTGGGCTCCTTTCAACCGTCGTCTTTGCGTCTTTGGAACTTTTTTCCACCGCAAAACGTAATTAAGAAAGTTTATAACGATATTAGATCAAAGTGAATAACGTAAAATAGCACGTTAATATTTCATCTTTAAATACATAAGTCAAAATACTAATTACTGAATTTATCTTTTGTGACTATTGATTGAAGAAAAAAAATTTAATATTTTTGCGAGAGAAGCGCGAATTTATTTGCAAAAAATCAGGAAAGACATTAACTCTACTATTTGTATGCACTTTGTACGTGCTCTGAGAGAGGCTATATAATCTCATAACAAGCAGCATGTTACTATTGTATTGTCGGCTTAAGATTCTATTAAATAGCAGAGCACGTACAACGGTTATCGTCGATGTGTTGGCCCGAAATGTACCTGTTTTTAAGGGATCTTTTTACTTACCAACAGCGATAGCTATTAACCCCGCTATTTCGTTTGTTGGTTTGTAACACAGCAAGGCTTCCAACGGACAAATTTAATGAAACGGAGTGCTGCCCATAGGGAGACCCCTCGCTGTTCATATTAAATTCCGTTTGATATCGCGCACAACGTCAATTTCGTCATACGCTTTCAATTCGTATTTTATGCAAATCCTGTCGCAATAAGAGACATATGAGCTTTCATTGAACATGCATGCTTTTGTGTGACTCGCGAGTTTTCGCATGATTTTTGTTTCAAATTAAGGTGAAACGACACATCAGAATTGTATATATGATGACTTATATGTAATAGAAAAAGCATATTTTTAAGAAAAATATTTTAAAAAACTTCTCTTCTCTTTTTCTTATCTTAAATTAGCATGTAAAATTAGCTGTCTGACAAAGATGCTCTTATAACATATGGGATAGCAATGTTCATTATATGAATAGGAATGGTGACACGTGTTCATTCCGCGTATTACTTTCATTTCAATGCACATAGAATGTATTTGCCATTAAAATTCAGACCGACACAGCTGTCTTTCATTCTTGTACAGAAAGAAAATTACCTCATATGAACAATGCAGATAGACTGCTTACAAACTAGTGCTGATGAGAACTATTTGCATTTTTTTTCGATTAACTTAAACGAAAAAGTAACATCTAGAGATCTTTTAAACACACAAGAGACAGCTTTTATTTACAACAGAAATAAATTTAATTAAAAATATAAACAATTACTTAGACAAAATATGTCTTTGATGAGTTTTTTATATGATGACATGTGATACTGCACAGAAATCACTTCCACTTAAATTACATTTCCACTTGCATATTTCTAATTTTTCTTATATGACATAGAAAATTACATTTTTAATCGAGGTTTACGTAAACAAGAAATCGTGGCGCGACTATTGTATTTTTTCGATTTTCTTTCTTTTTCTATCTCTTTCCTGCAGCTATTCTCATCTCGCTCTAACCTGGCGCACCAAGCAGAAGGAAATTGTAAAATGCGGTGAGCGACTTTTCGCTCATTCATATTCCTTCGGTGTAGCGCAGCAATGCGATTGGCTAACTACCTTGCCATACGTACTAGTGGATACCCTACCATTTGTCTTCGTCTATCATTGTTGCTGCTCTCAGACTCTCGCTTTTATCTTTCTTTCTTTTTTTTATTTTTTTTCACACAGGTACGCAAGTATGTATACGCAAGATCGTACTTCTTCCCGCGCATCTCTTCTTTCGTCTCTTCGTAATATAAATTCATCCCTCTAACTTTTCCTTTGCTCCCCTTCCTCCCTCCTCCCTATCCCTCTTCATTTTCAGTCAACGACTGTTCTGGATAACGCATCGATTCCCTTCTAACTCACTCCGGTAAAATACCCTCCGAAACCATCCCACCTTTCCCCTTTTACTTCATTTCTCCGTTCTTTCGCCCTCCTGTCGTCATCTCTGCCAGTTTACTCTTTCTGATTAGGCTTGAGGGATGAAAAAAGCCTCATCTACGCTTCGGAGCGCCGTATAAAGACGTTAATGCACCATCCGCCGATAGATGGATTGGAACTCGTGGAATTCGAGAACGTGATTGCGAGATGGTACGTGCCCGAGGCAAGAGAGCTTACGTCGAATACACAAACGCAGTTTATACGCGACTCATAGTCTGATTAATTGCGCGTCGAATCGAATCATTTGAACGGCACGATAGTATAATATATTATGTCATCGCATATGTATCGGCAGGATTTGTCAGTCATAATGGCTTCTTTAGATTGCTTCATTATGCAAACATTAATATATTGTTGGAGTATTATTTTGCATTAGCATGGACACGTGCTAGTTTGTCAATACTTAAAAGAGAATTATTATAGAAAAAACATGGTATAATAATATCGGAAAAATTAGTGTACGATAAAACAATTATTTTTCCCATCAGACACACTTTAGGCAAAGTACATTGAATTTAGTAATTACACATACGTGAAATGATAAAAGAAATTATATAGGATATTAAAATTAAACGAGAACTTTGTCAAAATTTATGAAAAACTTTTTGCTGATACAAAATTTAGAAAATAATAATAAGAATTAATATATTGTATATAAATAGTATTTTTATTCATTTCTACCAACGAGAAAAAAGAGAAAAAATTAAGTTTTATATATTTATTAATTTGTTAAACACCTTATTTAGATATTGGACAAAGTATAAAAAGACATGGAATTTGGCTTTAAATAATTATCCTAAAATCTGAGCAAAAGAAACAGTAGATTAGTATTTGATTGTTTTATATAATTAATACTTAATATTAAATTGATTTCCCCCCTTTTGAAATTTGTAATTACAACTAAATTTGTAATTACGAGGATGTACAATAGGAACAATATCTATTATAATAACAGAACATCGAAGCGCGCGCGCATCGCAGAAAATTGCTCACCACTCGTGGGCGAGACTATCCATCGCCTGCCAGCCTGTAATTACTCAAGCGCGGTTAAACGGGGTCCCTATTGTGCCGCGCGAAAAGAAGTAACATTACATCGGGCTGCGAGCATATATATAATCGCTTTAAACCGGGCGCGAACGTTACCCAGTGATATACGTGGCAAAAACTTGGCCACTTTATTCATATGCCTCCAGCTCCGTGTTCATAACCTTCCACGGCGAGAGTATATAAAAAAGCGGGTATGCAGCCACCCCCGGCAACTCGCCGTCCTTCTCCCCTTTGCTGCGGCAAGTCCGCCTCGGTGAACGCGCCTATATTTCTTCCCCGCGCCCCGGCTTAAATATGCTTAGATTCAGGGTAGCTTGATATTATGTTGCTTGCCCGGACGGAGGGTATTCGGGGGAGAGAGAGCGAGGCTTTCCGAGATATTTCAACAACGGCTGCGTTTCGCATAGCCCGAAAACTTTACGCGCGGCCGTGATTCTGACGCATACTTCATCGGCATTCGACGCCGACGAATCGAAGGGTGGAAACGGCGGGTTCTGGAGGTGGGTGGTAGATGCAAGGGAGATTGAGAGGGAGTTGGCGAAACGCGCGGAGCTCTTTGCGTTTTGCAAACGCTCAAGGCGCTCGACTGTCGAGCCTCTGAAACTTATTAAACTCCGTAATTAAGGGGTTTTTGATCATGCTGGTTTAGATTTAATTACGTGGTGCTACGTCGGAAGTAGGACATTAATTTGTTCACTCTTTGCAAATTTCTTTCGTTAAATTTACATGTTTTTTTCTTACATGTTTTTCACTGTTGCAATTGCAAGAATAATGTTGATAAATATGTATATTATATATTTAAAAAAAATAAAAAATATTTTTATTATCTTTTATATCATTATTCATACGTATGTTCTTGATTTTGTGCGCGATTGATATGTTTTATATTTTAGATGTTTCAATCGACATTCATGCAGTAACACTTTTAAATACAATGTTAAACATGATAAAATAAAAATTTGTGCAATCAAATAAAAAGAAAAAAAATGCTACTTGTTTGTCACATAAAACGAAATATATTATTTTACTTTTTATTTACTTGTTACAACATCGAATATTTTAATAGAGTTGATATTAAAATGAGATTATAATTTTAATCCTTCATAGATAGAGATAGAGAGAGGGAGAGAGAGAGAGAGAGAAAGAGAGAGAGAGAGAGAAAGAGATAGAAAGAGAGGGAGAGAATCGTACAATGCGCGTTGAGTGGAATATTAAAATCTAGGGAAAATCAAAACGGACGAGATATGATAAAAAGAGCGAAGCGGCTCGTGATATTCGAACGGGAGATGAAAGTCAAAAACCAAGAATCCGGAGATAAATCACGTCGAGGGTTGAAAGGCGGTAGTGTTGGAGTCAATGGCCCTTGCCCGTAGTTGTCCGGGTTTTTGGTTTTTGCTATGGCATCCTCTTCCACCCGACTTCCCGGCCTCCGTAGTGTCCTGGGTAATGGACTAGAAGGATAATAATGCTCTGTTTTACAGCAACGGAGTGCTACCTCGGCGCTGCTGGGTGTATATGAAAACATCCAGCAAAATATCCACCGGATACCCGCCTCCGTAAGTTTGAGAGATGGTTGGTGTACATAGTCTGCTTCTCTTTCTCTCGGTTTTTCTCTCTTTTCAACATTCCTTGGCTCTTTACTCTTTTCATGTCCTGCTGTGATTCCTGTCTTTCTGTCTTTTGTCCATTAATTCTTTCGCGCTTTGAAATATTTATGTGAAACTGAATTGTCTTATTTAGAGACAAGTAAAATTAATCGATAAAAATATTCTTGAAGTTTCAAAAGAATATAAGTAGATAACACAATTGTAAGTATTTATTTAATCTCTGTCGGAGCACAAAGCTTAAAATAAACTTAGATAAAAAAGTAAATAAGTTATTAAATTTTATTATAATTTAATATATATATATATATATGGAAAATATATTTTAAATTAATCATGAAATTTATATATAAAAAAGGAAGAATATCTTTTACATTAAAATTGAGCAACCTTTCATCTGTCAATGCATCATGCTGAAAAGTTTCATATATCGACGAGTACCGTTACGAAATGGTCGCCGCGGTTACGTTTCGTCGATGCAGCTTTTATTTTCGTCGTTTACTTTATAGAGAAAGTTCTGCGGCAAGCGGGCCGAATTCGAGGCGGCGAGAGGTAGTGATAGATACGGCTGGAATATAGCACGAAAAAGGCGCTGTGGAAGGAGACAGCAAAGCAATAGTAACGTTTACGGGAATTGCACTTTCCAAAGAAATCCTACAATCTCCCCACGAATCTCCCTCGCTTTTCTTCGAGAAATAGTGAATGATAACATATGTATACATTATACATGCTCACGGAATATATATAAAATATTGATATGCATTATTATCAATTAATAATAAAACAATACCTATAAAAAAGAAACGAAAAAATATTTTGTCTAATTTAAACAAAACAGTAGTGAAACTTTTAAATTACTATTTTTACAATTATACATGTGTGTAGACGTCTTTATATACGCTTTTAAAAGTATTTTATATTGTTATATTTTATGCTTCGTGTTCATTATTTTATCCAATTGTCATATTCAATATTTTTGTTACATATGTTTTAAAAACTTTTATATTTTACTATAAAAATTACACTTATATATTGTATATACTTGTATTTTTTCCTTTTAATAAAATATTTTTTTTAGAAATAAGTTTTTTTTTACACGTAAACGCAGTTGCACTACCTAAAATATTTCTCTATAAAAATATTAGTTTACATGTAATATTTGCTAAACCTTGTCAACCATAAATATAAACAAAAATCCGTATGCCCCATAGTCTGTTGTTACTGGCGAGAAATATCCGTATAAGTATCTTTACAATTCATTCGCATATATACCGTGTGTTTTTGTTGTATCTCGAGAACCCGGAATAACGTAGGAACCATAAAATGACTAGATAGGGCAAACTTCACGGTACAAGTAACTCATTTTATAACATGCAAAAATATTCACACAAATATATAAAACTGGGTGATTTGGTTTAACATAGTTTGTACAGAATAGATGACAGTCTGCATTCAATAGTTTTTTAAAAACAAATGATAAAATAAATATCGTCAACAGTTTTCAGTTAAACAGACTTATATAGCTGTATAATTGTAATAGAGGAATTAAATATATATAGCTATAAACAAGAGAGTAGAAAAGTTACTGCTGAAAATATTAATCGCGCGATATTTAAATTAATTACAGACACACACGTTATATATCAAAATTATAAAAAATTGAGATAATAAATAATAGAGATAAAAATAATGGTTTTCACGCATTAATTAATAATCTTTTGTACTTTTTTTTTCTTAATATGTATTCTTTTAAAAATCTTACTATTGGCTTACTCGTTCAGAATTCCTGGATAGTATTGTACACATGATATGCAAAAGCATGTATAAGTTTTGACATTGACGTAGGGTGCAGCTGTGTTTGCATTTACGCCAATCGTGTCTAAGATGGTTTTACTCGAGTGCAGGTATTTGGAAAAATGAAGTAGCGCTTCTTTCCGCCAAACTTCTCGCTCGCTCGCTTTGTCGTTTGGAAAACAGAACGCGAGGTTAAATCATGAGAGAGCAACCAATGAGCCGGAAGGGAGGAAAGGAAAGAGTAAGAGAGAAATGCCATCATCCCACTCCACCGTCACAACCACTCGACCCTACTTATTTCAATAGCTTTCCCCTGCTTCGTTTGAATAATCTACGTCTACTATATACACATACATGCGCTTCTTTTCCAAATGTCTGTGCTTGTCTATATTCGTTGACAGAACTTAAACGCAAATATAAATGCAAAACTTTTAAGTATAATAGATATGTTATTCTCTTTAATTTTATCGCGCTAGATATTTAATGTAATTTAACAGAGCATATTTTTACGTCAATTGCACATCATGTGTCAGAAGAATAGCAGATCGTCCATTTCGTTTGGATTATTTCTGAGAATAGCGCGCGATTTATATGAAAGCACTAGAGGCCGATATTCACAACCCTCCTTTCATCCACGAATACATACTCTCTCACCGCCCTTGAGGGCGACCATAACTGGACTGCAAAATTTCCGATGCCTGGCACTGAAGTATTTATGAAGGTGCACCCACTCTCGCACCCTTTCCCGTACTTCGCGCAGCCCTAGCCCTCTGGTCTTTGTACTGCATATTCTCTTATTGCTCGTTCTCGTTATATCTTTGCTCTTTATTTCGCTTATATACCTAGTCGATCTTATTACTCTTGCGAAAAAGCCGCGGGAGTTAATTTGAAGTCTTCTCTACGCGGGAGGAAAAGTGCAAAAAACGGACGAGGTACGGGGAACTACCAACGCTTCGTGCACTTTTTTCACGATCTCTTTCCACTCAGGTTACCGGTGTTGGCACTTGCGTCTAATCTTTATCCGATATCTCGATTCGCGGCTGTTGGTCGCTTAAGCGCACAACGGCGATGCTCGGTGTGTGAGTGTACATACAAAGATGGAGTGAATGCTTGTACCGAACGACCGAGTGAGAGGAGACGGTGAAAAAGTGCGGCGGTAATGCACGCCAGCATGCCAGCACCCGCAGAGGTAGGTAAAGTGGCACCTGAGCAGGTGAGCATTTTTAATGATACCGCGCAAGCCGGTAATAATAACCCGACACGACGTATCCGAGAAGTTTCTGTCGGATCTGAGCTGTGATAATCACATCTGCGATGGCTGTGAGGAGGTATAATAATTTGTCGTGGAAAGTGCCACAATTCATTTGCATCGTATGCCTGTGAATGCTTTTGGACAATGATATATTTATGCTCTTGAGCAATTGCAGTCGTGCAACGATGTAAGTATATCTACGTGGGAATGTGTATAAATACGATATTTTGAAAAAGTGTCACGCAAGCGTGCACGTGCATGTAAAATGCCAAACATCTAACAATTAAATTATCATGTAATTTAATTATCACTTTATAACTAACGATGAAGCAAAATTAAAGCCGATCGTTAAAACTGCATTATTTCTAATATTTAATTAAATCTTATTAATTAAATAATGAATATTTTAAATAATATTGATCTATACATATTATTCGTCTTTAATGAAAAATGCTTTTTTAATAGATTACAATTTGTCACAGCCAACACCGTCTGCAATTAAAAACTCGGCTAAAACGTGTTACTACCCGTTACTCTTTGGGAATTTTGAGCAACATGTTCTCCGGAATGCTTCGGGAAAGCCGGTGACAGCGGTTACACGCGGGAAAAAGAAAACATTGGTGGACCTTTCAATTTGCGGATACCTCGAACCCGAAGCAATTCGACGCTATGGGCGATGAATGAAATCTACAGAGAGGACTGATTTCAGATCGGCGCGACACACCGCGTATGCGTATATGTGTGTATATGTATGTATGTATGTATGTATGTATGTACGTATGGACAGTATGGGCGTGGGTGTGGGTCCAGCGCAAAACAAACAAGGCTTACCGCATTGATCGCGGTAATCCCGAGCATGTACGTCTCTCCGTCTGTATACCTCTCTCTCTCTCTCCTGACTCTCACCGATGTCCCGGCACCCTCTCCCGTTAACCCCCCTCCTCCGCCTGCTACGCTAAACCCTCTTCTATGTCGTACGTCTCTCGTGTGCTCTATCTGTGCGGTTACAGAAGTACGATCGTACAGTCCGTACGCGTTAACCTTGCGCGCGGATGGATTGTCACAACAGCCGGAGACAGTAGACTAAACACTCCAACGATCGTGACCACCGACATACACGTCGTGTTTCCATTGCACGAGTAATATCCGTGACAATATTACCCTTCGCCTACTTGACGTTAACAGTATATATCGATAATGCCGTCGATGATGAGAAAAATGTAAAAAAAATTTGCAAAAACTCAGTTTCAGTAAGAGTAGAGACATTCACAATATATAAAAATCGCAAATTTTATATCCATAATATAATAATCTATAATATCTATATTTCAGTTATTATTTGTTTTACAATTTGCATTCATTGATATAGAAATTAATTTTATATTATATTTAGAACATAGTATTTTAGATATATAGTACTAGTTATGAATTTAGCATGATTTTCTGGGTTAAATTTAGAGCGTTCTGGCTTGGAGAGTGCAATTGTATTATATAACTCCAAATAATTACACAGTAATGCAAAATAGTTAATGAGGAACAGATTGGATCCAGACAGAAAGGGCGCGAGAGGTGTTATAGTCCGAAAAGCGGAACGAGTAATTAAGGAATTGGTTAATTTTAGGGTCATGTTTTATGGTACATTTCTTGCTTTTCCTCTCTGAGCGTATAATACAAAGAGAGGGTTAAAAACCGTAGGGTTCGCCAATGATTTATAAATGGGGAAGAACAGAAACATGTGCTACGTATTAAACGTTCTCTATCTAAAGTTAATAATATTCAACAATCACACAATATAAAATAAAATTATACTAAAGGTTAAAAACCGTAGGGTTCGCCAATGATTTATAAATGGGGAAGAACAGAAACATGTGCTACGTATTAAATGTTCTCTATCTAAAGTTAATAATATTCAACAATCACACAATATAAAATAAAATTATACTAACATAATTTGCTTCAATTGCTTTATAACATTATTGTGTTTTAATATTTTTAAAATTAAAAATATACAAGTTATATATATATATATATATATATATATATATATAATTTTCTTGAATGTCTTTTAAGAGTAGAATACATTTCGAGACTTTTGTTTTTATATATTATTATATTATAACATAAAATGTGAACAATACAAAATAATAGTAAAGAGAAATATATATAACGTTTAATACATTTTATTCTTATCTACCGATAAATAGTTATCTTTATCGATAAAAAAAAGTTTTAAAAAAGTTTATACTTCAAACTTTTTAGCTTTTACGTGTACAATATAGTTAGTAATTTTATCGAAAGTTAAAATTCTTAATTTTGATGATAAAACTATGTTTTAGTCTTGAACAGAATCAGAAGCTATTATATTTATTCTTTCCAGAATAAAGAATTTATATTTATAAAAAATTATATTACATCAGGAAATTTTAAAGACTTACATATACTAACTTTATTTGTATCGTTTCAAAATATAACGATTAGTTTTTCTTCAGATTTTTTTTTAACGCTTGATGACGCAAAATGTTTCTTCCTATTCGTGTTTCTTTTCCTATATTTCTCTTTATTTCATCCGTTCTTTGTCTACAACGGTATTTAACGTTGCACGAAGATCGGAGGCGTGGTAGGATTATTCGCAGATACCGGATCGCCCAGGATACCCGGAGAAGCTCCGAATATCCGGTTGCCTCAACGCGATATCCGTGACTCGATTTCCAAGAGCTCCTCGTTGAAGTGTCTATGTATATATATGTACTTACATATTTCCCTATTCCTTTCCGTCCTGCAACCGGGACGGCTTTGCCATAGTCCTTTTAGATTTATCGTAAACTCGATTTATTTGGCGGTTGTATATCACTCGCTCGTCAAATATCATGTGCATTCAACGTCGAAGGTGCTGACATGTCTGCGCTTCGACGTCGAAATCTATTCGCTGAAACTGCGTTTGAGGTATTGAAAAAGCGCAATAAATGGGCGATATGAATGCAAACGAGCAAGTAACGAATTATCTCATTGTATATATTTTGCAAAGTAAAATAAATTCAAAACTTTCTACAAGTTTTTTGATTATAAGTTTTCTAATAAGCTTCAAACTAGAAGCTTTGTCGTGTCGCGTAAAATGAGCTTTGTGAAGATGCCACAGAGTAATAAATCGTTTCTTAGAAACCATAATTACGTAACGCATACTGCATACTCTTAACAATATACATATATTGTGTACGTGAAGCTGACATCTCACTTTGTGGAAACTCACTAATTGTTAATAGTTTGTTCCGGCTTTATTTTTAATAATTCTAGAACTCTTGACAGATTAAACAAATAGTTCTTTAAACCAAAAAAAGGCCAAGTTACGTTGTGCCTCACCTTGTCCTACTAGAATTTAAATGCTTGAGAATTCTACGATAGTTCTACAAAAAAATCTAAAAATGATTAGAATATTAATTAAACAAATTAAATGGCCAAATTAAACGCTGGTTATATGTTGATAATCTATTGATTGTAAGATTTCTGTTATTCTGCAATCACTTTTAATTTCCAGAGAGAGAGAGAGAGAGAGAGAGAGAGAGAGAGAGAGAGAGAGAGAGAGAGAGAGAAAGAGAGAGTTCTATACATAAAAATTATTAGAATATTTATTAAATAAATTAGATCGCGCGATCCAAATGTATACAAGTATCGAGATGAGACTGATCATATTTCGATTGTTCTATCTACTTTAAATGAGATTTCGCGTTATTAGATTTTGTATAATTCTGTAATCTCTTATATTTTCTGAACAAAGAGTTCTAGATATTCGTAAAAATTATTAGAATATTTATTAAACAAATTAAATCGAGTCGTCAGTATAACACGATATCTCATTTAAAGCCGATAGAACGAAATATCGAAATAGGCTTAGCGTCTCACTTCAATACTTGTATACATCTAGGCGATTTAATTTGTTTAATTAATATTTTAATAATTTTTACGTATAGAACTTTTTGTAAAACTCTTAAGCGCTTAAAATCTTGCAAGAATACTAAAAACATCGTCGAAGGACAAAATAAAACACAGCATGAATCTGTTTGAATTTATTCCGATATTTTCCCCGATCATTCTTTTAAAATAGCCGGCATTATCTCTTTAATATATATATATATATATATATATATATATATATATATATATATATATATCTCAAGAATTCTAGAATTATTAAGAATAAAACTAAAACTCTCAACAATTAATGAGTTTCCTCGAAGTGAGACGCCAGCTTCACACACATTCAAATGGAATTGCACAAAATATGCGGTACGATAATCGTAATAAAAATATTAATTCTGTGAATTATATGTAATAAATTACCTCATATGTCATAAATTATCTGATTGCTCTTGCAAAGCTCGATGTCATCCCAGACCTGTTTATCTTGTCTAAATCCTTTGTTGATGCAAAAGTATTTACAAAACACACATTTTACACGACACTCCCGATTTTGATACATATTACTTTATTTATATGTTTATTGACACAAAATTTACGTCGGACCAATACCCTCTCGCTTAGGTGTTACCGCATGAATGATAACAAAATCACCGCGTACAGCGCGTATATACATACATACAAAAAATTTGATGTATACATATAGTGAAATGAACGTCTTTCAATTTAACCCTCCCGACACTCGTTCGCGCGCAATATGAATATTTTACACTTTCTTCCCCTCTGCCCTCCCACAATCCGAATTACCGTTTTCGACAAATTTGCGATTGTTAAACACGTCTCTTGATACTCACGCGGATCCGTTGACACTCAGGTATTTCTTGAAATGTTACAGAAATCGCGACGTTCGTCGGTCAAGCAAATATAGCCGTCGAAATACGCGCAAAAGTAATGGCGTAGAAATATCGCGAAACGACGCAGTTGCGATGAATATGTGCGGAAGAAATATGTCTCGAGACTATGGCCCGTTCCTAAACCTCCATTTATTCCCGATATACGCGAGATTCGTCCAAGATTGACAAAAATGACGACGAGCAATTCAACTCGACTCAATTCTGCGCCGCGGACACCGGGGCGATTCTGCTGCGCTTGGCAGCAGAGCCGACCTCGGTAAGGCGGATATGAAGGGGATGATTATGTCTAATATTATTGCAGGTGATAAACGAGACTACTTTGTCTATTTTGTACGTCAATTCCGAGAATGGTTCACGATGTATTTTTTCTATAAAGACGCTTCGCGTTGCACGTGTTACTTCTCTGTATTCTTTGTTTCACGAAATAATATAACGGTAAAGTACTTTTTCTACACGAGAGGAGGAAATGTAAAAGGAGAAAATATAATAATAAAAATTAGAATGTATATATAATATTTGTAATCGTGCAATTAAATTAATATAAATATATAAAGAATCAAACGCGAAATTTTTATTTAATAATGTATGAATATATACGAGTATTGTTTGATGAAGGAATATTGCAATTATTTAAATATTTTGATGTATAAACAAATATATAATCGTTAACAATAGAACAAATACATAATTTATCATCAATAATAACAAACAATAAAATCAATACATAATTTATCATTAATTATAGTACGTACATATCATCAATTATAGTATGTACATCATTATGCATAATTAATTTATTAAAGAGCAAAGATACGAGCGTTTCACTTCGGTACTTATTCGGCATCTCAGGTCATCTAATTTATTTAATTATAATATTCTAATAATTTTTATGAATAAAACTTTTTGTAAAACTATTGTAAAACTCTTAAGCATATAAAATTTGGTAAGAAATGTTAAAAAATCATTGGACAAAGCGAGACACAGTATAAACTTGGTGTCTCAGTTTGCCTCAGCTATTTTTTTCTAATAATTAGAACTATTCGTTAAATCTGTAAAGAATTATTAAAAATAAAGCCAAAATTCTCAACAATTAATGAGTCTACAAAATGAGACGCCTGTTTTACACACACATATATATATTGTATAAGACAAAACAGAATTAGACAGATTTTTCTGAACATGCATGATACATCCCCGGAGAGATTTTTGCCGAGAAGAGTGTGCATGACAAGATCCCCAGAGAAATTTTTAAGAGAGGGAGGAGGTGCATGACAGACTCCCGAAGGGATTTCTACCGGGAAGTGTCTATTAGTTTTCATTTCCGTACTTTTCTAAGTGACTGTCAGTATAATTTCACTCATTTATTTGTTTCAAATCTTCTGGAAAGCTTCTTTGCATGTAACCCTCATATAAATATTTGTTATCGTTTTGTATCTCTATCTTTTCTTAATCTTTTTTAATCGATTACGTAAATGTCTAACATTATTCCAAACGATATATATTCTTTAATATTCAAATTAATTGTCTAAAGTATTCTCTTAATTTAACGATGCTCAACGTTATGATAAACAAATTTTGTGATCTACGTTAACATAAAAAAATTCCAATTTGCTCGACATAGTTTAGTTTGCAGATTTGGTGTAGTCGGATAAAATGTAAGTAAAAAGATTAACGATATAGCCGTAGAGCGTCGAGGGACGAAAGGCGATTGCAAAGTTCCTCGTAGTATTCGTGTGGTCGTATCGTCTGACGAGGTCAAAGGTACGTCGCGAGCAAAAGAGAGAGAAATGAGAAAGGGAGACGGAAAACGCCGGGGTAGTTCAGGTTGGCTGCAGCGAGGGTTGATAGCCAGGGCTCCACGTTTCATTAGCCCCGGCGGCTAACAGTTAACCGACAATTTAAACAATTTTTAACTTCGGAACTTTGCCACGTTCACCCTCGTCTCCTTTCTCCTCCGCAGCCTGCGGCATGGACGACAGCGAGTTGGACAAGGCTCGTCAGCGACCCGGGCACAGTTTGACTCGGGCCGTAAGTAGAAAGAGGTATGCGATGCGACCATCAACGGTGAGGGAAGGGGGCGAAGGGAGGAAGGGACAGGAAAGAAGGACACGGATCAACTTCGCAATATGTGATTATAAGGATAGTTAAAGTTTTAAATCGGTGCGGAACACGGTAAAACTCGTGAAACAGCCGAGCTAAGTCATCGGTGGTAGTTTACCCCAGGTATATACTGTACACATACACGCACACACACGCACACACACACACACACACACGCACACATATATATATATATATATTTACACACACAACCACAAACATGTACCTTCATACAACATGAAAACGCGACGACGACGTCGCATCGCACAACCGTTGAGTCACGCGCGCACACGTGCACGCTTTTTAATTTTACCGTATATAACTTCGCCGTTCGTTTACTCGCGCTGTATGCGCAGCCGTGTGTCTGGCTCTCGACGAAAATTCAATTGGTCGCGTAAAATGTACGCGAGCTGCACCAACGCTCGTTTCTCGGGCTGCTTTTTGCACGCGAGCTGAACGAAAAAATTCTCTCGAAGACATTGGACATCAATCGATAGATACGCGCCCGGATCATTTTCCTTTCAACGGAGAGAGAACGCGGGAGAATTGTTTTTCGCCGTTGAAGCCATGTAACATCTCATCGGTCGAGTTTCAATTAGCGATGGGGTATACGATTTAATAACTTGTTGTGAACACGCTGGTTTCGGAAATGACCATTTGTACTGGCGCGATTGAAAATATATACGGCGTGCGACTACCTGTGTATGAATATTAATTAACATAATTTATGTTTGTGTCTACGCCGGTAATGCACTTTTGTTGTTTTAGTTAATAATAGTTAATAATACATGATAAAGCGTCCAAATTAATTAAAATGTATTGCAATGATCTCTATTAAGCGCTCAACTCATACATTCATAATGAAGAATCGTAGGAATTAATTACAATTTTTTGTCTTGTGATATACGTAAATTATAAAGACGCGAAAGTAAGCACACAAAGAAATTTCTCTCCCTCTCTCTCTCTCTCTCTCTCTCTCTCTTTCAATGCATATATTTTGTACAGATGTTAAAAATAAA
This sequence comes from Anoplolepis gracilipes, assembly GCF_047496725.1. Lineage (NCBI taxonomy): Eukaryota > Metazoa > Arthropoda > Insecta > Hymenoptera > Formicidae > Anoplolepis > Anoplolepis gracilipes. The sequence continues at coordinate 7,702,326 of NC_132981.1, forward strand.
AGATAAATCGCGCGTAACGAGATATAAAAATAGAGAATGGAGGTCTGATTATACGCAGATCATAATTACTGTATAATTATTCAAATAAGTATTTTGAGACGAAACATATGAATAAAAAATACCAACGATAATAAACATCGGTACCAATCAAGGTAAACCTGTCAATTCTTGCCCCTACATCGTCATAACAGCGCCCGTGCTTTCCTCCCTCGGCGCAATTGCTTCCCGGCTGTTACATTATTTCCCCCGGTTATATTTCGAGCGTATTTTGTACCACGCAATTCCGCGATTTCATTCGATAGAATTCGAAAATAACGCATGTCGGAGCCGCGCGGTACGGTTCGCGGCGTGCCATATTGAAATTTTTGTCAGAGGGAATACCAGGATACGTGCGTTTCTCCCTTTGCAGAGAACGATAGAGAGACAAAGAGAGAGATAGCTCGATGGAGAGGGATGGTATTTCGATGGCCTGTTGCCGGCACGCCGCACGCCAGTAATATGCAAATAGCACGACTGAAGCGCACCTACACGATGACAGAGATGCTGGAGCCGGGTTGCACGCGTGATAGAGGGAAGAGGGGGAGGGGGGAGAGAGAGGGAGGCTCAAATGTACGTAACTATACACGTCGGCTTTGATCAAGTGTAACAGCCCTCCGCGCTGGAGTGAACTCGATGAACGTTACGCGTGTAACCATGGAGTGTGGAAGAATTCGCGTTGTAATTTTCCCGAAAATTTCGGTGCACCCTTGTGTTCCGCCGCGCCGGAGGTATTCGGCCGTTAGCTGAGCGGAGTGTTCTCGTCGCTCGCGGTCGCGTTGGTTCAATATACCTACCTACATTAATAGGCATTCTGATCGAGCTAATTCAATTTAAAACAATTTTGTAGCTGCAGCGACTCCAACTTTTACGCGGCAAAAGGTTTTTGCCTGTGTAATTGGAATATCAATGCGTGATATTGCGAGGTATTATTGTGTCTGTGTCAGCTGTGTCTACAAAATTACGCGTTTTTCTTTTAATAGTAAAATTCACGGATTTAGCATCGCAAGTCTTTAGAACGTTACAAGAATTAATGTAGATTTGAAAAAAATTTTTTTTAAATTATATGAAAAAAATTTTATTTAAAAAATATTGTATAAATTACTAATTGCATATAAAAAATATACACATATAATACGAGTTATTTCAAATGTAATGTTAAGTTTTATATTATTATAATATATGTATTGTGTCAATATATTTGTAATATGTCGCCATTATAAATACATATGTGTTCAAAACTTTTTAGGGCAATTTTGAATTTGAACAATAATCTTTTCTTTTGTCCCGATTAATACTTTAAAATACAATATTTAAAATGTAATATTAAAAACATGAAACTTTTAATCTTTTTTTGAAATTTTACAATTTTATTACAATTCTTTGTTAAAACGACGTTAAAAAATACGAGTGGTAACATTTATCAGTATATCGAATTAAAATTTGCAAAATAGAATTATTATGTAAATGTATACGATTATTTTTTATTTATTATTTGAAAAATGTCTATGACTCTTAATAATATTATATACTTTTTACATTTGTTTGAATATGTCCATATTATATTTTATTTTAGCAAAATAAAATTATGCTCTTACGTAGGATTTATGAGAAATTATTTAACTGGTGGACCGATAAAAGCAGGAGGATGTATAACAATTGGTGGATCAACTTGCAAGAGAATAGAATAGCAACAGAACTGTAATTAAAATAGTTTACGAACGTCCTCCAAAGGTAACCACGAAAGATCCACACAAATGATCCTTTGATCAATGAATTCAGATAGTATGTGCGTTTGTACATGTATGCCGATTACCACTGACAAATACGTAGACACTTCCTTTGTTTCATATAATTGGGAATCGATGTATCACACAAATACAATGCTTGAGTTTAGTCATGATTATATATATATATATAATGCTATCTAAATAATTTTAAAAAATATATAATTTTTAATCTAAATTATAACCGACAAATCAGTAAAATTAGAAATTCGAAAAGTATTATTAAATGTATTATTAGATGTTAAAAATTAAAATAATAGTAAAATATCACTATAAAAAACTAAAAGTCATCATCTTTTATTAATTGCGTAATATAAAAAACACACTAAATATATTACAATCTTACAAAATATATTAAAGATAAAAATTAATTTTAAGCAATTAGTTTAATAGTAATCTATATTTTTCTCGAAATTATATAACTGTAAAAAATTTATGTAATTTTATGATAGATACGTCAAAAGTAATTCTACAATTCATCATTTTATTTATATACATATAAATTTAACTGACAAGAATATCGCAGAGAAAGAATCTATATAAGCCAAAAATTTGAGGGAATAATTGATAGCGAGAAAATATTTGGCAAGATTGAATGCGGCAAGAGTATATAGATCTGTGTACATGTTGTCTAGTATCTCGTGTTACGAAGGGAACGGAATCAAGTGAAGACGAGACAGAGAATGCAGACCAGAAGGGAACATAGATAGAAGGAGAAAGATAGAGAGAAAGAGGACGAGGGCGGCAGACGATCCGAGCTCTGTTAGCAGCATATTGTAATGCGTCGAGAAGTTGGCGAATAAATCGAAGAAGCGTTGAGAGTAAAATTAGATAACAACTCTCGTTCTGGCTGCTACCGGTAGAGAGCGGCTCTTCCCGAACTTTTAAGGACCATCCTCTTATTCCCCATACCTCAACCATCGCACAGCTCATCTCCTCTTTCCCTTCCTTCGGCTTGCTTTTCCTGTCTTGACTCCCGGTCGTACTTCTTCCTGGCGCGGCAGTTCTCGACATCCGATCTCTCTTTCTCTCTCTCTCTCTCTCTCTCTCTCTCTCTCTCTCTCTCTCTCTCTCTCTCTCTCTCTCTCTCTCTCTCTCTCTCTCTCTTTTTCTTTCTCACTGTTTCTTTTTCTCACTCTCTCATTCGTTGGCGCGATGAGGGTCTTTACCTTCAGCTACTCATTTATTTGGAGCTTACATTATTAGGCGTTACTCCATTTCAACATTTGTCCATTTCAAAATAATAGATTGCCTTGGGGAAAGAAGAAAATACTCCTTGATTTGTTTTTTTCTAATGAGAATAACTTTGAATATTTCCCATGATAATAACCATTATATTTGCAGTGTAATGCATTGAAATTAATTGTAATAATTATGTATCCTTATTGATTTCGTTTCTTATTTTACGATGAGTATAACGCGATGTTTGTAAACTTTTTGTTGCTTGTTATTTGGATTGAAAATATATATGCGGAGAGAAAATAAAAATATATTATATATCTTATGATATTTTCTAGAAGATATAAAACTCAATATATTTGTATTAAATTTTGTATCGAAACACGGACAATATGCAGATGGGATTATAAGTTGAGTGAAAAGCTTTAATATACGATTTAATATGTAATAATCTTTCTGTCTGAATGTATTATTGAAACTAGTTAAACCGATGAGATCACTGGTGAATTATTGTATAAATTCAAGTGTAATGCAACACTATAATAGATTTTAATCTCTCTTATTAATGGAATTATTATTTGTAAAGTGTAGCACTAAATGTGTTTAAATAATATATATTTATATAAATATGTATTTAAGAGAATTTATATATATATATATATATTATATTTATATATATATATATATATATATATATATATATATATAAATTCTCTTAAATACATATTTATATAAATATATATTATTTAAGCACATTTAGTGCTACACTTTATATACTGAAATATGCTCTAATAGTTATGTTGTCTCTTTTACTTTATTCATATCTTATTAAAACAAATTTAAAAAGTGAGTATAATTAAAGAATACATAATTTTTTCCATTAATTTTTAGACTTGTTCCATATAAATATACATAATTTTATAAAGAAAAATAAAAGTTTTAAACTTTTAGAATATTGTATTAAAACAATAATCTCAGATTAATCTACTGTATACTATAGTATCGGAATTATTTATCAATTATATTTTCACAATTTTGACTTTTTAACAAAGAAAAATCAGCACTTTTTTTATATTAATTTCTATGTCAATATTAAATTTAAATAAAAAAGCAGTGAAACAAGATATTTAATTTGCATCAACGTACGATACTCTCTTCCAACAAAAGGCTTGGAACTCTCTGAATTCAAGTACAATATCTCAAGAAGCCGTAAAGCTCGTCTCATCAGTGCACCGTTGGATGATGCTTCTCGCAGCGAACGAGCGCGACGACTAAGGGCGGAACGAAAGGAGAGATGAAACGCGATAAAGCAAGGCAAGTCTCGCACCATGAAGCGGGTGTCCCGATCAAACGAGCTATTAGACCCGTGTTACGGCAACCTTCGCAGCAGCGACCAACCCTTGTCCGCCGGACTCAGTGTCGCCTCTGGGCCCCTAGGGAGAAGCAACGGTCTGCCTATTACATTCCACCACCCACTGCCTGCAGCGTAACAATCATAAATCTTCACGCAACGCCCAACCCTTTACTTCGACTCCGTATCCAGAGCTGTCACCTTGTCGGGGTAAATACCTTACTCCTTAATCTTGTCGCTGCGGTAAACTGGCTGTCACTTGCTTTTGCCAGGCGATACGCTCTGCTGAATGTGCGACGCGCTTCGCGAGCCGAATCCATAAGGATGCGTGTGAAACTGGAACGCGACTGATATCTGATGTGACACTTGTGAAAATTCGATCGGGGCTGATTATCCGAGAAACATATAGGTATATTGCTTTAGGGACAAGATGTAAAATCAGAATAATGTAAATTATATGTTTTATTATGCAAAAAATTTAAAATCTTTTAAATGTACAATTGTATCTTTTTTTGCTAGATTTTGTATAGATTAATATGTATATACAATATTAAATATAAAATAAGTATTGTGTCTACTTGTATATAATTGCATATAATACATGACGACTGTTCTTTCTCTAAGATCGGTTTCTTTTTTTGTAAATCTTATTTCAAACCAATTCATGCAATGCATTCTTTCTGCATTAAATTATACATGCAGAAAATTGTTGGGATATCTGAAAATTATTATTGCAACATTTACTTTCTTTTGCGACATTTTTTTTGTTATTTTTTAAGTAAATTTAGGGTCAATCTTTGCTTCTGTGTATCTATAACAACAAAGTAAAAATTTTATTAACTAAATATGAAAAAACGGCGTTTTCCATTGACATTTCTGAAAAGTAGCAGATATTCCGTGATTCTATGAACAGCAGTAACACGTATGTCAATTTCAGGTGCAAAAGTATTTTTGTGATAACGAATTCCCAAACGGGTTGACGTGAGGCTAATTATGTTTCGGGTGACGAGATCAAATAGAAGGTCGGAGGGACAGTTCTAAACGCAGGAATGAACACGTGAAAGAGAGAGATAGATAAATAGAGAGAGAGAGAGAGAGAGAGAGGAGAGAGAGGAGAGAGAGGAGAGAGAGAGAGAGGAGAGAGAGAGAGAGAGGAGAGAGGGAGAGAGAGTACATAACGGCATAGAATACGCGGAGGTGGTTGGGGTGCCTTGCAACCGGGGAATGGCAAGCGCGGCGGTTTGCGGAAAGCCGCAGGCAGGCTGAACCCGACGGATCTGGAATAATCATTTGCAGCCTGAATACATTACCCGTGCAATTTATTTTGGTTTGTTTCGGTTTTGTTTCCATGATTTAGTGAAGCTGGAAGTATGGGTCACAGCGTACACTGTGAACAGAAAGAGAGCGCACCGGTAGGAAAGGGGAAAGAAAGTACATATGTGTGGAGGAATCGGTGAGAATGCGCGGTGACTCTCTTTCTCTCTCTCTCTCTCTCTCTTTCCATCATATCGTATATACCTTCCTCTTTTTCTTGCTCTCTCTCTCTCTCTCTCTCTCTCTCTCTCTCTCTCTCTCTCTCTCTCTGTCTCTCCCACGCTTGCACACACACACACACGCATGCTCTCGCGCAATCACATCGGCTCTTTTCCTCGTTGGTTTTCGATCCACATCTCTCTCGATCTGCCGACCATGGCGACCTGCTGTGCCGCGACCAAGCGTCTATTGATTCCTGACGAGAGAGTAATGTTCCTCCATTAATGATCATGTTCTGAATAAATCATTCGATAAAATGGACCGTTGTTCGAACGCACCCACTCCGGGCCTACGTCAAGCCGGCCGAAGGACAAGCGCCAACAAATTGCCATCGCCCCTCGGCGGCATGCATGTCTCGCGTTGTACCTCCCTGTATGAAAGCAAAGGGATGAGAAGCTATGCTTCTCTCAATTTTCCTCTTCCGCATTGTAATGTTCGTGAGTCTTGGTTTTGCGATCTTGGAATCTCGGCGAATTGTTCTCTATTAAATATTAATTAAAATGGATGTTGGACATACTTGTTATAATTAAAATATTAATAAATATCGAAAAAGTTTGAATTAAAATATTTATGCTTATATTAAAATATTAATAGATATCAAAAACGATTAGATTAAATATTTTAAAAATGTAGATATTAAAACCTAATTTTTTTTATTTAAAAATGAAATTTTTATTACTTTCTTTTACATTATTATTTTTTAATAAAATAAATAAATATATATATATATATATATATATATATATATATATATATAGCAATGAGAATTTTATTTATTTGCATTACATACACCAAAGTGGAAATTTAAAGCGAAAAAGAAGCTATAGTTATCAAGAAAAAGGAAAAAAAAAGAGAGAAAGTTAATATATAATTGTAAAAGGAAAAAAACGGTGAAGGAAAACGCACGCGTACTTAACTGCGACAAGTAAACCTCAGAAGTTTTCGATGCATTTCGCAATTGGAATTGGCGTCTCTTGAGATGTCGGGAAATGAGCCTGCATTGAGACAAATGGCATGGGAACGATGAATCATCGTACGTCAAAAGCAGGAAGTGAGAGCATCATTTTGCAGCGGCATGACGGAACTTCGTGAAACATAGCCTGTGGTATATAAAGAATCGTTTTTCTCCTCCCTTTTCCTATCTTTTCATTGAGCCGAGTCCGCAATACCGTATCTTTGCACAGCGAATAGCAGCTCGATGATTGGAAAAGGTAGATTACAAACCGGTGGCGCAGTCAACAAACTCGCGCAGAAAAAAGTACAGAATGTAATAGCGTAATATGCCTTTGCAAAAATGTCTATAAAAGACAATTTGCTTTTTAAAGTAAGACTTTAAAAATGCTTCTTTTTATTTAGCATTTAGATTTAACAAGCACCTTTAAAATACTTATTAATTTTAATTATATCGGAAGTCATATTTTTTTTATTCTCTAATATCTTTATTTTCTCTTTATTATTTTTTTATTCTTTCCTATTCTCTAATATCTTTATTTTCTTTTTTTTATTTTAATATTAATTTCTTAAAAAATGTTATATCTTATCAACATGAAATATTTTTTTAATTAAGAAATTCGTACCTGTAACTAAAAAAATGTGTATACTGTTCACTGCACATAATTGTAATTAACGATAATGTATTTAGATAAACTTGAAAAGATCTTCACGCGCGTCTGTAAATAATGTTGTTTATTTTTTCGTAAAGTAACATCTTCAAATGTTTATTATTTATCTTGAAACACTTCCAAACAAATTGCTTTTTCCAATTCAAGTCAGTTGTCGAAGATAACAGTGCTCGATTACAATTTATTTCAAACATATGTACCACATGCAGAAGAAACTTTTATTATAGTACTGTTTCGAAAGGATTACTTGAAAACCGAGCAAAAATGTGTCTTGCGTCAATGTTCTTATACGTATCTCAATTAGAAAAAAAGAGCAACGAATTCTTGACTTGACAACTCGAGAAAAAACGCAAGAAAAAGAAAAAAGAAGAAACAAGTACAACACGAATGAGACGACACTAGAAGAAAAACCTTAGATGGCGATTCGTGTATATGCTACTCGTGTACCGGTGGACTACTTTCAGCCGGCTCGTTAACGCGCTGCAACATCCAGACATGAGAGAGAAAGAGCGGAAAATGCTGGAAAGAGGTCGAAGCATTTTCCAATTAGCGTTAAACAAATATCCACACGCCTTTCACTCGGGTAACGCCAGGCAATATCCACGTTTGCAGCTATGTACCTTCATGGACGCCGAACACGACCAAGGAAAGGGGTAGCTGTACGGAGATGTGCGGGATGGGGTGAAGGTGGAAACAACTCGTTCGCCGGTGGAATAAGAAGAGCGGAAGAAAAGGACGCCAAGGATGAGGAACGCGAGGGCGCCGCCGGGTTGCAGCTCGAATTGACGAACGCGAAAGAACTGAGCGGAATTTCGCATTTAATCAGGCGAGCAACGAGACTACGAGACTCGTTGGCTCGCGAGTCAGCGAGAGAAGAAGCATGGAGGAATAAAGCGTAGAAAGCGCTAAATGGTATCTGAAGTGGTTCCTTTCTGACGAGCGCGAGAGGCGAACAGCCATTTGGTCGGCGAGTAGTCGGGAAGATGGTGAGATCGAGAGCGGGAATGGAAGCGGTGGGTGCTTTTAATCTTTCGCTCGTGCGAGGATGCGCCCATTACTGCAAATTAAACTCCCTCGGGAGCCCCCGGCGCGGCGTGTGACTACCGGCAGAGAGCTACAGTAATCTGTCCACGAGCAACGTGTATATATACGTGCGGCATCGCGTCTGGTGAAAAACGGATGGAGAACCAGATGCCCGTCGTCCTGGATATAGGATTTATAGCCGTTGCCCGTACGACATGCTGCGATCGTGAATGAAAGAGATTAACTTCTCGCGAGAATGACGGTGTTCGGTACCTATAGCAATTACGCGCCACGTTATTCCGAGGTGACCGACAGATTTGCGATATAAATTCGCAAAAACGTCAAACGTCTATTTATTTGTAAATGAAGAGAGAATTTGTATATAGAAAAAAAATAAGATATAATATTAACTTGGAAATCATTGTTTCTTGATAAATTTAAGAAATAATTGTTTTTCAATTTTTTCTTTTTATCATATACAATACATTGTAATCAATATGACATAACTGTAAGATTGCTCGTAAATATTACGAGAATATATATTATCAAAATTTATACATCTTTGAATATATAAATATTGTAACAGAGATAGTAATGTACAACTATATGGTTCTCAGGAAGTTGAGGTGTCGACGCATCACGATGTACGAGCTTCTTCATGCGCGTTCAATCGCACTTTTCTGCTCCCCTTTTTCCATTCCTCATAGGCACGCCGAACGAACCGGTAGTTCTAATTGAATATCAGGCGAAATGTAATTACGGTTGGAATTCATGCTTCGTCGGAGCAAATAATTTGCCATGGCACGGAATACAGTGGAATGGTAACGAGGGGATAGGACGCGAAGGGTGTGTTGAGAGCGCGCGCGCAGGAGCGCGGAGGCGGCAGAGCTCGATGCGTTATCAAAACTTTGATAATCCAATCGATTACCAATGCAATAATTGGTGGCCGAGCCGACGGAAGAGGGTGGGATTTTCGCTCGTGCCGGGATTCGGCGGAGAGGGTGATGCGCGGGGGGATTAAGTGGAATGGGTGGATACTCGTATGTCGGGGTGATATCGGGGGGTTGATATGGGAAATGGGTGGGAAGGGGGTGGCGTAGAGTGGGAGAAGAGGGTGGCAGGGAGAGTAGGTACCATTGTAAATTAACGATAAACGAACTGGCGCTCATCAAAGAGCCCCTGCGCTCGTAATATCTGTCCGGTTAATCCATTTACCGACAACGGTAATTCTCTGCTGTCGCCGCCGCTGCAGCCCTCTGGCCATCTAGTCTTCCACGAAACAGGATGTTCATCCCCGCAAAATGGAAGAGGCAGGGCCACGTGATCGTAAACGAGTTTCGATGCAATTCGCGACGTTAATCCTGGTATCGTTTCTGTGATCCTTACACACGAGCCGAAAAGACAAGACCGTAGTGCAAACAGTATTACTAACTTGATATAAACCAGACGGCGCCGATATATGCAAATACGTATGTATATGAGCGGAAACGTTAAGTTTCTCGTCACCATTAATAATTCAACGATGTGTCAGAATTTTCATCGTCAAGCGAAAACTTCATTAATTAAAACTATTTAATTAAACGAAAATAATCTAAGTTTCTATATATAATATATTTTTCATTACCGATCATCATGCTTGATCTTTGATAATTTCTTTGGAAAATCTTACAAAGCATAAACTTAATGTAAAATTAAGATTCTATAAAAATACAATATATTTTAATCTTGAGAAAAGATTTTCTTTATTGATAATTGCATAATTTTATATAGATATTTTACAGATCGAATTGTCAAGACGGAAGAAGAACAGAGGCACCAGTGAACAGTTAATTTTATTATATTTCTGCTTCCACAGTTTCCAAACTCTCAATAATCGGATTTTCCGGCAAAATTTATTCCAGGATTAGAAGGTAAGAACTTTGATAAAATTAATGATCTCGGAGGGGAGGGGAGGCAGAAATTTATATTTTATAAATAATTTTTTTTTCTTTTCGCGTGTATGACTTGATTGATGATTTATTTCACATATATATTTTATATCTTTTTATGAAATATTTATATACTTTCATAAAATTTTGAGATAAAATTGAGTTTTATGTTTTTTTAAATATATCAGATGTATAGACATTTAATACAGTTTTTTAAGAAATTATTCGATCATTTTGCGGCATCACATAAAGTCTGAACAAGTTGAAATTTGATTACTAGCAACGCATTCTACCGAACGAATTCTAAAGGGCGAAATTCAGGGGATTCAAGAAGATAGTTCAAGGGCGTTTATACTCTGCAAGCAATTGAACATCAAAGGTCTTTAGTCGTTTGACGCTTCGCATGTTTACATTCAATAGAGGCGGTGCAAATGTTCCAGATACTATTAGCAGCCGGGCGTTTGGTAAATGTACGAAGGATTGATCCACATTTAACTAGCAATTTCCAGTTTGTACAACATAAAAGTATACGGTAATTTATTGCATCATTTTTTTATATTATTTCTTAATTGAATCTGCAAATAATAGAGTTACGTGCTATAAACTTATTTAAAATATTTGTTTCACAGAATAATTTTGCACGTATAAATGCAGCACTATTTTCCTATTACTGGGTTCGCACTTTAAAGATGTGTTTCTAAGGTCAAGTTTGATATTACCGCGTTTTATTTGAAATAAATCCAACATATTAGAAAGTTATCATTCTCTTTCGCGACATAGAACTGGAACCGCAAATTTCCCGAAAAGCACTTTGCGGAATATGAGATTCGCTCGAAACGCTAATGAAATCCGAAGGGCAACGAGCAATTTCTGAAGGTGGCTTACTGGCCACGGCTTAATCTAACTCGGAGCCAGACTTTGCGCCGCGGGAGTTTCGTGCCGTTGGTTCTCGAGGAAGCCATCTCCGAAACTTGTCCCCTAAACGGGGAAGCATACGTCACCAACAATGAAACTTAGTTCGATGAGAAAGCCTAGGGTGTCGATTCGACTTAAAAGCGTAGAATATGAAAACTTATGTTATTCGAAAATACTTTTAATAAAAATATGTTTTCTAAAATTATTACATTCTTATTTATAAGAAATCAGTTATAATAACCGTTGCATTTTTGTATACGTCTATTTGTTTAATAAATATTTAAAGCTGTATGTTCTAATATAAGTTTTTAAATATGCTACATTTAATTACTTTAAAATATATTTAATTCTTTAAATGATTTTTAAATAGTAAATAATAGATGAATAATTTTCCAAATAGTTTCATTAATGTCTTTTACAAGACAGGTATATGAAGCTAAACTTGATGTTCACGTGACATATAATCTACCTTGATCCTCATGAATAATGAAATACTTTAAAGCAGTAGAGCTAGCTGCCATAAGACGAGTAATTGACATTTATATTTATAGACATTTATATTTATATATTATACATATACTAGTATATAATATAACGTGCGCTGCGAGCGCACCATTCATGTATTTTATTGTTTTATTAGTCTAGTTTATATATATATATATATATATATATATATATATATATATATATATATATTAAAACATTTATTATAACAATTTTTTATAAAAGTAACATTTTTAAATAATTTTTATTATTTCTAATAGATTTTATGTAATTTTTGAATGCTTATTAATATAAATTATAATACCATTTAAGTGATTTTATTTACACACAAAAGTTGTATTTCTATTTTTTCAAAAACAGTCTTAACATATTTGTTTAAGTAATCTTTATGTTTAATATTTAATCAATAAGATGGAATTAGATTTAATCAATAAGAATAAATATGCTGCGAAACAATTTCAGTCGCGCAATCGTCAACGAAATCAATAAACAGAATACTTAAATATTCTAAATATAAAACATTGATTTCTTGGACAGTAATCGATAATGTACCTATGTATGATATGCGATATATTTCAAATATATTTTCTAACAAACTTCAGCGTTAAAAAGTACGAATATTATAAAGAAAAATCTTTGTTCTGCAGGATTTATCATTTTGCGTGTACACTCTCTGTTCCCTGCTTGCGCAGTAGTCGCGTTTGCGATGTGCTCGGCCACAATTTTTCCCAGCAATTTGTCTGACAAACCATAACACAGATCTAAAGGGGCAAGAAAAAAATAGCAGGCTATGGTTTTCTCAAAAAATATAAATTGTCCTACGGTTGAAAAAGCAAGAAAAAGTTATACTAATAAAACTTTGATAAATAAATGTGAAAGAACATATATTAAAATAATAAGATGATAAGAAAACAGTATCTTTATTTTGCAATACAAAAGTAATTTATTAAAATATAATAAAAAGAAAAATTAAAATTATTTTTAAATAAAAAAAGTTGGATATATACTAAATCTTTTGTAGAAAAATATATTTATTTTTTATATATTACTGTAAATTATTAACAAATCTGTTATATAATTTATTTTATGTGGCATTTTTTAAAAGCAAGAAAAATTCAAAAAATTTTGTAATAAATATATATTAAAGTTATCTTTTTTTATAAATAATGTTTTACTTAATCACTAAAATAAAGTATTTTTTGATACAATATTTATGTACATATCAACAAATGTTTTCTTTATCTTCTCAATATACTCATTTATGATGCTACATTTATGATATCGCTCGTTTATTACGTTTTAGCATTGTACCTACGATCGCCATTTTCCCCTCCAAAAGTAAAATTTTATCCATATATATTGAGCTTTTGGCTATCAAAGGCTTTTATCGTTCATGGCCTCTCGATTGAAATCAGGCAACCATTTTTATTTTATATATCTGAAAAAACGTAAACGTGATTCGAATAGTGCGGCTAAAGAGTCGGCGCTTTCATACATTTATATAAGAAAGAAAATATGTCATTAATGCATATTGCTTACATATGTTATCTATTAATAATTTCGAAATTGTAATTTGAGCTATTGTGGGAAATATAAAATGCAATTATTTTCATAAACAATATGTATATAACTCAGTATTATATTAAAATCATATTGTAAAAGTATAATATTTATAAGTTATTTTATGTATAGTATTTATAAGTGTTTATTTTTCTTCTCAAATATTAGGTTGCAACATTTACGAAACCATATCTTTGAAATACGTGCAATTCGCTATCATATAGAAAAGGATGGTCGCCTTTCTGGATATGGCCTTAGGGCCGTTTGTTCGATATTTATTGGAGTTACACATAGAACGTAGGGGGGCACATCCGGTATAATAATATCTATTTTCCGGGCAGCGACGCAGGATGAGTAGAAGTACGACGAGAAATCCAGCGGAATGGAACGGCGAGGACGACTACACGATGACGTCGATGTCGACGCGGTGGCCCGTCGTAAATGTGGCCGCGTATGGTAGAAATGAAGATAAATAAAATGAAACGAAGGAAAATAGAATGGTCGAAGAACAGGGGAAAACGTAGATGCAATGTGATGGTGGTACCGAAGGTGTTACGTGAATGCAATGCCGATTGACTAAACCGGATGTCTCCTCTTTTATGTTATATGTTGATATCGACTGATACCTACATTGTTGATTCAATTGATAATGTTTCTATTTATGCCTTAAAATATAACATAATACATATATAATGTAAATATAAATATTATTAAATATAATTATAAATATTAAATTTATTACAAATTATTTTGAATAAATACGCGCTGTTTTTATTTATATATAAATCAATAGATTGATATAATTGAGATATTATGTTGATACACGTAAACGCTTTTTTTAGTCGAAAATACGAAATAAAAGTACATATGAAAGTAAACAACTGTATTTCATAGAACCAGCAAAACTTGTTAAAAAAATAAGTAACTTTTCTGTAACAAGTAATATAGGCGAATTCGTCCTTTGTTCGTGCTACATCAATATAAAATCGTTTAACGGACGGTCACCAAGCATCGAACCGTGGATTCCCCGAGGCAGGATTCGACGAATATCAAGTTCTTGACGTACATTTCATAATCACATCATCGCTATGTAAGATCGTCGAGAGAGCAAGAAGAGCGAAGCTCTCAAAATGCGCGCGTGACAGAGATAACTTAGAATATAAAGAAGATACGAAGAGAGAGACGGAGAAAGCAGTCATCTATAGTATGCGAGTTGCGCTGCACCGAGCTGTCTCATGTTACGGTAAAACGTGACGGTGGAAGAGAGCATAAACGAAGATGACGGCGGGCGAAAGAGGGAGGTCAATAGCTCCCACGTGCCAGAACGTGCCGCTGGAATTTAAATGTATTTTATTTAACAGGTGAAGCTCTCCGAACGCGCGCGCTCCAGCCGTTTGGAGCTTTGAGCCTTTTTCCCTCGAGGAGTCTGCTCATCGACGCACTCTTTTCTCCCCCATCGACTGTCTCACTCCCCTCGTCTTATTGAGAATACTCGTTAATTACATGCGCCTCCCTCTGACGTACCGTTCTTCATGATTCGACTTTGCTCCGCCGGTCTCTCTGTTCTCTCGGTTTAAACGTTGAACTCGCCGTCTTTTCCGAATACGAATTAAAAGCGTGCAGGAAGCGAAGCCGTGTTTTCAGGTGAGACCAGCCGGAAAAGAGAGACGGCGGAATATTCCCGTTCGACGAGCGTCAGTCGATTCTGTCAGAATACTTTGGTACGTACATTCTTACATTGCTACGTTTCGCGGCGGATGGTCTATTCAATAAATCGTTAATAAACGAAATTACGCGTTGGCGTTTTTTTTTTCTTTTTTTGTGTCATCGTTATTAATGTTCGCTATTCTACTGTGAAGAAGGAGAAATTTATTAAATTTTTAACTCTGTCTGAATTACTAAATCTGTTTTGAAAGAGAGACTCGAATATTTTTTATGAAAAGAATATGCCGATGAATTGCAACTATTATGGCTGCAGCCAGATGAATGTGACAAGTGATTCACGATATGACATGATATATATTTATATTCATGTCGTATCTTCAAAATTGCGTATATATATATATTTTGCAGGCGGTTTTTTTTAGAATCAATGTGCTTTTTAAATATATTTTTCCTTCTATGGAAACACGCAAGCTCTTTCTAACGTTACTTTGCTACCTGACATTAGCATACGCGCCTTCAAATGTACATAAACCCATCGCAAAAAGCGAATGTCAAGAGGTGAGATAATGGATTTGACAAGATACTCCCCGAACAACCATTATTCGGTACGTCTACGGTAGCAACAACACGATATCAGCCTTCTGAAACACTGAGTGCGAGAGAAAGGCTACCATCCATTTATTCATAGCGCTTCATAAATAAATGTATGAAAGCGCCAACGCGCGGGCGGCAGCTACTGGGCCAGCGCTCTTCTTTTTCCATCGCCGGCCGCTGCGCCGTTCTGTGTAGGTATAAGCTACCTTTTTCAAGTTGTATACATTTATTGTGCGATAAGGAAGAAATCCAACAGGCGTACGCTTAACGTACTACAGGTGAGTTACAAGACGGTCTATTTACGCGAGATTGCGCCGAACGGCCAACAGGGATTAAAAGCGCGATAGAGACTATGTGCATACGAGTTATGCATTTTACGTGCATGTCACGCGGCTGAAACTTTGAGATATAATTCATATCCGAACACGTAGCTGATATGAACCTTCACAGAGATAGATGCCATAGCATGCTCCAACTGCCATGTGCGGATAACGCTTTGTTGATGTAGATGGCGGATTATTGTTGGAGATGCTGAAACTTTCGTATTATCTATGAAAAGTTTACAAAGAGAGAGAGAGAGAGAGAGAGAGAGAGAGAGAGAGAGAGAGAGAGAGAAGAGAAGTTCTCAACTAATTAAATTAATTAATTAAAATTAATAAATGCATTTTCGTTTAATCTGATATTTCAAGAAGAAATAATAAATGAACGAATTTAAATAAAAAAATGATTACATGATTACCAGAAATAATATCATTATGTTTATTCAGAACATCTTTTCAAACTCATTACTCATCGTGAGTAACGAATTAGAGTTTTCACCATTGTGATTTCCAACTTTGTATGCGTGATGGCCGACGACGGAAGACAATTTCTCATTGATTGCATAAATAATTTAATTAGGAGACAAAAGGAAGGTGATCGATAAAGGAATACGAAAACGGAATCTTTTATTTCACGATTCAAGAGTTCTTCAAGGACAGATTAGTCTGGAATATCTTTCACTCTCGTGGAAGGACGAGACGGTTGGAAGGGGAATGATGTGCGAAAGAATGACAAGTATAGTAAGAGATTGGCGCCAAGACAGAAAACTTGCCATTGTATACTACCTAGTTTACAATACAGGATTAAGTTGGCGACCGCGCTTCCCTAAACCTACGTTTCTGCAAGCGAAACTTAAAGCTCTTGATAAGCTCTCGCGTTCTCCATTCTTCACCTTCTCTACTGAGAATGCCAAACCTTTCGCTTCCTGGGGAATTAATGCTTTGTCTCGTTTTTTATGTACAAACTCTCTCAAAATCTACTGAAAAAATATTTTAGTAGTGAAAGCTCCTTATATCTATTCACCAAGTAAAATCTCTTTTACGATCAGCATTATCAGCTACTTGCATACTTTAAGAATAAATAAAAATTCGTTTTATACCGCAACTTTTGGAAAGTTTTATGACTCGTATAATATACAAAAAATTATAATATAAAATCATTACTAGCTTTTGCTAATCGCATATCACAATTCATCTTAATGTAAATGATATTTTACAGTAACTAAACGAAATTAATAGTCAATATTATATTGTTCTCTTTATACAAAACAAATAATGTATCTTTACATAGACAATGTATCTTGGCAAAAGAAATATACATTCTGTCCAAACTAAAAAGATTCGAAAGAATGAATCGTCATATGAAATTATTGCGAGACTCCAGAGAGAAAAATAAGCTAGAGCTAACTCAGACATAATACTTTGTGGTGGTGGCGTTACCGAAGGGTGGTTTGGCATACATGTCCAAAAGAAATAGTAGATATACAGTGTGTATGTGGGGATAGATATAATGTTATGGTACGTTGACCACCACGGCCCATGTACCTCCTAGCGCGCCAGTACTGCCATGCTACGTTGGATTTACTCCTCTTCCTCTTACTCGCCTTTCGTCCACCCTCGTTTTTACTTCTACCAGCATACGACTCTACGTATACCATCCCTTTTTGTATTCTTTATTTCCTCCGTTACCGTGCAAATTGTACTCTAACAAAAATATATGCTTTAATCAGCTTATTTCCGCTTCGATAGAAAATATGGCACCCTGGCAGCGCTCTCTGTAACTAGAACGCTTTTTGCGACGGTAATTATGATTGCCGACACGCGTTGAATAAAGTTTCGTTTTTCAAATCGTTCTTTCCTCTATTTTAGAACAGGTATTATTGTCACTCGATTAGAATTAACGATGCATTTACTGATAAACAAAAATACTACTTGTACTTTAAATGCAAAACTTTAAAGGTTGAATAATATCTATTCACGCATATGTATATTGCATAAATTACTTTTAATAAGATATATAATTTACTTGAATTTTTATCTTTATATATATGCCGAAATAAATACACTTTTTAATATTTGATATTGAAACTCATAAAATTAAGTAAAATAAATAATTTATTTAACATAAATAAATAATTTATTTGAACAATGTAATTTTTAGTCGTATTATTTAAAACAAATTTAATTCTGGTAAAAATTTTTGAAATTTTAAAAGCTGTATAAACTTATCATTTCTGTCTATCAGGATCAGTCCTGGTGTTTCTGCTTGTTCGATCTCGCTTGACACCATTGGTTGGAGTATTCGCTAGAGGCTTACGTAGTATCGGTTCGCTCACCCTCGGCGTATACGTCGCTTTAATTTGCATTCCTACGACCTTCGTAAAATAAAGGTTATCCCGGGCGCGAAGCACGTTTCGAAACTGAATCCGCTTCCCAACCCTTCAATCCCACCCCCTTTCCAACTCTTACTCACACTACACCAACGACATATCCTGCTTTCATGCTGCGAAAGGCGAACTGTTATTGCAAATAGGCGAAATCGTCCTGGCGATCCCTGCTATGGAGATATCATGCGGTTTGCAATATCGAGGTGAAACGACACGGAGGATAATTTTCCCATAGGAATCCAGCAGGAACACTATCACGACATTTGAATCCGGAAAGCCGTCGAGCCGTTCTCAGGACGACCGTTTATGGTTGATGTCACGTGCGAGAATGCTGAAACCCGATCTCTGTCTCTCACGCGATGTTGTCCGCGTGTAAATATTGGATTTTCAAAAAGACATTTATATATATATATATATATAAGTATAATTTTACGTGTGGAAATAAAGGCGGAGAACATTATACGCTTACAAAATTATTCCCTGTTATTTCAAAAATACATCATATTTAATGTCTTAAATCTTAAAGTAATTAATTTAAAGTTTTATCACTATATTAATCTTAATTATGTTTTGTGTGTGTGTGTGTTGTATTAATTTTAATTATATATTTTGAATTTTGTTAATACTTTTTCAAAATATATATACCTTGCAGTGTGAATTTTGTGAAATAAACTTTCCTCGTGGGAAGTCAAATTTGATATACCGGAAAGCTCGTTCCCGCGGAAAGTTCGCTGATAACGACCGCTCGTTCAGCAGACAGCGCTGAAACATCTCCCAACAATCACTCCGGCAAATTCCTAATTCCCATACATCACATTCGCGGGTATTGAAAATTTAATCAGATCCAAAAACGCATCGCGCGAAACGATTGGTCAGCCTAGCGCGTATTTTTGACGCGTTGCACCAGAGCTAGAGTCCTGTATGGGTGTGTGTCACGGTTTGACCGATTTACCGGCTGGTGTTAGACGCGTGTACACGTACATGCATGCGCATTTGTCGGTGCCGCCGACACGACGACAATGACGACGATACTGTACTGGTGGCGGTGGTGGTGGTGGTGGTGGAAGGCAACATGCCAAACTGTCAGACAGCTAGCAGCATACAACTCGGCTACACGTGTTCACGGGGCCCCTCTGTAACCATTGGTATGCCAATACGATGCAGCAGCTCGTCCTGCACCCCTCGCCACCCTTTCGAGCCGAAACGCCTTACGGTTAAGCTATCTGATAACCCTTTAACGTCACTGTGACCTAGTATGCTGCGTCTGCACGCACGCGGACTTCCGGCCACCTACCGCCCGGTCTTAATTGCTTTGAGTCTTGTACCTTTGTCCTTTCCCCTCGGTAGGTAGTCGGTACTGCGAGGTACCGGTGTGTTGCCGCGGATGTTCCCGCTTATCAACGCGTGTCGTGTTTATTAGTAAAGCACACAAGACGCTAAATAACTATATAAATTTTGTTACGCTAATTTCACAAATGCGAATGTAATCCTACTAATGAAATAATTAATTTATTTTGCGTGTTACCTATTTTGTATTCTTGGTGATGTGTGCATTATTCAAGTTTAATCGTAAACAACTAAATTTTAAATGTGTGTCTTTATATTTTTATTTTATAATTTTTTAAAAAGATATATATTTTTTATATCAAGATATTTACTTATTAAGGAAAAAGCAGTATTTACATATTTTGCAATGTAAAGCTTTCTAATAATTACATTTTATAAATTTTAAAAAATTATAACATTTTAATTTTTGTAGAGAATAATTTAAAAAGTTGACTCGATGTTTGTTTAAAATGTATAGATGGGTTAGTTATTTCCGTTGAATATAAATAAGTATATCTAAAGCAAAGAAAGATGAATAAATCGGTGAATGATTGCTCAACTCTAAGTTTCAGAGAAATCAGGTTAAAACTGTAAGAAACTGAAAGAGTTCTGAGAGAAAGTCAACAAGAAGCATTGATAGAGTCACCAGTCATCACACAAATGATCGACCATCGCTTTTATAAAAGGCAAGCAAAAATTTTAAAACTGCATACTCTTTTTAAAACTCTTTCCGTAACCTACATGCGAATAAAAAGAAATATGCGTTTTACAGATTCCGCATAACCATAAAGCTTATTAGCATGAAATGTAGAACACAAGTTTGAGATATATGCTAAAAGCAAGTAATTGTGAAAAGGAAACATTCCTACATTCTACTGAATCTAGACAGTACAATATCTTTGATGTTGGAGAGAAAAAGAATAAATCCGGAAAGTATACTTAAGAATAATAGAGAGAGAGAAAAATATACTTTAGAATAAAAGAAAATAAATCTTTTCGTGTAGTTATATCAGATCCTTGCATAAAAATAAATTTGTTTCTTTTTGTAAACTTTAATTTATTTAAAAAAAAATGCTAAAACTAAAATATGTTTATTTAATTTTATGTAATGTGTTTAATGTAATTATCTTATGTGTTTAATATCTCTTTTTCTAAATTAAATATCTTTTAATAAACATCGTCATATATCATATATTTTCTACAGCATACTTTTCAAAATATAACAAAAAAAGTTTTTAATTAAGAAAATATTTTTAAAGCTAATTATTATTTGAATCTTTTTGTTTTAGTGTGTATATTTGAATAAAATATTAAAAAAATACCATATACATGGAATATATGTTAACAATTGTATTTTTTTTGTAGAATGCCATAGTGAATTGCTCGCTTTAACAGATACCCAAGGAATCAGCTGAAACCACATAGAAACATAAAGGGATTGGAAGCTTTGATAGAGTCAGCAATGGCCAAAGCATACCCGGCACGACGAGAGGACAGCGTTCGGAAGGTGGTGGAATTGCAAGAGCAGGTTAGTATCGCAGGGGCGAGTATAGTTATTGCTATGCATATGGTGTCCTGAACAATAAAACGGAATAGCCACGGTGCACTATAGGAGGGTGTAAGGGAGAAATGGGATTTTAGAGTCGGTTTTAATCGGGCTCCGGTCGAACATGGCGGGGGCGAATTGTACTGCGAAAGCAACTCCCGTACATTTCTCCCTTACTCCTCACGATCTGCCCTCGGTTCCCTCACAATTCCCCTCTTTCTTCCACTGACTCGCGAATTTCTCAGTCCCACTCTTCACATTTCGATCCTGTTCGCTCGCCCACCCTTTTACACGTCGACGCGGAGAATCTACCGATAGGCGAACGCACACATGCGTTCACCCGTGTACAATGTGTACGTTTGTGCACCTGACGATGTCGCGCTTGTTCTGCTTGCGTCGTCCAATGGGGAAGGTTAAGGTAAAGCGATAGAAAGAGCGCGGGGCGAAAGAGAGAGAGAGGCGAAGTTAAAGGGAACCGAGCGGATACAGGGTTAGGCGCCGGATTGTATCTATTCGAGCACGAAACGGTTTACATTTACTAAAAGTTTCCAATTGCATGGAGCGCGCCGGATATCCACTCTACTTTCCTCTCCTTCAGAGACGTCATTTTACTGCTGGCGATAGTTGGAGAGGTGCAAGCCAGGACGGTGGCCTCTACCTCTATCTCTTCCGCACCCGTGCTCGTTCCTCGCTCGCTCAACGATTTCAAAGTCGTAGTAGAGAATCGTTTCGCAAATCCTTGGAGGAGGCGTATCGAGGTTGCTTCGTACACCGGCACTTCGATCTCACTTCGTATCGTTCTTGCTCGACTTTGTCTCTTTCTGTCTCTCGTTATCTATAATGGGTTTTCGTTGTTCTTCAGCAAACTACGAAAATCTTATCGGCTGCTTAAACTCGTAGCCACGTCATATAATTACACACATACAAAGCATTCTGTGAAATTGCATCGATCAGTGTGAATCTTTGTTGTAAGGGTTTAAAAGTGCTAATATCACCAGCGCTTTCGTAAACATGATAATTATCAGTTTCAAATACTCGTCGAATAATATGGTAAATTTTCTCACAGAGATCAATATATAATATGTAATTAATTTGTACTTTTTTATACATGTGCAAAATATTTGAAGATATTTGAAACGCATACACTTGCGTATAACAAAGAAAACGCGTTAAGGCCGAAAATGAAAAGAAAACTGCATGTTAAAATTGGAGGGTCACATCGTGCCGGAAAAAAATAAGCATCGATAAAAGCCAGAAGAATATCATAGCCGAGGATCGAGGGTTACCAAAATGAAAGTGTATAGCGAGGAGAGGCGACAAGGGGATGAATTTTTTGGTGAAACATGTGAGAAAGACAAAAAAAGAGAGAGAGAAAGAGAGAGAGAGAGAGAGAGAGAGAGAGAGAGAGAGAGAGAGAGAGAGAGAGAGAGAGAGAGAGAGAGAGAGAGAGTGAAAGAGAAGAGAAAATGTGAGAAAGTGAGAGGAAAGGAAAAGAGAAAGAGCGACGAACTGGTTACAAAGTTGCGAATTAAAAACACAAAGAAGGACGAGTCGATGAGAAGAGGGGGTGAGTACCGGCCAGGGAAGGGTAGATTTGAGACAAAGGGTGCCGCGGGAACAATGGCTTGTAATCTCGAGCCCTTAGAATAGCCCTGTCCTGCGCTGCTCCGTTCAGAATGCCTTTCGCCCTCCAACCTCGAATCGAAACCACGGCTCACGATTTTCGGTTCCCTAGCCTGCCCCTTCGCCCCCTTCCCCTCCCTCCTCCCTCTCAACGAGCAGCTTGTCAGATCTGGTCGAGTACAATGAGAGGGTTAAACGAATCAATTTTTGCGCGACTCTACTCGGAAATTCCATTTCCGTGAGCGACATCCGACTCACAGGAGATGCAGGAAGATAAAGGACGCGGAGCGCCCCGACGATGAGATCGTGGGCGGCGACGAGTGGGCTGGAGTCGTAAAAAGGTAAAGAGATTTCGTGGCCACGATCGTATTTCCACGAAGGGACGTTGTGAAGAAGTGTTTCGAAAGGTGGCAAGGAAAATAAGAAGCTTACACGGTATTAGCACCGCGCTTTCTACCTGCCGGCGAGAAAAAGGACGTCTCGAAAGATTGAGTTTGAAAATCCTCGTATTAACAAGATACAATTTTTATTGGTATGCCTTATTTGCAATAGTAATTTATTAATTACAAATGTAGACTGTATAAATAAAATATTATGCGTATATGTGTATATATAAATTTTTTTTAACATCTTAAATATCTGTAATTGAATAATAAAATATTATTATATAATATATATATATATATATATATATATATATATATATTAATGTAATGTTGTTAAGAAAATATAAACTTGCATATCATAGTATTTAAAATTATTTATGATAATTGTAATAAATGACTGTTACCATTTAGAATTATTAAATGCAAATTAGGTTTGAGAAAATATTAATGCATTTATGAAATATATACGAAGCAAGTTCAATAGCTACAGAAACGGTAATCAAAGAAGAAGAATATTGTCAAACTTTCGCTGTACCGCGTTATCGTGTTACTTAGCTTCTCAGCTCTCCGTTGCTGCCTTACTACTCATTGCCTCACACCATCGCTCTCTTTTCCCGTTTTACATCTTCTTTGCAGTCCATCCACAAAGAAGAACTTCCGTGGATTACCATCTCGTCGCGGTTCTTGTTAATATTTATTAGATGCCTAGCGTTGGGAGGCTGCGCGGATCGAGAGGATTGCATCGTGTAAGGGGCTACGTGAAACTTTCGTGCTTCAACTCTGCGTCTTTTCAATGAGAAAGTGATTACGGACAAAAATAAAAAAAACGTGACACAGCAGTAGAATCTCTTGGATTTCGATTTGCGAACACAGCACTATTAGAATATTTAATGACTTTACGTTATACACAATTGCGATAGTCATTAGACAACCGACCTTCTATTTTTAATTTATGCGTTGAAAAAATCTCCAGCACGATTCAATAAATGTCACGATTTACTAAAAGTACTCCAAGTAATAGCATCTATTATTCAAATGTAATTGAAAAGATGTGAGACGTACATAATGAAACGTCTAAAGCAGATTACGTACTTTAAGTTAAATAAGTATCTTATAATTTAATTAATTGCGATGCTACTAATTTTTCTTTTAACTTTTTAATCCAATTAATTTTTCTCAAAACGCGGGACTAAAATATCAAAACTTACAGTCGCATAGCTTTCATCATTAATGCAAATAACGTCATGAAACGCGTATCTGCAGTAGCCATACACGTATACTTCAACGGTGGCGATGGATTGCAATGTACTGGTTCTCAGATAGCACGGCAGGGGAGCCGCCACCACGATGGTCGATGGTCCCCCCCGGTTTGCATTTCACAGCAGATATACGGTTATCTTGTACACGTCCGTGACAAAGCCCGTACGTTCTGGTTAAGCGCTATCTAACCCCGCACCCTCGAACGTCCCCCCAATCTGTGTCCGTATTAATTACGGTACTCATTAAGATATCCGGTAATTCGTGGCGAGGCTGCACCGCCGGCGTTTGCCGCACGTTGCGGCCGCAGCGGAGCACGAGCATCGCAAACCAGCGAGCCGCGGCGTTGGCACGGTGTTCTATCTACCGCGCAAGCACACGTAGAAACGGTCCCGGTATTAATTTAGCAAGAGCGTAATTTTCGTTAATTAATTGATAGATTGTCAACCGAGATAGGCAGGCGGAACCGCACGCGGTGTATGCTGGCGTAGTCCGCGAAGCGACTACGATGGTGGGGTTCTAGCGGAGAATGGAATGGAAAAGCTGATGGGGAATGGGGTTGGTTCTCTCAGTCTACGTGGCGAATTACTGTATGCGATCATCTACGGATTAATTAAATTCGATGTAAACGCGCGCGCGACGCCGTGTCACGTTGGGTTGCCATAGCGGGAAAATTGCAGTAAACGGTGATTCGTACGCGTGGATCGATCGCGGCCAACTTCCTGTGATTACCAATGTTTATTATATATCTATATTGACAAAATGTTAATGCGTTTATGATGAGAATATACTCTTTTGTCAACAAGAGATATATAAATTCGTAAATTGGGATGATTCAAAAAGTAAAATAATGATTTATAAACATCAAGCTGTTTTGCTACTTTTTTGTTTCACCTGTTGCAATAATATTTAAATCCTTCAAATTCCAAACATGTAAAAATAGAAATATCCAAAAAAAATATTATCGACAAGTTTTATCGCTGTCAGTTGAAAATTTTATGAGCCCTTTAAACGCAACACTTTTCTGAATAGCATATTGTTCCAACACGCGCGCGCAATATAATACATTAAAACAATCTAGCACTAGATAGAATTACGTAAACACCTGATTTATTAATTTATATCACGTACGTGAATCGAGATAATGTATAATTATTAAGAACCAGTGGTCAATAACTCTTTATCATTCACGTCCTGTTACAAGCTAAAATAAAATTAATCTCATAGAATAATTTAAAAGGATAGAAATAGCGCGCCTGATGAAATTGCTCGACGCTTTATTTAAAGTTTCGTAACCACACTGTACGCCAATTTTCTACCATGCTGCCAGTATGCCTGATCGATGATGCAGGAACGACATTAATAAGCACCCACGGCACACTGTGTACATGACGTATAATAATCTCGATGAATACTGTCGGGTCACATGCGAGAGTCACAAAAGCGGTCTAAATTTAGTATGCGATGACATGTTGCGAGTTTTACGAGGCCAGATTGTCGGTACACCAAAGTCTTACAATACATTAACCGGCTTTCGATTATGCATTGTGCTATTTGCATTTGTATCGGCAAGATTCCCTATCGGAATTTAATCACGTAAAATTATTTGCACACGCGTGCTCGTATACGCGGTATTTGTATGTACGCGTATGTACGCGCGTGCGGTTTTCAGGATGACGGCTATACGAGCATACAAATCACAGGCACGCTCCGATCGTTAGCCGAAAAGTAATTGATTACTTTTGGCCGGTGCATTTTGGTAACGTAAAATCGGCTTTCTCATTCGTGGTATGAAAAATGGCCGAGTTAACGAAGTTGAATGATCAGCTCGCGGCGCTGGAAGAGAAAACAAACTGGCTTTGTGACATTGCTGTAAACCAGAAGTCACGACACTATATTATAACATCAGTACCTCCTTTTGTTAAATCTGCGACACTTGAAAGTCTTTGTACATTCCGCTCGCATATTTGCCACTTTGTCAACATTTATTTTTTTTTCTCAACGGATTATTTAATTAATTATCCTTGATAAAAGCCGCACGTTTACGCTATTTACACTCATACAAATGTATTTCGTACTTTTACACTTTACGTACTATCTAAATGTGAGGAAATTGAAACTAACTAATATTATTCTTGTTTGCATTTATAATATATTATTCTTCACTTTTCCTATATGTCGTAATTTTTTTCTTTTTATAAACTAAGTTAGTAGGCTATACATGTTTATTCTTTATCTATAGCGTGATTTATTTTGTTTCTTCATTTTATTTTTATTTTTCTCTCATTTCTAATTTAATCCCTTTCCTCTTTTTCATTTCTCTCTTCTTTTCCGCTTTCGTCTACTTTGCAGGTACTCCAGCATTTTCATTACTTCCGCCTTTCTCCACTGCGGATTTCTCTTCCATAACCACACATGAACCCTTCTCGCATCCCTTGCACCTCTCGGGACTACGGATGGCGGGCGCTTAAATTCATAAGAGCCGTGAAATGCGGTGCGAATTTGCGATGTGCTAAAGTTAATTCTTGTCGGTTTTAAAGAGGATTACATAAGTTGACCGCACTTGGACCGTCTTTAGGATAACACGGAATGCTTTCTCCTATTCTTATATATTATAAAAAAAAAAATTTCATCGGCATTTGAATTTAACAAAATATAATATAGATAACATTACGTTTACGATGAAATCTTTTCATTTTAAATTATTTTAACTTTATTTTTTTACATTATACTGTTATTTTTTATTAAATTTTTATAAAAATATTATATATTGTACATTGTCGGCGGGCGTGCTTTTGAAAAAAAAAATAAAATTTAATTTTATATATACAAAATTGATATTACTTTCAATTAATAGAACCTTTTGCTTCATATATATCTCTATACGATATACAAACTCGTTACTTGATTTATGATTCAGTTACATCAAATATTATTATCTCGCTGGAGCGATTAAATTTTGCAACAATTCTTGCTACATACCTCCCTTCGTGACCATAAACCACGCAGAATTTGAAATTCTGGTTGATTATTAGTAGATGCGACACCTCCACTCGTCCTGGCTTTCCTGGATTTACTCCTCTTCCTCAACCCCTTCTCGTCACCCCTAGCCGCATCGTGCGCTGATGTATGATTTAATGCTGGTTTCGAGAGTAGACCAAGCAGAGCGCAAAGCGAGTAGACTGGCAGTGGTGTAGAGAGAAGGTGGGCCTTAGGGTGGTTGGGGGATGGTATAAGGGTTTGCACGGTGTAGTGTTGCAGTGAGCTCATTAATTTACTAGCAAGCGCCAAAGGGTGGCTTAACAAGGCGCTACGTCCCATTTTATTAGGTAAAATTGAAGACACGCTCCAGGAGACCTTTCTGTTGCGCGGTAGGATAACGTATCTTCATAAACTAAAGAATGTTTCGCGGGGATTACAATAATTGATGATTTAAATTAATTACCGTGTATGTCTCGATATTTATCATATTACAAAATGATTTAGTATTTTTTTAGAAGAACATAAATTTTGTATTATTGTAATAAATAATTGATTAATTTTAAAATTGTATCTATTTGTAATAAATTTAAATTTAATACAAGATATATTTGTGCAAACTATATTGGAGCTTCAACTTGAAAGCGTGCAGTTAAATATAATTCTATTATGTCTACGGATGTGTGCCATCACTTGATTCTTGACATGGTTAATTAACTCGGCTGATATTCCGTGGAAGGAAGTACTCGTAACACGCTTTAGTGCCGGAAGATAAATACGTATAGGGTTAATGTATGTCCTTGGTTTCCTTCCGCGAGGAAGATCTCTCGGTTGCTGAGCGAAATAACAAGATTCCTGTATTTATCCTCGGCTTAAGAGGACTCGAGCCTTCGTCACATTCTCGTGTCTATGGCAATTTCTCAAGAGACTTTCCTATCTTATCTATTCTCCATTCGTTCTCTTCTATCGCATAGTCTATTTGTCACGTTGCTACAACCAGGCATTTTCTATTCGTTAAGAATCTATTATAACTTTTAAAGTATTGTACTTATATAAGATTCCTGTATACATTTGTAATAATTGATAGATATATAAATAAATAATGTTACTTAATCGATAAGTTTAGTTACAAAAAGTCTGTTACTCTTCTTACATGCTTTCTTTGATGTATATCCATTTGTTAGAACGTATTAACCTAAATGATTACTAGGGTATGTGCCGAAAAATATAAAACGTTGCATCAAAGCACGCTTTGTGTGTTTTCGGGCAATTAAACATTTCCATTTTCAATTTCTCGTTGGCGTCGAGTACCCGGGTTCGATCGGTGGTTAGCCTGTGGCTGACGATCGTTGATTCGTTTATCGCTTATCTCTCTTTCTCTCGCTCTCTCACTCCTCTTTTCTGCCTCTTTGTTGCTTCAATTTTTTTTCGTGGTTTTCCATTTCGTGCAACCTCCCTTCATCCTCGTTCCATCGACAACCCTACCATTCGAATCACCCTCGAGAATCGAACGGATACCAAGCAATTATTTAACGCTGCGTACTGTGGCTTTGGTTTGTCTCGTTGAAATACGGCAGAATCCCGCCTATCGAAACGCCTCTTGTACGAGGTGACAGTTTCATCGATTATCCTATTATCATCGGACACTGAAAGCCAACTGTATACTGATACTGTATACTGATGAAATAAGTTTGGACTTGGCTAATGATTTTATCTAATTATTGTGTAGGGCTCCCATGTGTTAATGTATTCGAAGAATTGTAATTTTGAATTATTTAAATATATCTTGTTGCTCGTTATTTAACATTATGTTTTATATTAAAATAATTAAAAATTTTTTTTTATGTCTAAAAATTATGGAAAATTATATATTTAGAATTAATCCTCTTTTATTCTTTATTTATATATTTTATATTTTGTATATTTAATCATAAGAATAGTCAATTGAAAATTAGGTAAAAATATCTTTATTATTTAATCAATATGCAGATAATATATTGTTTATGTATTGTTTGAATTAAGAAAAAATGCGAATCACACATAACTGTTATATTGGTAATTCTTTAAAAAATTAATACTAAATAAAAAAATACGAAATACATCTATCTTCAAACTATATACATATACGTAGAGTGAGAGAGAAAGATAGTTTTCGAACGGCTAGTTTCTAGTACAACGCGCATGATATTGCGTTAGGACCAACTTGGGAGCAAGCAGGTGCTCTAGCTTTTCCCACGGGAGATATCACATCCTCGCAAACCAGAAAATATGTCTCGTAGACAAACGTTAGCCGCGACGCAGAAAACTCGTAAACGGATGAATTGTACGACGGAAATACGATTGTTCCGGAAGACTGAGCGCATTAACCGTATGAATCTGTGTATTATTTCTTTCTTTACTTAAATCCGCATATAACGGTTATAATTTAAAATAAGAGAAATTACAAAAAAATATTTTATGTTACTCAGTTAAATATATCAACTTAATGTGCAAAGATTTTAAAAATTAAATGTTTATTACGTGAACTAATTTCCCTAAATAAATATGTAAGACATTTTTTAATAAATTAATGAAACTAAATTTTATAAATCAATAAAATAACAAGCAAAAAAACTCTTTAGAAATTGTTTAGAAATAAATATGGTGACTGTTGTAATTTATTGCTCGTTAGCTTCGTAATTATATTGATAATTATATTTCTTAATATTTCGCAAATAAAGCAATTTATATTCTTCATACATATATATATCTCTGACAATATTTATTTTCATAACATATTGAAATTAATAATAGATTTGTCATAAATTGATGTATATTATATGTTATATATACGTACATAATACACAATGACCGACGCAATTGGGGCATGTATATCATCGTTATTATACCCTAACTACTCGTACTCGGTTACGTTGGTTAGTAACGAGAGCTATGTAACCTTTAGAAACAACGAGTAGCTGCGGCTATTCTAGTTCAAAATTTAGAAAAACAATGTAAAAAAATTAAAACATATAATACCTATACAATATTATATTACTGTAAAATATTTCTGCAAAATATAAAGCTTTCATATAGTTTTAAATATCCATAATACATGTAACATATATATGTAGAAGAGATTTAATTTAATGAAAGTTGGTACTTTAATTTGCCTTTTTTAGTGCACTTCATAAAAATATTTACATACTTTTATGCATTTGTCAAGATGAAAAATTTCTATTCGTAATGAAAGGAGTCAGATATTTTATAATTTTGGCAAGATACATATGACTTCATGCATGCACGTTACATATATAATGCCACTTCCTTGATATCAGATTGATAGTTAAATTACAGTGATTTATCTGGAATCCAACTGACAATCTTGATACACAAGAGCACGCACATAAACATATAACAAAATATCACTGTCTGGAATCATTTTAACAGACACATAACCAACATACAAACCTTTTATCATGCACCGAGTTATATGTAAATATGCAAATACAATGCGAGCGAATATTTTATACGCGGCGAGCACTTGGCAGAAAGAGCGGTCACGCCAAAAGAAAACTCGAGTGAGGCAAAGGCGACGGAGAGAAGGGTGGTAACCGGCAGGTCGAGAGAAAAAGAGAAAAAAAAAGGGAGAAAAGAACGAGCAAAGCTCGGACGGCTCTGCCTGTCGAGCCGGCATCGCATTGCACGCAGGATTAAAAACCTCAGCAAGAAATATAGCCACTGCAAAAGCTCTCATTTGCAATCTACTCCCACCGCCCTCAGCTTTCTACCGTCGCTACTTTCCCGCGACAAGGCGGTGGAACGGGATACCGAAGGGATGCAAAGGATAACACGGTGAAAACCCGCGGCTCTCCGCAGTAGCCGACGCGAGATGATACGTTACTAGGATACACCTGTGATCACAAGAAACGGCTTAAGACTCACCAAACAACTGTGTTTCTCGATTTTTGCGGAAAAACGGTTCACATCTTTTTTACTTATTGAAGAATACATGCTTCTCTTGCGCGAAAAAAAAACGTTACATTACGTATATATGAATTTATAATATTAACTTTAAACATAACAGAGTTTTATATCTTGTCTAAAGCCTGTATATGTACGTTTGATATAGCTAGTATTATAAATTTTTCTCTTCTTCAGTTTTCTTTAATATTGCTTTGCTGCGTATATCGTAAAAAAGCAAATAATAGAAGACGTTTAGATCTCTGAAAAGATTTCGGGCCCATGACTATGGAAAATGCTAAAGCATCGCATCCACGATCCATCCGCGAATTCAGCGAATGGCTTTACACGCACGGATACCTCTCCTTCATGATCTTTATTTTTATTCCATCCCTACTCTTTTTATTTTCTTTTGTTCGTTTACGTCTCACCTGAGATCCAGCTGCCCGTGAAAGGGATTCGAGGGCAGACATCGACTCTGGACGAGGGTCTGCATGTTGTTGTAGAGAGATCGACCGGTGGAATAGCGCGGAAAGGGCGCGGAGAAGGTGGGGGTTAACGACCCCGATAGTCGCGGCAGAACGTGCGTGAGCCCTCGCACGACTGATTACGAGTGAGCGACCCTTTGACGATCACGATCGGCCAACTCGACGCACGAGAGAAGGTGAGAGCGACAGAGAGAGAGAGAGAGAGAGAACGGAGGCGGCGGCAACGCAAGAGA
This sequence comes from Anoplolepis gracilipes, assembly GCF_047496725.1. Lineage (NCBI taxonomy): Eukaryota > Metazoa > Arthropoda > Insecta > Hymenoptera > Formicidae > Anoplolepis > Anoplolepis gracilipes. Next base: position 7,734,510 of record NC_132981.1, read on the forward strand.
GCAAGTATATGTGATCGATCGGACCATGAGCGGCGAAGAGAGCATCGCCTTAGGGGCACCACCGGAATGAAGGGGTTAGTTATACCGATGCGATACGCGGCTACTATCATGTATCAGCGTCGATAAATCACCGGATGTAGCTACTCCGATGTGGACACGTTAGGAAAAGCGTCACATTAATGTTTTTTCCTATGCGACCATATGGAACGATTTTACGCCAAGATTTATTCGCGAAAGATGAGACCCGAATACGGATGCTCTATTGACGTGAAATATCGCGGAAGAAAATTATATGCATAATTTAAGACAGCTCCACGGCTTCTTGGATTTATTTATTGGATTATATGCATATCATTTTAGCCGTTATGTATTGTGATATTATATAACAAAACGTAAACAATAATATCGATCCTTTCCTTTTGGACTTTTAAAGAGATATGTATTTATAAAATTAATCGTAGCAAAATACTACTGTCTCTAAACTTTAAACATTAAGTTCAAAGATATTAATCATTTTGTTGAATAAAGTTTGTAATGGGATTTGCAATAAAATATATATGTGGCTAAGGTGCTTTCTAAAGTATTTAACGTTGCTGCAGTATTCAAGTATAGTATGCTGTTAATCATAGTCGAATGATTTATGCTGTATATACATAAATAAATAAATCCTCTCTTTCAACAGCGTAAATAAATCATGGAATATACTATGCTGCAACATTTGGAGTTATTCGCGCACGCGCACGTATGTATATATTGTTGTTTTTGCTACGTTTCTAATTACGAGCATTGTACTCACATTAGTAAATAATAAACCTCTCTCTGCATTTTTTTCATGAATATTTTATTTATATTATAAATATCCGATTTTTTCATAATAATATATGCATATTTTTCTCCGGCTAGATATTTAAAATTACGAGATATAATATTATTATAACATAATATAATAATCAGAGCTGACGATATTAAATAAATCGTAATGTTTCAAAGGATTTTTATATAATTTGTAAATACTATAAATACTGCAAATATGTAAATGCAAATGTTATGTTAAATTAATTAATTTTTACATAAGAATTTGACAAGTTTTATTACTTTTTTACAAAATGTATTAAGAATTTTGAAAAATTTTGAAAAATATTTTTACAAGAAAGAAAACGTACATTTTTGAAAGATATTTTATATAGTTAACAATATAGACATGCTTAAACAATCGTCGCTGTTGTAGTTCGATTCATTGGTATTTCGAGCTTCCTTCCTTGATTTGATAATGGGTAAGTGGTGCAGGGGAATCGGATGGTGGTCAGTAACTAGGCGTAACAAGAGCACCGAATCGCCAGCGTCAGGCGGTATATAGTAGCCTGTGGACCCTTGAATTCGTATTTATGTTTGTACCCGCCGTTTGGCAGTGGCGGCGGCGGTGGCAGCGGTAGCGAGAGTCTCGCGGAATTGAAATGCAAATAGTGGGATCCCGGATGCAAATTCCGGTTGCACGGGGTAACGCCAGCCAGCCATCCTGAACGAATGAGCGGACGAACGAGAACGAGTGAGCGAGCGAACGAATGAACGAACGAACGAACGAACGAACGAACGAACGAACGAACGAACGAACGAACGAACGAACGAACGAACGAACGAACGAACGAACGAACGAACGAACGAACGAACGAACGAACGGACGAAACACGGCCCGGCGCGGTGCAGGCACGGATCAGTTCAGAACGGAACCAAAAGGAACGGAACCCGAGTGGACCGCGGATAGAATGGGGGCTGAGCGAGGCAGAGGGTGAGCGATGAGTACGGCTGAAGAAGAAAGACAAAAAATTGATTGCAATTCGGCGCCACTCTCGGCTTGCCCGAGATAAAAGTAATGCGTTTCGTGCATAACGAGTCGCTCCACCGCTCTGCCGCCACCGCCCAACGCCCACTTCCACCCTTCAGCCCTCGTATGTTGCCCACGTTCTTTCCCCTTCCGACCTCTTTCAGTCGGCGCCGTTTTGTTTTCTGCTGCTTTCTCCGTCTTGTATTTTTTTTTTTTTTTTTTTCTTTCGTTAAACTATCATGCGAAGCGGATATACGTCATACGACGTCGATCAACCTAACAAATGATCGCAAACGCCTCTTATAATATAATTGAAAGAAAATTTTCTATTATATCTTAATGGAAGTTATATCTTAATGAGAGATCTTAATGAATTTATCATGAGTATTATACAAAGAAAGAACTATCGCGCGCGTACATAAGGTAAATTTGTGTCAAATTTTGACAACTATGTAATACAGAGATTATGATATCAATAATGTTGGCATACTATTTGATTTCATACACACATATATATTAATTAGAATAAATTATTATAGATAGAAACTGTTGCATATACGTCAAAAGTATAAGACCTATTAAAAGATCTACTAATCGACTAATGACTTTAGTCAAAACGTTTAGTAATCTCCTACTTTCAATCCTCTTTGGCTTGAACAGAATTGGATCAATACTTTATAATTATATTAAGTGGAGTTGTCGGAGGCGACACCATCGTTGCATCGCTTATTTCGAAGGTAGAAGTATCATTGCATCGAAATGGACGACAATCGGACGGCTAACGGGAAATAATTGGACACTCGTAGTTATATCAGGCAGCCAAGCATATCCGTTATTCTCTGAATGGCTAAGGATCGGTTGTCAGTATTAGCTAGAGATATCGTTCAGATATCTACCTACTTGGATACACAGAACACATCAATTTTCTGTCACGTTTACCATGTTGATCGAATTACCGATCACGCACGACGTACTCCGTACCATGGTATTGCTCGATGGACATTGGAATTTAAGCGTACTGTTTAGCATAATTGACAGTATCATGTGTCAGTTTTGCTTAAACTCATCTTGAAACTCTATCCGATAGATTTATATACAATAGTGTGAAAAATCTTAATTTGTTTTCTAATAAAATCTCATAAAGAATTAATTAAAAGTTTATTCAACCTTATTAAAAATATTATTAGATAAATAAAAAATATCTAATAAAAAACTCTGTGGAAATATGTATATCAATTTAAATAATTTATATAAAATTTAAAATTATTTTTTTGTAAGGTTTAATAACCTATATATGTGTATACACTATAACTTTAACTACCATATTATATATTATTATATAATATATATTAGCGTTACTATATGCATATACAATATATAACTATATAACTTTAATTTTAAATAATATTTTTTCTTATCTTATATTTTGTAATTTTTACGGATTATCATCAAAAACAGAAGTGTATTTCGTTTTAATTTTTATACTGAGAGGCAAATACAAATAATATACTTATTAAATAAAATTATAATTATTGTCAATTTTGTTTTTTTCGGCATTTCATCCATTTATTACTCTTTTTTTCTCGAAAGATCGTTGATTTAAATTTCGAAAATCGAGGTCAGTCAGACATTTCCTATCAGACGCCGCGCCCTATGCATATAAAGCTTCTTCTGATCAGTTTCACGCGATGATTACGTCTTTTATGAAAGTCACGTACAAACGTTAGAAATTGTTGAAGCGAATAAACCATTACTTTTATTCCAGACAAAATTGATGCAGTCAGATCAGACTGTATAGATATATTTACATGCACCAATGTAACCTTAGTTCTGTAAACTATTTTTCAAAAGATGGTATGTTTAACCAAGTGATATTGGATTATATTCAAATTTGACGATTCAGCTTTTTTTTTTTAATCAGACGTGCAACTTGATTGCGACGTATCGTTTTATATATACGAGTTATTTTAAAGTAAAAAAATGTCAGAAAGAACGAGAAGAGCAACAACACGAGAATTAGCATAGAGACGTGCGATGGAAGTGTCATCGATTACATTTAAATTAACATTTAAAAGCGGAAAATTTGCAAGTGCCGAGAAGTTCGGGACGCGAAGCTAACTGCGGGTTGTGCATAATATAAGTCGCGTACATACACGTGTGTCCTCGTTACCGAATGCAAACGATCCATGTGCACAAGCGAGGAAGAGGACGCGGATTGGTGAACGAAAGAAAGAGAAACATCGTCGAAAAGCTCGGGGGAAGTTGGTGACCGGATTGAGTGGAATGAGTGGGGGGACTCTCAGCGCGGCTGAACCCTCGCTGCTAAATGTAAATGTCCGGCATTTGTTACTTTGTCTGTATGACCGTAGCTGTTTGTTTGTATCTGCGGTACGCGAGAGTGCCGCGGTCCCAGAGATGCAAAGAGGAAATATAGAGGAAGCGGAGAAAGGGCAAGCACCGCCGCGAACGCGCGGCGTAGTGCTATTCGGCGTGGCTTTTGCCCCTGCTTTTGGTGCGCATCGCTTCTTTTTTTTTTCCCTTTTTATTTTGCTCCACCGCGTCCGCGCTCTCTACGTAAGCCGCGCCGCTTGGGCACACGCTCATTTGTAAAATTTTATGATGGCCCCCGCTGTGCGTTGTATCCATTATGTTGTATGCATTACGGGCCGTGTGCGGCCGTTCTTTTTTACGAATTTCGTTTTAATTACTGGCTCATCCGGCCGACGTACCCTTCGGCGTGCACACACGATCGCGCGCGAGTGAGAGAAAGGGAGGGAGAGAAAGAGAGGAAGCTCTAAACGACTTTGCACATCGATCTGAGAATATTACCGCGTATTGAAATCGCGAAAAAATTGCGCGATGCATCTCGCGGACAAACCGAACGCGATTCTGACTTTCTCCGCGCTCGTCGTTAAACTCGTGCGAGATAGGGCGCGATAAACGGCGAATGGATGGAAGGTCGAAACAGGGACATTAAAAATACAAAGGCTTGTAAAATTTATTCTACCGATCAAAGGTGCGCCGGATTTAACGAGTTTCGAGTTCGATATAATTAAAAACAAGGCAAAAGCAATTTAATCTGGTTCCAGTATCGTATGTTTAAAATTTCTACTTAATTCTGATAATAATTGAAATAATTTACGGTGAAGATATATGATTAACAATTTAAAATAAAATGTTGCACATAATTTATAATAAACCCAACCGTTTCTTCTAACATAAATTTATATTTTTTCTTGCGCTTTATAGGTATGTATGTATGTATGTGTGAAAATTGAGAAAAAGAGAGAAAGACTTTCTTTTATATTTCAACATAGAATTTTACATACAAAACAACAAACTAATACAAATATTATATTTTCATACGTTTTCAGCAAATTCTATATATTATTTTAAATCAGTTAGATAAATAATAGTAACGTCTAAATATTTTTCTTTCTTTTAATAGAGTAAATAAAATTTTTGTTGAAATTGTTTTTACAATCTTTAAAGAAAAATATCTGTATTAATCTATCGAAGATATTAAACTTAGTTTGCCACAACAAATCAATAAATTGTAAACAGCTCGCATAACAATCAATTTCTAAATGACAGTGCTTATTGAGTACGCATCAATCTAAAGTTTTTAAATAAAACAGAGCAACAAGTTTCGATATTTGTTCGCATTCTGCAACGGCCGAGTTTATTCGACAATAGACGGCAGCTTGAGCTAATAATATTCCTCCCTCTGAGTAAATAGAGCAGAGTTTGAAATCAGAAATGCGAAAGGTTGCCTCGTGCGCGCTCCGACTTTTTCTTAACATTGTATTACCTTTCCTCTACTTCGTGTGCTTCGCCAGTCTCTTTAGCCCGGTAAGAAGAGAGCATTGTACAGAAAACTTCCGCGCGCGCACCGGGCCGCGTCGCCGTCGCCGACTGCCATACTTGTGTGAGACCGCCACTCTTTTGATATTTCAACGTAGTAGACGAGTGGCGTGTCGTAATGAAATCATCTCCAGTACTTTGATCTTCTCCCCGTGCGGCGCACCCCCTAGCCATCACCGGTAACCTCCGCGTCGCTTTCCCTTGAAAACACGAGGCCACCCCCGCACGCCACCCTCGCCAAGTCCCACTCAGCCGGCACCGGCTCTACTAGCACCCTCCATCCGTATCCCCTCCTCGCGTTACCTCCTCACGGACAGGTAGGCAGGCAGGCATACGGTCCAACCTACGTACCCCCATAATGAGTTTTCTTCTGCACCTTCTTCTTTGCCGCAACACATTTTTTATCATGCGGAAAGCAATTTTGTAATTATGACCAGCGATTATTATCTTCTGTTGGATGAGTTGTCTTTGTTACTCTTTTCATTACGTTTGAGTGGCTAACTTGTAATTATCTTCTTGCACACAACGGTGCTAATAAAACTCGGCAAAAAAATGACGCAGCATAGGGTAGCAAGAATTCACATATGGCGAGATATTGTGCGGCAATCGTGCGATATTTTCTTGGCGCGAAAAACAGCGATAGATTGTGACGATGATGAATGTTGGAGCTGTGGAGTCAGAGGCAATGCGAAGGACATGAGAAGATGAAGTAGCGCGAATGAGTCGCCTTTTTCTTTGCTGTGCTATGAGTGGGAAGCACCTTCGATAACGCTCAGTACTTGTCTCTCAGTTTAACACCTTGTGGACACGCGATATTACATTGAATCATGACAAGGTAGGACAACATAACTATATAATTCGATTACACAGCTAAAGAAAAAAAAATCGAAGCTACGTAGCTCGTAAAATAATACGCACAGCCCATAATCCTTCTTTTCTGTACGGCAACATATATAAAATGAAAATACTACTAATCCTAAGGAATAATTTAATAGCACCAAATAAAACTATTATAACTAGATAATTATTTTTACACACGTACAAATAACATATATAATTTTTTTTAATTCTATATATAGTTGAAATAAAAACAAAATTAATTTAGAACATAAATTACAACATAAATTATTGTTTCACAATTTATATGCTATTGATAACATTAAAAAATGATTTAACTAAAAATCCAGTTATTTTTATTTGTATTTTTGCATTATTTTTTGATAATAACATCTATTAACGTACTTAATGAGTCTGCTTTTCTAAAGTTTCTTATTAATTCTCCAGCTTACTAGCATAATGAAGAGTACTTATCAGGAATCAATAATTTAATTAATAAAGTGATACTTATACAACTTAAACTGGAAGATTTAAATATAAAAGTTTGATAATCGTTTTATTTTGTGCAAAGTAGTAATTAATATTTCTAAATATCGACATTACTATTTAAAAAATAATTATTTAACAACTTATGTCATTTATCAATGATGTATAATCCTGCCATTTATGTATTCGCGAGCAAAAATTTAATAATTACATAGTTTGAATTATTATGCAAGATTAAGAAAAGAATAGATTAAAATGTATAAAAAAAAAGATTTTAGACATGCGAGAAAAAAGTGATAATACATGAAAAGAAATAACACACACACAAAATACTATTTATTACAGTGGACAATGACGATGATCAATACGCGGATAAGCGCGTTGACGGAGGCGCCAAGAAGCAGAGAGAGGAAAAGGGACGAGAAGGCTTGTTCTTTGTACGAGAGAACCATGACCGTGGCGGCTATATAAGGTGTATCGAGCAACAAGGACTAACGGCCTTTAATTAATAAAGTTACGCGAACAACTCTCAAAGTCTTCCTGCCTCCTGTGCCCACCCACCTGGATAGCAGCTATTTCCTTCGCTTTAGAAATTCTGGTATTTTCCCTCACTTTTCCCTTCCCCCCTCATTGCTTCTTCATACTTCGGTCTTCCGTAAAGGCCTACCTGCGAAGTTGTAACCCTTTATTGTACGAGAAAGCGTCTTCCGCTTATTTTGCAAAGATATTTTTTACAAAGTTCCCTTCGATACCGATTAATTATGTTCACATTTAAATACCGTTTATTATCAAATTATTAAATGCTGAAAGAAAAAGAAAGAGAGAGGAATAAACATAGTACATAATTTATGTGTAGATGTAACAGTTATCTCAGTTTAATATGTTCTTTGCTTTATTTAATTTACTTCTTTGCATTCAAAAAATAGTAGAAATTATACTGATGAGGAAAACATTATCTTTGAAAAAATACGATGTAATTATTTATATTGTATTATTTAAATATATCCTGTAATAAATTTATATATGTTGTAGATCAATTGTATAATTTGTCCAGTAGACTATGACAATACAAGATGCACCGTTAAAGAGCATGCTAAGTATTAAATATATATATTATACATATAAAATACGATTCATAGTTTTTCTAATAACATATAAGAAGAGAAACGAAAGGAAAACAATAACATCTGTTGCCAACAAAATATTTAACAAATTAATATTTAATCAGCTCTTTATTAGCGCATTGTCTTGTATTGTCATAGTTTATTAGATAAATTATACATAAGTCTACAACATATATAAATTTGTTACGAGATATATTTAAATAATACGATATCAACAATTATATCGTATTTTTTACAAAAATAATGTTACATGTATAATACATGTTATATATATTAAAGAAAAAAGTTCTGATCTTTAATTAAACGTGGATTAATTTTGAAGCAAGCTAAATTTTCGTTCAAAGCAGTAAAATTGTAGAATTGATAAACACAAAATTTTCATCGTATGTTAAATTTAAAGTAAAACACGATAAACAATGCAACAAATTCTGCATAAAATAAGGCATTAAAATTTTTTAAATAAAAAAATCATATATATGTAAAAGGAATTAACATTTCACATCTTTTTCAAGCACATTCAGAAATTCTAGCTTATAGAAATTTATATGTGTAGTTCACAAGAAACGATGTACACATTCTGTGTACACATTTTATAGTCACGTGTAGACACTTTGAATTTGTAATACATACACAGATGTCGTAACTTGCATATATAGTGCATATATAGGTATACTACAGAATATGTCACTGCTACGTAAATTACATAGTATGTACTTACATACACGTATATAATGCGTAAACGTTGCCCGTAATAATATGCGTATGGGAGGCTTCGCTACGTATATTAAGTCAGCGACATTTTCACGTGTACTATGCGACGCGTATTTATATGTATGCTACATAATGAAAATAGATGTGTAGTATATTCAACGCAGTGAACATAGAGTGACGTAAGAGTCACTTCACACATCGTTTATCGATCAAACGTTTCATATAGCATGTGTTAAATATACATAGACATTTTCACTGATTTGAAATCTACTAATCTTCCTATGTCGCTGAAACAAATTTCGAAAAGAGTTCTTTAAAAAGATTTTTTAAGCATAAAAATGTTTTAATATATTCTTTATTTAGACAAATAAATTTAACATTAGTAAATTTGTAATTTGTTTTAAGAAAGTATATGCAATCTATATTTTTAAGATTAACATTAATATAAAAATAAATTATAATATATTTAGAGAGATAGAGTCAATAATATAAATTAATATTATTTTAAAAGAGATCTGTATTTTTTAATATTCTTGATATCCGGCGTATTATAATTGATAATTTGCACGAAATCGCGATATATATTTTCTTCTTATCGTGGTGGCACCAAAAGCAGGAAGAGTTGGGGATCTTTTCAAACTGTGCTACATGGAGACGTACTCCCGGAAAAGGAAGCACCACCCATGGATTGCCAGACTTCAAGAATTAAACCGTGTTCCTGCTGCCAACCCCGTGATGTCTTGTTCGTACTATAGCGCATCAGCCGCCATGCTTCTCGAGAGAATCTTCCGGCAAGTTATGGCTTGCTAAAGAAAATTGACTTGAATCTACGCCAGGATAATAAAAGCGTATAGCTGCGAAGAAGGGCGGGCGAGAAAAATGAAGAAACAATCCTGACACCATGGGCGATACCGGTAAGAAAGAAGTCGTTCGGATACGTAAAACGGCCAGAGAGGAAATCCTTCTCGTTATATACATATAGATTATAGATCGTGGCTGTCGGCCCCAATGTTAATAAATATCTATTAGTGCGCTTGGAAAACTTGTATTGCGATACTAATATTACGAGCGATATTAAACGCGACACGGATATTGCGTTATTTTCATCGGAACATTTGGCCCATTTCGTATACGGTACATTTAGAAAATTTACGCTAATGTCTATATGTCGCACAATTTTCAAATATTAAACGATTAAAATCACGAATCTGACATGATTTCTCATATTTAACATTTTAATTTTATATTAATGTTAATAGACACTTCTGATAAAATGTGATCTTCCATATTAATATAAATCACGTTTACGTTATATACCTTGCTTTACGGTTGAACGAAAGGTATAATCTAAAATTTTTTACTTTCTTTTTGTAATAAATTAAAATTACATTTTTTAAATAAAAAAATTATATAAAAAAAATTGTCTGCATCTGCAGCATATTTATGTAGTGGTTTTATTAAAATTACTTATAATAAATATAATTTTATAATTTTTACTGAAAAAAAGAGAGAAACTTGACTTTTTAATATTTAAATAGAGTTTATATTATTTTGTATATTTATTTTAATATATAAAAAGTATAAAATATTTTTATATTTAACTCACAGAGATTCTAATAATACGCGATGATAAATGCGCGACGATATTAATATTAAGATTTGTAATACTTTTTAATTACTATTAATTATTTTTTATTTATCTTACATTATCATTATGTTATATAAATTATGCAATCAGCTTTATCAATGGTAATATCGGCTAATAACAAGATAGAATAATAACAAGGTATATTGGAATTATCATCAATGACTTGAATGTATTTCATTGCATTAGAGAAAACTAAGTGGAAGCTTTAAAATCATTTTGTTCACGGGCCTACTTATGTAAAGATAATTACATTATGTGTATGATAACCAGCCATTATTTCATTATCTATGCGATAGCGCCCTGTTGATTATAATAGCTCTTCTGCTAACACATTGGCGTGTCTAATACAATTAACGCATATATGAGCGAAATTCAACAAAAACAGTATTATTATGATATTTGCTGCGTCTCTATCACCGATAAAATGTATTTCAAGCAATACGACGTTTTTGATACTTTTGTAAAATTTCTTTAACACACAGTCGCATGAAGCAATCGAGCAATCTTTTACCTTGTTCGGTGTCGTTGCTTGCTGCTGCGGCGAACAGCTGGTGCTGTGTACAGTTGGCTGATTGGTTGTCGCCGGCACGATGCCCTGATGATTCAGGTGACTCAGCTGATTCAGCTGCGTTAGCTGCTGCGGCTGCTGCACCGGATTCTGGGTGTTGGCCTGCAGTTGTTGATGATGTGACTGATGCGCAGGATGAGTCGTCTGATGATGCGTCGCAGGAAAGGTGGGTACCGTGAACGGGACGAACAGCATCGGGCTGCCGAGGATGTGCGCACCACCTCCACCCAATGCCCCCGTCTCCTCCCTACACCTTTTTCGTGCGTTTTTTGTTTTGGGTAACTTTCTTTACTCCATCAACTGTGTTTTTTTTTATATTTTTTTTTCTTAATTTCGGCGTGCTACTACGCGCGTATATCGTTACTTTTATTATATTACTTTTGTCAAATACACTGCCGACGACGACGAACAGAGTAGAAGCGTAGCAGTAGCACTAGTAGTAGTGGTAGTAGTAGTGGTAGTAGTAGAGGTAGAAGTAGTGGTAGTGGTACTAGTAGTGGTAGTAGTAGTAGTAGTAGTAGTAGTAGTAGTAGTAGTAGTAAGGAGTAATATACGTGTCGAAGTGAAGCTACAATATATGTTTAATGATTTATTATTACCTGCACTCCTGCCCCAGCCCCTGGTGCTGGGGTTGGGCGTAGGGGGCGGCTCGGACGGAGGTGGTGGACGCCACCCTCGCTACCCTCAGCGATAGACCGCCCCGCTGACTGGTAAGTTGGACCGAAGCTGGCTGGTGATTGCTATGCACGCAGCAACAGGCACGGCAGCCGATCGGCTGTTGTTGATTTGGAATAGCCTGGAGATGATGACTTAGGGGGCCCCTGGGCCCCGTGGAGGAGGGAGAACACGGGTACACCCCAACCAGGCAACCCACCACCGCAGCCCCGGGGCCCGGTGCGCTCGGTGCCAAGGCGCCTGTGGACGAGGCCACCCCAAGCTCGCTGGCTCTTCGGCAACCACTGCACCACTGCACCCACCCTCCTTGTTGAGGGGTTTGTTGATACGTCCTGTTGACGTTGATCGTTGAGCCGGGCTGAACGACCTCAACCTGGGCCTCTTTAAGCTCACGATTGCCTGCGGGCGGGATTTTGCTACTTTGCTGTATCCTCGGGGTGATCAACTCTAAACTTGCGCGTGGCGGACGTTGATTTTCGATTTTTTCGAAATTTTATTGGTTCAGGCGATGGCAATCAACGAAGAAAGCCTGAATTGCTTCACTTCGATTTTATTTCTTGATTACGTATCACAACACTGACGCTTGCACGTGAAGAACTGCTGATTTTAAGTAAATCAGTGAAAAATTACAGTTTTTGCTACAGTCTATATTGTGAGAAAAAGGTTTTATATTTGAGTTTTAATAAATATGTTTGCAGCTACTGTGTAATGCTTCCAGTTTTCGAGCTTTGTTAATGTTATTTTATTAACACCGATTTTATGTTGTTCACCACAAAGCGATGCGATTGTGTGAAAAACTATTTTTCACGTTTGTCACGATTTTCTAAGAGATGTTTTTGAGAAATATGCTGAGTTCTACCGAAGCCCGTTCTCGTGGAATGTGTTTACCGCATACTCTTGGCGCAGTCGACGCTCACTTCGACAGCCACGTGGTCGACTCGGATAAGATTCTATGTCAATCTCTTTGAATGCCGGTATAAATGCGAATAGCAGATATATTTGTTTTTTGTATAAAATACGTCACCGCGATTAGAAAAGTCTGCAATATTTTTTGTTCTCAAAATACTTTTCTTTTTTTTTTCTTTTTGTATTTACTGAAGCAAATACCTATGACAAATTATCGCATAAGTAGTTATTAAATATTAAATATTAAATTAGAAATGAGCTTTAAAATTGAATTAATTCACGAACATAATTGTTATGTTAATTGTAATGTACAACAATTGAACACGTTTCATCGCATTGTAAAAACCGAGAAACCGATGATATTACCTTCTCTATTAGTCGGCAGAGCATGCATTTAACTTTCAACGATAACGAATGTCCAATGTCACTTGTTTCGGCAATACAAGTCATAAAATGTTTTGCTTTATAATTAAAAATACTGCAGCATATGTCTCTACTGTAAGTATATCGGATAATTTGCAACTGTATATTTCGTTAATTTATTAAAATCTTCCAGATGATGAATAGACTATGGTGAACAACACTCTCGTAGCTGCACGCGTCGCATGAAGGCTTTCGCTTACGAACACGTTGCAGAGAAAGATACGAAGTTCGCGGTCACACGCACACCTGGAAGAACGGTAATCACTTGATCGTTCAAACAGCACCTTCTTGTTTTCTCTTTCTAATGCTTTCCTAGATATCTTTTAGATGTGACTGCCATGAATCATAGAAATCTGATTGAACTTTATTGCCGCGCAAACAACATACGAAATTAATGCGGCGGATACTTCCGATTTTTGTACGAGGATTAACACCCGTATTTGCGGCGACTTTCTCTCTTTCCTCCACGAGTAAATCAAACAAAGCGGCCGGTCCTCGCGATCGTACAAATGAGATTAAAGACACGACGGGTGGAAAAAGAGGGAACCTAACCCGTAATGTTGGAAGGTCGCTCGCCGACTGACTAGCACTTCCGCTCAGGCTGTTGTGCGATTCAGAGTGGGGGATGCTTCGTTGAGTTGTTGTGTGTAGGGGTTGGTGGCGGTGGGTCGACTCGTCGGTTGGTTGGTTGGGGTGGTTGTGTGCTTCGCTCTTGCTGTGCGCGGGAAACCAGGGGCTTTCAAGCCTGCAGGATCCGTGCGGCCCGGCGAAATACCGACCAGTTTCACGTGGCTCGTACTAGCTTGAGTTCAACTACTTTCACCTTGCGTCTCGTTGTCAACGTCGTGACCCGAAGTTTTCATGAAATCTAGATGCCGTGAATTTTAAGTAAGCTCCGCGCGTCGCAAACGCATAAATTCCAGAAATGTTAAACCAATACTTATTTATATGTTAACACCGGAGCGATGAAGAAGCGTCTGCTTATAAAGATCGTTTTTCACTTATAAAACGAAATGTCGAAATTGGACGAACGACTTAGTCGTTTGTGCGTTTAGAAATTTAATTGTCTTGCGGCGAAATGTACGAGCGAATAATCAAGACAAAAGGGTAAAACATGATTCGGTGAGTAAATCGATTAAATGATGAGAAGAAGTCGAGATGTACGAGAGATTGTGTAGGGTATCAGGTGCGCGCTTATACTGTCAATCGAATTATCTAGGGTTTGTCGCAGCTGCTTCAAAATATCCTTTTACCTTGATAGGTACAAACCAGATATCAATCAATTTTATTATTGAATTTTCGAGGGTGCAAAACAAATGGTTCCCGACACTATTCACCGACACTATTCACCAGCAAGAAAAATTATCTACATAAAATTTAATTAATTTTTTTAACGCAAATATATTTTACGATAATTAAACACGTTAAAAGTTTGAAAATGATAGTTAATCATAAACTTGAAGTCGACACTGTGTAATTATTAATATCACTAGAAAATCTCAGGAATTCTCCTATCTCTCGCTAGGCCATAAAAGATGCTCAGCCGACGGACACGAGCACTATTCTGTGGACGGATTTTAACTTGATGGCGTGTATTTTTAGAACATTTTCACGTTACCTTGCACTAAAAAAAATCACTTAAAGATACACTCAAAGCACCTGTCACAATCGTTGAACCTCCCGTCGTGCACTGTCAAAAATGTCACTTTCGCGAACGCCTTTTTCGTTTGAGGGCAAGGTTTCTTGAGCGAGATGTCGGAGGAACGATGGGGGCGCGTACCGGTTCGTATGCGTGGTTGTTGTTTGTACGCGTGCGTCCTAGTACAGGTTGTGTTTATGCAGCCGGCAATCGTATATAAGTGTTGGTGCGTGACGGTGAGGGAAAAAGTGTCTCGGCGCGAGTTACAACCGGCGGATAAAAAATGATAATGGCGGATGAACAGGCGGATATATGCGCGGGGGTACTGGTGCGACGCGGTGTCTCGTAGCCTGGTGTGTAATGGGCTATGGATTTGGTGGAGCGCTGTTCCTGCACGTAGGGTAGGTAACGTGGAGACAAGAACCCTGTATCGCAATGTATCGCGGCGGCGGTGGCGACGACGGCGGCGGCAGCGGCGGCGGCGGTGGTAACTGGAGGGGTGATCTGTCAGGCTGGAGGGGCGAGTGGGTGGTAGAGGGTGGGAGTCTGGCTCGTTCCTTCGTTCGTTCGAGGTGGTGGAAGAGAGGGTAGGTCAGACGATCTCGAGACCGAGGGCGCGCAAAGCGCCGTTTCTCGTGCGGGAACAGTTACCGTTGCTTCCGTTGCTGATGTTGTCACGTATATCTATCGTCTTTTGACATTTAGTCCGGTTTTCTATTCCTTAAAACGACATAAATTCTCTACATTTTTTATTATGCTCAATTCTAGAGTTGTATCGGAAAATAGATAATTATTTATATTATATTATATTCTTATTCATACATATATAAATCAGAAGTTTATCACAGATTAATCGTAAATAATTTTATGCGACAAGTTCTGTATACAAAATGTTACTCAAATCTTTTGTCTTAAGTTTATATCCTAATAAATTGAACAAAAATGTGACATTTCTAATAAAATTTGAAAACTATTAAGTAAAGTAATATTTTAAAAGTATTATTTATGTTTGTTATATATATTATACGTATATGTTATTATACTTTATAAAGACAAGATACAGACGCAAATAATTTATTACAAAGAAAAAATAAAATTTGAACAAATTTGAAATTTATTTACTTTTTTCTATTCGTATTTCAATATTATATCAGTTCTATACCTCTTAATATAAGAATATAATTAGAATAGAGTATAATTCTATAATATAAGAAAACGGTACTTGAAAAGAAAATTTTAAAAAATTATAAATAAAGTTTTTTTATTTTGTTAGAAAAGCCTAGAGAAATAATATGAATATTTTTCTCTTTATTGCTATGTTAGTTCACTAAAAGAAGAATATAATCAAAAGCATGTGGTTAAAGTGCCGATGAATCGATCAGTACTGGTCATTTGGCTCCCTTTGTCGCACGTGTTAATTAAAAATTGCTGGCGGTTATCGTCGTGGAAGGAATCACGTATATACCTGTAATTAATTTATCGATAAATTCTCATCAACCATCGAGCAATCTCACAGCATTTACTGCTTTCAGAAATTTTGTCTTTTTGAAATTATTAATAATTACTGAACAAGTTATTAATTATATTTTGTGCATAGAACATTTACGAACCGTTCGCATTTCTAGTCGAAATAATTGTTCTATAACTACCATATAACACAAATAGAATAATTATAGTATATTCAGCATATATATTCAGCTGCTTATAGCACTAGATTTGATTAGCTTTCGTGTTCTGCGACGTAATTATCAAAGTGATATATAACGATATATGAATTGACATGAAACGTTTGCTATTATTTATAGAAGATAAACTTAATTAATTTTTATGTGCATATATGTATAAATTGAAATAGATTTATTTTTTATACGAAATATTTAATTTAATTACATTTTCTGTATATCAATGTACAATATTTAAAAAAAAATTTTTTAAAATCATATACAATGATATATTTTTTCTATCAAATTACTATTATTAATCTAGTTTCCACTGCTATTGAACAGCAACAGAAAAATATAGCAACAAAGATCGATTAAAGACAAAGTCAACAATTGCAAGAACTTTAAATACGATTTGCAACTCATTTATAATTCCCAGTCCTCGCGGTCGGCAGTTTTCCATCGGGTCACCATCAACGAGCAGGCTCGCGGGCATGACAGATATGGTGTACACATTGCGCCCAGGAAATTTCGTATTTTCGCGGCTAATGACTGAGGAACGAGACGGTAATGTATTCTATGCGGAACATCTACTATGCGCTCCCCATTAGCATTTGTAATGCGCATCTACCCCTAACTCTCGGGACGCAAGCGTTGACGCTCGGCGCAAACCCATCAACGTACCATTTATAGCGCCGTTTCGTGCCCGCGTACGCGGAGAAAAGAGTTTACTACTCGTTGCTGGTGAATATGTTAATAGGATGCACCCGCGCAGCGCGCTCTTAGCAGCGTCCCGCGTTATGACGCAACCGTTGGTGGAAGATTACGGTCGTGCCTTAACGTCGAGATATTTTTCCCCGTGGCTCCCAAAGGTCGCGATAATATGCGGAAGTAGACGCACCATTAAGAGACCTTTCACATGTCACACGTATGCCGCATGTCGTTAAATCCGCTTGCTATCGACGCTTTGTAATACTTTTTTTTTTTTTTTTCTGTGCCGCGGCGACCAAAGCGATTCGCACTTATCGCTTTTGCATGAAGCGCCCTTATCGACTTTGCCGAGTTGTAGATAATCGAGATCGACGTATCTATCGCGTGCGTGCGTCGCATCGGCCGTACAACCAACATACGTATGTGTTTACACTTCTGCGCATTGCCGAAATATTTTCTCTACTATAATCGATACGCACTAGCAACGATACAATGGAGAGTGCTGAATCATTCGTATCAAAGCGTGAAATACCTACCAAAATTCTTTTTTGTTTATTCAATATATATATATATATATAAGGGCTTATCATATTTTAATAGTTGTTTAAAAAAATATTAACTCTCTCTCTCTCTCTTATTTTTGTTTTACATTCTTATTTGTGTTAACAAAGCTAATTTACAATCATATGATTCTATTTGAACAAATAATCGTAAAATAATTGTGGCAATTTATTTGACTATCGTACGATATCTGACGGTCCTCCAAGAGTGTACTTGGAGCGAATACCATCCACAACACACATTCCGCAATAGTGTTGCCGTAGAGTCCACCAAGAAATATACAATAAACAACGTGGCTTCTGGCGGCGATAACGCCGTAATTAACACTTCAGCCAGTGTGCCGTGCAATCTCGCCGGATATGTTTCGCGCGGAGAGGTACCGGAGCTGCTATAATATCCATGAAAAACGCTTGTTCAGAACCGGAACGACCGTCGAGACCTGGAAACGTCCCGAAGCGCGGAGCTAGTGACAGCAAAGGCGGCGAGCGCAATAACGGATAAGCGGAGCAATCGGACAGTTTGTGAGCGGCCTCTGCTCCTGATGGGCTGGACGATGGAGAGACACGGCTGTAGAGAGTCGGTATATTTATAATGACCCTATATGTATGCAAATGGCCGCATATCGTACGCTTCTATTCCGCTCGCATCGCTCGCATTTACACGTGTGTGTGTGAGAGAGAGAGAGAGAGAGAGAGCTCCGATCCACGCGTCATCTTCTCCTCTCTGTATGTGAACCTCTCTTTCTCTCTTTCTCTATTGCATTTTCCGAATCCGTGAACGTATTCACGTACGCGCTTGTGCACGTATACCGAAATCGCGTGTGCAATTACGAACACGTAGAGGCGAATCGTGGGATGAAAATGCATCGATTGTGCGTAAACGTGAGTCAACGCAATTCCCCGAGAGACCGCGGCACAATTTTGCAGTTATCCAAGTCTTTTTGGCCATTATACACAAACTCACGGCATATTCCTGATAGATGCGACAGATCGCTTCCCAAACGAGAACGTTCTAACTTGACAGCAAATCTAGTATAACTTTCTGTAGGTGTCTGCCATAAAGAAGGATAGAACTCGTACGACTTTATTTATGAACTTTCCGACGGAACACGTATTTTATCTTGTCTGTCAAAAGAGTTTACTAGAAGTCTATCAATCAAGGTGATATAAATATATATATTTAAAAATCTGAATTATAATATATAACAGCAAATATTTATAAAAATGCTTATTATAATAATAATATAATGGTTTTAACAACTACATTATATGAAAAAAATTTAATTTTATATAACTTGATGTCAAATTTATACGATATATATTCAATTTATAGATAAGATTTACGCATAAAATCTTAATTAATATTTGATTTTATCAATTGCTGACGCATAGTGAAAAAGTAATGTATTGCGATTTTATCTTTATTTCCGATATTTTTGATATTGATAAATTCGAGCTATATATTTTACAATTTCATTAAAATAACTATTAATTTTATGCACTGTCAATACGATTATACTTTTGGCTTTCTTTTTAATTTGGCATGTCAGAAATTCAAAAAGTATCAACCAAATATAATTAATAAATATAATATTCTTTAAAAGAATATGCATTTTTATAAGAATTTTAAAATAATAATATAATTGAAAATTTAACATTTTTAAGATAATTCAGATTATTGAAAGATTTAAAACGCAATCAAAATATTACTATATATATGTATTTCTACACAACAATGAGAGAAGTAAAACACATTCATCTCTTTCTGACCTAAAACTCGGCTCGCGTAAATGTCGATAGGGCGCATCGCAATGCACATAAATTATAACGATAAACATGTTATTTATAGACCAACATAAATTGGCTATGCTAATTTCTGCTGATCAGCAGGAAACTGCATTGGGGAGACTCGCTATAGTCTCATTCATTGAAAACAAATTGCAGCTTATGTTGATGTCGCAAATCTCGTTGTTTGGATAATGTGCAGTGAGAAATAAAAATCTACTCACTATCATTTAACAATAATCTCCTATATGTTATAATTCTCATAGTTTCTAGTTAGTTATAATCCAATAATAAATGTAAAGTTATTATAGAAGAGAGTTTATTTTATATATTAGTATATGTGTGCTATATGCGTTAATTATTATAACATAATTATTATACAAATTGTTTTATAAATTATATATTCTACAATTACATTATTAAACAATTTACACAAACAATATTATTTAACAAATTAAATATTATTATTATTATATATGTTTAATTATATATATATATATATATATATATATATATATATATATATATATGTATGTGTGCGTGTGTACACGTGTATACATATAAGTATAATATTATCAATATATTAAATTCCATAATAAATGTATTAAAAAATACATGATAAAAATGTAACAAATTTAAGATATTGTTGAAATGCATTTAAAGCTATAACATTTCATCCTTCATAATCGCATGACATTAGTAGAGCATGCAACAATATACCAGGATAAAATAGGTTCAGCAAGAAGCAGCAGCAACAGTCGCCAGTTTCCCGCGGTACTAGTTTCCGTCTCCGCGGTCTTGTTTTGCGGCATGAAACCGTGAACTACCTTAAATAATTGCGAGCTTAAATGTGTTTTGCTAGGGGCCGACCGAAGAAAGCGAGGCAATCAAAGGAGAAGACTGTCGAAAGAAGGATAAGGAAACTACTACAACAGAAAGTTTGTAAAGTGTTTGAGCGTATTCGTTGATCTCCCAAGCTCCAACGATCTCTTTCAAGCAAACGCTTGAATCGATCATTGATTGTAAGTAGACTGTACAAAATAGTGATAGGATAACTCTTGATTCATTTGGCGAATGTTATAAGTATATAATTCGAATACTTCAAATATTTGTGCTTCTATGAGATTTAATATTATGCAATTTGCTAGAATCAATTAACTTTTTCAAGATTTTAATAATATAGTCATGAATATTACTGACTGAATAAGGCAGTCATAAGAAATATTCTCTCTCTATCTCTTTTTCTCTCTGTGAAATTTATTAGAAAATTAATTTACCCTAAATGCAAAACTCCGATAATATATATGTTTACGAATAAGCAAATAAGTCTATGAAACCACTAATCGCGCGATCAGAATTCACGGCGGAAAATACAAAATTGGGCGCGTAATATAGACGTCTTATTTCTGGATACGTAGAAGAGCATGACGAACGGTCGGCCCCTCGGTAAAGTCCTTTGCATAGCCGGAGGGAGAACGCCGAAATTCCAGGGAAGATTAAGACGTGCGGATTTGGGGGTAGGGCAAGCGGAAAAACAGGAGCTAAGGGCAGGGAGCGGAACCTTAGCTCGCGGCTACAGAAAACCGTAGTCGGCTCGTCTCAGAGAGACGCGAGAGAAATCTCTCCCACCCCTCCTGCTGCACGATCTCTCCGTCTTCGTATCCGTTCGTCTCTTTCTATCCTCTACATTCTTTCCCTCTGTCTCCTTTCCGCGTAAAAGCAAGAAAGCTTAATTTCAATTTCGAGTCCCGAGGGTGTCGTTCCGAAACGAATATAATTATACGGAATAATTCTGACACGAGGACGAGATGAGAGAGGGAAAGAGGTTGGTAGGCGGTTTGGCATCGGATACAGAGTAGCGGGAGGGTTTCGGTTGTGAGTCGCGTTGAGAAGGAAGTCTCGTTCAAAAAGGGTAGTAGCGGTGCAGAAGAAAGTGAATGGGTGTGTGTATGTGTATATGTATGTGAACGCGGATACGTACAGTCTAACTATCGCGTAGACCGCAGTTGTAGACATGCTCTTTATGTTACGCACGGCAAACCCGCCGAAAGATAGCGAGTTGCTTAATGGCTCGAAATTCCTACCGGCGAGGAATGCTCTGAATGAAAATTAAGTCAAATGTTCTTATTGGACTAGCCTCAACCTCATTTCGCGATGCGCAATTATCGAAGTGCGACTTTGGAGCTTAACGAATGATTTTTAAACAGTCTTCTATGTTTTGGCAATGTTAAAAAGATATCTTCTCTCTCGTTTTCTCGTTCAGATTTTTTTAAAACTCAATATTAAGTTTACAAATATTTTCTTTAAATTCTAAAAGCATATAACATTTTTTTCCCTTTATTTATTAAATAACTCAACATTTAACTTTTCCGGATCTCTAACTGTATGATAAAAAATAAACTTTTTCATAAATAAAATATGAATATGAAATTATTGTATGTTATATTTATAAAGAAAAATAATATACAATATAGATACAATTAAAATTTTGCCCATTAAAAATATTTATATATAAACTAGATTGTTGAATATACATAATATGTATATAAGATAATAGAGAGTGTCGATTATACATGTAGAAATTGATATAGAACATAGCTTATTAATTTATATTACAGAACTTATGTCGTTATTTTAAACTTGCTGAGAAAGCATCATTATACATTTGTATCCTCTAAAATAAATATGTTATATTTTAATTCTGCATGATGAGAATTTATCTTTTAATTCTTTTTTATTGTTTTATCAATTGCTTTTCGTCGCGGCTGACTTCACATTTTCCAACCTTGCGTTCGTTGTCTTCACGCCCTTATTTCATCCCTCTATTCTCTCACCCTTCTTGAACTCGATGAGACGAAGGCACCTCGTTTCATTATCCGGATATTAGCCATCGGGGACCCGAAATTGCTACAACTTAAACAATTTGTTTTAATGCAATCGTCGATTAAGCGTTTACTGATTGCGTTCTCATTGATTTGCCTGCATTTTCATTTATAAAATCTATTTTTGTAAAAAAAATTTTTAATTTTGTTAATAATTAATATATCATTTATCATCAATTAGTAGATGTAAAATAAACATATAAAAGTTATATATTATTAAACTTTATAAACATTTTTTCATTAGATGTAGAGAGCAGATTATGTACAGAATTTATGAGAGCAAATTTATTATTACCATTAATTGTTCACTAATGTTAAAATTGTTACATATCGTTAGGAATCATTGATAATTTGAAATTATAGCTATTTTTATATACGTGAATATTTCTAATTCATAATGGGCAACTTACTTTTGTGTGATTTAATGATAAATTTTTTGCTTTATAAAATATTTTATCGTAAAATACTCTCCAGAATAATATTTTCGAAAATGTAAATAATACATTCAGCGTATAACTGTTTGTATTTACATTAAAAAATACAGATGACAGAAAATATCCATTAGCGTAAATAAAACGATTCAATTTTTACCTCTCATACGCCTTTACGCTTTCTGATTATTAAAATATTAAGTTACACAATCAATTTATACGAAATATAATAAAATTTATATTTACTATATTGATTTTTTTCCCCCACTTTTATCTCTTCTTCCAATCAATTATGAGAGAGAGAGAGAGAGAGAGAGAGAGAGAGAGAGAGAGAGAGAAATATAATAATAAAATTAAATAGCTCGAACATTAAACAAAAAGTATAAGTTAAATGTGAAATTGTTAACTAATGTACATATGTATTTGTTTAGTATCATTTATGAAAATGTTTTAATATATATGTAATTAATTGTATATAAATTAAATAAACAAACAAAAAAATTTTACGTCAGTTTTATATTAAAGCTGCAATTACAAAATATAAATAAAAAAATAAAAATTTAATTCTAACTGATGTTCGATTATGTTCGATTGATCTCAGTCACATATAAAAGTTATATGATATTAAATGTGGCATGTCAAACGCAGATACTAACATTTGCTCGTTCAAAATGGAGATTGCAAGTGTATTGGCACATGAGGAAGAGCCCAATAGCTCTTGATGGTATTAATATAAAATACGTGTACATATACGTAACTATTTTAAATTATTAAACTGCACAAGTAAATCAAGAGTGAATCAAGATCTGCTAGAAGCGTACACAAGTAGACGGTAATTAACTCATCTGGAAATTATGAAAGTCAAGATGAAGGAAGTTTGTTAAAACTAAAATAAAGTAAACTTTGAAGCGTTACTTGTAAAAGGTAACGTAAATTTGCCGCTGCTTCAAAGGTAACTACTTACTATTTATTCTTTTTATAGATTAAATACTCTTTTTATAGAATTATTTTTATATTGAAATGTTTATTAATAATAAAAAAAATTAATTATAAAAACATATCTTATATAATAGATTATTTAATATTATATAGAGATATATATATAACAAATTTTATTTAATTATTAAAAAAATATATATTTAATAATATTTTGTATCTTGTCTCCTATTTTATTTAATTATTAGAAGTAAAACAAATGATGCTGAAAATCTCATAAAATTCTATAGTGCCATCTTTAGTAAATACAATCGCTTTGAAGATGACATTCGCGAAATTTATCGGGTTCAATAAATGTGAAGATCAAGATGATTTATAAATTCTGCAAATGCGACAAGACTGTTTTTTCGAGAGTAGTAGAAACTGATCGAGAAAGTTGAAAAATACCGCGTAGAGAATCCTAAACGATTCGTTTGCCATCCGTCCTGTTTTCCCTCTTTTTTCGTTCGTTCTGGAATTCGCGCTAAGCGACGCGTGCCACACTGCAATCTAGTACCTTCGTCTCACAATCAGTAGTCCGCAGTGGAATCTCTTTTCCGTAGATATCCTCGAAAGCTCCAAAAAGCACGATAATTCCGTTCGACTCGAAACCGTTTTCGTAATTTTCTGTGGAATCTCTTTTCCAAACGTATCCCATTCGGCAGCTCCAAAAAATAAAATGATTTCAAATTTCACATCAAAATCTTTTTTCGCACTTTATTCTAAAGTTCTAAAGTTCCTAAAATTATTCTAGCGAAAATCTAGGAAACGAATCTAATAATCTTTCTTTAATTTCTAAAATTATTATCGCGAAACTAGGAAGCAAATCTAATAATCTTTTTTCAAAGTCTTTTTTTGTCGTTGCAAATCCTGTTATTAATACATTATTTTTTCAAAAATTATAAGAATATTTTAATAAAAATGACATTTCCGATTCTATTGAGAAAGAATGATAATATAGATAATTATAGATATTTGAGTTAATTATTGTTTTAATTATGTGCTAAATAGCATAATCAACTAGAAACAATTAGGTTAATCTTAATATTAAATTATTATTATTTATATAATAATAATATTATTATTATTATTATATCTAATTATAATATCTAATACAAATATATTAATGTATATATAATATATAATTTTTTTAATAATAAATAACTTTTCTATTACAACAAAATTCAACTTTTATTTCCATAAAGCAAACAAAACAATTTAGTGACAGATAATCGATAATAATGAACAGATTTA
Source organism: Anoplolepis gracilipes (assembly GCF_047496725.1). NCBI lineage: Eukaryota > Metazoa > Arthropoda > Insecta > Hymenoptera > Formicidae > Anoplolepis > Anoplolepis gracilipes. The sequence goes on from NC_132981.1 coordinate 7,759,472, forward strand.
TGGCATATCGATCTTACGTCGTTCCTAATTAATTTGCGTATCCGGCTTTTAATACTTTACGAATCACAAATGGGAAAATCCATGCTCGGAATTTGTGAAGCTTTTTAAAGTTCGAATCGGTCTCGTCGCGAAAGAGGGAAGTCAAGAACGAGGTGGTTGTGCAGACACAAAAGAGAGCAGAGATGAGAGAGATGGCAATGGGAGCTAGGGGTAAGAGAAGCGAGGAATGTCGACGGCGGTAGAGGACGAGACGGAAAAAGATTGTGAGCGAGCAGGAGAGGAAAGAGAGATGTCGTCGCGCGGTGATTTAAGGTCCGGTGCCGCGCGCTTAGTTCTCTAAACATTTTAGCCGACCTTATTTCGCCTGCATTATTTCAACGTTAAGACAAGGCGAGACTTCACGTCGCACAAGGACCAAGGGTCTACGAGAGGAGCAGGTCGAGAGGAGCTTACGAAGAAAGCTACCGGTTAAGTGGACTGATACATAAATATACAATTAATCAAGTCGACTCCTCGGTTGCAGATATATCGCATTCGTTTTCTGTATCCAGCCTCATTGTCGTCCATCAGCATCTTTGCATCATTTTCCTTGCTACCTTTTTCTTTTTACGCCCTTACACCTTTCTTTTCTCTGACTCGCTTTCACATTTGCTCGTTTGCGCTCTATGATATATAAATGAAAATAAATAAAGTTATTCAATTGAACGACGTTACACCATGTTACATTATGACCGAGTCCTGCGGCGGACGAAGTACTCGTCGTGGGACAAATGACTCGTAAAACGAAGCGCAACGGCCGTGTTTTCCCGACGTTTGCCGCACGCAAGCACAATCGTTGATATCATGTTACGAATTCGTCCTATCAGCATTTTTGTTGGACCTTTCAAGTTTTCATTATATTCTATAAAATCCAATTCCAATATCGATGAGCTTTAATATGTGTTTAATAATAAAAGGATGTCCATCGTCATATTTTTACAATATTATAATGGCAAATTCCGTTTTATACATTAGCAAAAATTGTTAATAAAAATATACGTGTAATAAGAAGAGACTAATGAAAAAATTTATTTAAATATTGTCAACAGAGAGAGCTATCTCTCTTTTCATTAAATTTTCAAAAGATGTTTATACACACGTATGTAAAAGAGAACCTCTTTTTCGAGTTATATATTTTTTTACACGTAGAAAAAGCCAGTCCGCAGCACATATCGTATATGGTTGCTTATTTTCAGCGTGTTTTTAGAGTGTGATAAATTTCTCTCAAAGCAAAAACCTCTCTTTTGAGATCAAAGCAAAAAATAAATTTTAGTTATTATCGTATATATTCTTCACAGAAGATATACTCAGAATAAGTTTTCGCCAGTCACAGTTTAAAACTTTTCAAATGCTTTATTATCTAACTATTCAAAAGTTATTAGAGTGCACAAATTTTAATTTATCTATCTTTAATGTGCTACTAACATATGTACGTACACATATACATTTATATATATCGCATATAAAATTTTATAAATTTAGCAAAATAATTAACTAATTAAAAAGGATAAATCTTAACACAATATTGCATAATTTAATATAATTTTGTATAATGTTACTCGGTTCTTTTTAATAAGTTTTAAGATTATAAAGATCTACAATTAAAAAAAAAAGATGTCGCAAATGTACGTAATATTATTTTATAATATTGCTTCGAGATGTAATGTTTATTTGAATAAATTTTTTTTCTTAATGTATTAAAAAAATTATACGCTTATGTCAATATACAAATCTTGTAGTTGTGGCAAAAATCTATTTTGTTGCATAAATTTTTCATACAAATGATATAATAAAACTTAGGTTTGCAATATGTGTATGAATAGAATAATTATATGGATAACTCAGATTCTCTTGTTACTAATCGATATTAATATATTGCTAGTCATCGAAGGATTTATTGTTTGTTATTTACACAATATGTGTTTCGATTAATGGATATTTGCCGTCGCAGTGATATTTGCAAAGTAAACATGGTTTATCGTTTTAACAGTACTAGCCATACATTGTGGCTTCTGTATCAAAGATACTAGTAGACGTAAATAATTTTACGTCTGCGAAAGAATACGTATTTATGTCAATATATTAAGAAATAAAAAAATGCAACATTTACATATTTAATATGATTAATAAAAACTTTCTAAACATGAATAAACATGTAAATAAAATTAGTTACAAAATAAGTAAAATTTAAATACATACATATGTTTCTTTCTCTTTATAAAATCTAAATATTTTAATTTTAATATAATAAATATAAAAAGTAGTTTTATAGAAATTACATCTGATTCTCTATTACGTATAATTCGATAGATTATATAAGAGAGAGAAATGAGAGAGAGAATTATTTTCTTAATAAGATAAATTTCGATATGTAATCATCTACGTATTTATATTGCACATAAATGATATGCAAATATCATAATGTAAAAATGTAATGTGCATAATGTTCGTATTACTGAGGAAAGGGAAACACGGAACTGATATATTGCAATGATCATTTACGCGAAGTTATGTACCAAGAAGCAACCGGAGAATTTGGCAAATGCCACTGCTTTCTTGTACTTCCGTTAAGAAACTCTGGCACATTCTATAACATGACATAGATATAGTTTCTGAAACGTCTTTTGCACACGGGTATCCACATTGAATTTACCGAAATCCAAGAAATTTATCATCCGTAAATCTTTAGATATAGATATTTGTAAGTTGAACGAATACAATAATACAATAAAGTACAATATATTACTCGTAACTATATATATATATATATATATATATATATATATATATAAATATTTGATATGCAATGTGTGCGTAAAAATAAATCATGTTTTTCACACCTTATTTATTTTTAAGAAATTATGGATGTAAATCTGCGAAAAAAAGAAATGTGAAATGTAGCTGTCAGCACAAATCCAATAAACGTTTAACTTCTCCTTTATTTGTAAAACATTTCCGATGAGTGCCAACGTAATTTACATGTTATTAAAGGACGGTTTTACTTGTTGGGTGCAAAATTCGAGAAATGCATGTTTACGTGACACTGAATAACGCGTTTTCGCATTACACAGACAGACGGATATGCATACACGTAGAACGGCTCGAAGAAAAATGCTGTTAAAGAAGTTTTATGTAACTCTGTGAGAAATTCTATTTGAAAGATTAATGTTCCACAAATCTTGATGGATACAACACTTTCTTGGATAAGACCATCTCTTAGGAATTATGGAAAAGTGAAATCGTGCAAAAGTGTGTATGTGTGGACATGTATGTATAAACGAAAAAATTATTTTAAGTGAGAAATTTGATAGTGTTTTATATACCGCCAAGTCATGTAAAAAAATATATACATAACAATTTTATTCTACCATTAAAATTACTAATATTTAATCAAAATTATTATATATAATTTGTCATTATTGATTAACTATTATTATAATATTAATATTATAAAATAATTTATTTTTGGTTAATAATTTATTTTTTTTATTAGATAAATGCAAAAATTTTTTTTTAAATATAAAATCCGCTATCATTTGAAATCACTACATATATTTGGAATATAGAATAGGTCCGAAACGAATTATGCTTTTCATAGGTCGCTGCTAGCTATCGCCGATAAAATTAGGTTATCAAAACGGCTTCATATAATATCGTATACGCGCGCTTTACCGAGATCTATAGATATCTACTTGCGTTCAATGATCGGATAGATAGATATTCAGTTTCCTGATGAAAGTCCAATAACTATAAAATTTATTGTGAAATGGCGACTATTTTTAAATATTAAAATCGTAGCTTCCCGAGATAAGTGATATACGATGCGGACATGCATCAAATATTCATTATCGTTCCGCTTCTACGTAGATGTATCAACAACAAGATAACCGAAAGTAAATGTACAAACTGACTATACGACGCCCGGTGCGATCAAGATTACCGTAGAATCCTCGACGTAGCACGAAGAACAATAATTCACCTCGAAAGTGGCTGCCTAAAAAAATAATCTCCACAGCTTGTCCTTACTCGGGCTCGTAAATCAGCGCTCACGATTGTGTTCTGCATAGTGGGTCACGGAAGTCTACGAGCGCTACGAATCGAGGAAAAAGAAATAAAGCTGTCCGATTCTCTTCTAATAACTTCGTAGGGCTGTATTTTCCCATGCATTCGCGGCCGGGATTTCGCGCTAGTGCATCTGCGAATCTCTCGAATGTGTTGCTCGTAAAACGAGGTACCCGCCGAGCGAAGCTCGCGGCGAGCGTTGCAAATGAATCGTTAAAGCCGAATGTCAGGAAAGCGCGTGAGAGAAAGCGCGAGGAAATCGATGCTCGAGTAAATGATTTCCCGTACGCCCGTAAACGTCCGCGCCTTTCGTATATAGCCGAAGATAAGCAACATAAATCTTTGAGATGCGCGTGTGTGCAACGTATGCACGTAAACGCGGCGCGCGAGAGGGTGGTTTACGCGCGTGTGAGCGCCCTTCGGACGCGCCCGTTCGCCCGCTCGTCGAGTACTCGAATGATGGCCGTACGTACAGCTTTTGCACCTTTAATATTGCACGCGTCAGTGTTGAAGTATTTACGGCCACGGGCGTATAAAAGCACCGGGGTTCGGTTCTTGAACTCCCTTTTGCAGCAGCTCTTCCGTCGAGAGATTCAGCCGTCCCGCTGATGCTCTCGCTGCACCCCCACACTCGGCACACGATACTCTTATTACTGAGTATCGCGGTGGCATTGCCGTAGATCACGTCGAAAAATTTCCTACCTAGAGCGAAATCCAATATGTGCAGACATTCGATTGAAAGATTTTTCAAATGTATGTATATTATATCTACAAAGAATATGCATCTCTAAATTTTATTTTAACAGTTAAGTGTATATAAAAAATATCGGAATAAATTTTAATATAAATTTCGAGGAAATTTCGAGAAACACTATAACAAAGCATATTAAATACTGAAATTTTGTATTATTAAATACATAAAAGGGATAATTTATTCATATTGCAGAGATTATTCATTTATGATTAAGTAATACAAAATTGCAATTTCTTCTCCTGTCGGTTTATTATTCGTATATATAACGCGACAATGTCATCGAATGCGAAAATATATGTTTAAACGCAATTTTGAATGGCTACGAGATAGAACGTTACGAGCGAGAACTGACATAAATATTAATTGTACAAGATTACATGTAAATACGCGCGACAGCGAGTGGTGAAGTGAAAGGAGGGTACTGCGGCAGCACGTGCATCCCAAATGGACCATTATTCCATCAGCGACACAAACTGTTAGCTAACTCGGTCAAGCGAAGTGACCGTGGACTCTCCTTTTGAAGACAAGTTGTGGATGGCGAGACGATGCTAAGAGGGGTCGAACCAACAACCGACGGTGGAGCGTTTTAATTTTTACGGCCGGTTGCCAGAAATAATCTTTTGCTCGGTTCGGCAGAACTGATTGTTTGATCTCGACAAACTTCGCCTGTTCACTGTCGATTTGGCCATTGTTTCTCCCACGAGAAAGTTACTCGGACTCCGGAAATTAGGCTGTTGTTCAACGGACCGTCCTTCGTGATCGGCATACGAAATCTACTGCGTCGATTTAACTTTGTTTAGAATACAATTAAATACATCATTGGTCCGTATATTTAGAAAGATAATATCCAAGAATTTAATAAGTCATTCTTTTGAAAAGATTTTTCTAAAATAATTATTTATAATAATATTATTTTAATATTTTAATATTGTTACTTTTCATTCAAAATAAACATTTGCAATTAAAAGGTCATTAATATTTTAGTAAAAAAATGTCAAAGAGCGAAAGAGTATTTTCATTCGTGATTCTCCGCTTTGATATGCATGCACATAGATATTAACACGTGCAAATGATACAAACTTAGATGCAACATTTTCCTCTTTCTCGCACTGACAAGTCCACTTAACTGAACTCATACTGTCACAAATTGCCAAATTGACGATAATTGCTACTTAAACTTCGCATTTGCAAGCGAGGATATTCAAAATTTACATCTATTATATTTCGCGGCAGCGTTGCGTTTTCGCGAATATATGTAACATAATGTAACCGCGGCCGTTGAAACCGTAAGCTACGCGAATGCAAGGAAAACGAAAACCTCCCCGCTTTGAATATCGTAGGGAATCGCGGGAAAACGAAGAGGAAGATAGTTCTGGAAGTGGGCGAGACGGTAAGATGTAGGTGATGGCGAGGTACGGTGGAGGGATACGGCCGTTAATATGGAAGACAGGATGAAGGAGACGCGGCAGGATGTGCTCGAGGCGCATTTCACACAAAGTTCCTCGGAGTAGGTACAAGTTTTAGCCCGAACAACCCGCTCCTCACTGCTACGCTCCTTAATAGATACCTACTTCGCGGGACACACCTACCGTCAGCCAGCCACCTCGTCTTTCCCGTACTTGCTTTCCATCCCTAATGCCCTGTACCAGGTCCTTTAGGATTAAGCTACCCTTGGGAGCTCCGAGTGCAAAAGCCATCGAGGTCACCGAAGAACGGACGGTAAAGTATATGACTCGCCGTTCAAGTCTTTCGGATAATAGCGTTCTTGGACTAGCCAATGTATCGAAGGATCACAGTAACCAGATGCTCTTCCTCACAGTTTGTATTGTACGCTGTTCTCCACGCAACATCGATTTACAAGTTTACTTTGTGCCATAAAACATGCACAAAAGAGAAATTTTATGTATATACTACTTATTCCAATCTTTTTATAATCTTTCTAAATTCTCAATAAAATCTTTACCTTACGGAAAAATTATCGAGTCAATAATAAATAATAAATTAACAAAATTAGCGATCTTTTAAATATTATGATTTTATTAATATAAATTATGATAGACAGTTTTACTTTTGTAGCTTGTATTTTTTTCGGATTTTTAATATTTAAAAAACATGTTCCAGAATAATAAGAAATTTTATAAAAAAATATTATTTTTGGATTTCATCTAATATCTAATATTTTAGGATGTTCGGATAATGCAATACCGTTTTTCTTGAAAACGTGTAAAATTTTCTTATGATTAACTTTCCTCGACAATGCGTTTCCGTTTTCAAAGTAATTTTCTATGGTGAGTTTTAATGATTGTGCATTGTCCGTAAAAGCAGGGAAAGAAGATAAAATCACGCTGCGTCTAAGACCAAAGGGTTTTTTAATAAGCGGCTGACACCCTTCCAGCGCGATCCGCTTACCAACCCTTTCTTCCTCGGATAGAGACAAATATTCAGCGAAGGGAAAAAATAACGTGGCGGCAGTAGGGTCGCGCCGGCGAGTCTCATCCATTCTTTGGACTGTGATAAATGCATCTGGTTAATAAAAAAAAAAAAAAAAAAAAAAAACGGAACCCTTGCGTAAAACAGGAAACCCAAAAGAAACCTGAGATCAATTTGTAGCTCTTGTTTGACTAACATTATTATATATTTAATTGATTTAGTACAGACTATATACGTCTCTTTATATTTAATTTTTAATTATTTTAAGACATTTTTATCTCTTAATAATCTTACAGCATAAAATGTTTTTTATTATTTATAAACTTTATATTAAAAATATGGTTTTCTCTCTCTCTCTCTCTCTCTCTCTTCCTCTCTCTGACGTCATACTTGTCAATGGTTTGCACCGCTTGAAGATATAATTAATTAACATGACCTGTTTGCAATATAAATAATTTTTTTGTAGAAAATTATTTAGATAATAAAGAATTAAAATGCATTTATAAGAAAAATTTAGAATATTTATTCCATAGCGAGATTTTATAAGAAAAAAAAAAGAATTAGAATGCTAAAAGCACTAACCCCACCAAGTTTGCAGGATAAAGATTATGCAGGAAATTATTCAGAATAATTAAAATGCAGATGCGTCGCACAAATCTTCCAGATTTTTCGGTGCGTTAAGGAGGGTAGTTTAGCCCTCTTTCTTTATTCCTTTTTTCGTAAAAGAAGCAGTGGAGTTGAAGTCAATTCTATCCAAAGAATATATATATATATATATATATATATATATATATATGGACGTATATATGCATGTATGTGTGCGTATGTCACGTGTGTATATATATATATATATATATGAAGGAGCAAACGAATGAATGAATGAATGAATGAAGGGATGAAATATACTCTGAATAAGAAATGAGAGAAATATTTAAATGTTCTACTACGATATATTTCCGCTTTCTCTGATTCATCTATTGGTATTAAATATAGGAAATAAAATGTTCTTTTACATCTTAATTAATTGTTTATAACTGCACAATGCATAATGCATATTTAATATTAAAATAAATAAAACCAAGAATAATGTTTTTACATATTTAGCAATATACTCATAAATGTTTTTTAATTTTGCACAATAATCGTTCTACATTTTCTTGATAAACTTTGCAGAATAAACATTCTTTAAAAAATCATAATTTATATAGTATATACATATTATCACACATATTGATAAGCATTGATATCATTATTGATAAGTATTGAAATATACATCATGAGACACAGACATCGTATAATTAATATTTGCGAAACAGCTAAAAATATTCAATATAAATTTTTAGAAGATAATTTCGGCGCTGTTTTATAAGGACTCAATTTCTTAGAGAGAAAATGGTCGCTCGATTCAATCTCAACTTTATAATTATCTCAATCGCTCTGGATTTAACCGGCTTTAAAACGAACGCAAATGTCTACAAGCGATACCACGGATGCGAAAAAAATAGCTTTAGCCGAAAATATAATCGTACCAAGTTCCGATCCAACGAATTGATAGTTAATTACCGGGAAACGGGGATGGCTTGGATAACGGATGGGACAAGCCGTCGCTGTAATTCACGAGGAACGGATTTTCGTGTTCCTTTATACGGGACGTAACGCGAGACGAGCGACATCGAGGGCCGCACCCTTCCTGAATCCTTAACCCGCCGGAACTGAATATTTAACCTATCCCGACGAACATAGAAAGAGAAAGCGAATAAAGACGAACAGAGAGAAGAGAGAAAGAGAGATATCCCATCAAAGCGGATAGATCCGTGTTCACTTTAACAGGTCCGTCGATTCCTATCCTACAGAAACCCCATCATCGCCTCTTTTCTCGCTCCTTGATAAATATTCGGTCAGTTTTATTAGAACAAGAACATCGCAAGGAAAGAAACATACGAAACAAGATCGAAGAGTTACGCGAGTGTTCGTTTTGTAAGAAACTACATTTAGCAATCAATCAATACTAAATAATTTATGCGTGAAAAGAGGCTATACTGACATGAGTGTATTAGTAATATTTTATTTGCAAAAAATAAAAACAAATTTTGACCACTATTAATAAAAAATATTAATTAAGAAAATAAAGGCGTAAAGAGCATATATATATATATATATATATATATATATATATATATATATATAATGTTGTTAATAACGTAATATTTGAGTAATATTAATGTAATATTAATATAAGTAATATTGATGTGTGATATGATTGAGTAATATTGATGTAATATTAATTAAGAAATATTTTGAGGAATTAAAACTGTTAAAAATTATGTAAGAGTATTTCGTTATCATCACATACTTTTTAGCAATCAATATTTTATAGTAATAAGTATTGAAATAAAGACAAAATATATTAAAGATATACGTATATAAGTGGCGCCCGTTTAGCTATGTCAATGAAAGTAATGTTTAAGATCTAAAGGAAGTTCTGCGGAATGCACGAAGCAAAATGTCAGTTCGCTTCATCTTGATCCCTCTTTCATTTCTCCGCTCTTCTTCCGTCGGCTGACATCTCGCCGTTTCTCATCATCCATCAGCAGAGCCCACTCAAGTTGCAACAACTGTAATTAATTTTCTTTTAATTCTCAAGATTAATGGATCGACGCAGTCCACTTCGTTGGCATCGAGCGGAACCCGCGCTTTATGGTGTTTACGGATCTATTTAGAAATTTCCTGACCGTTAGGCACTCGGCCAAATAAGCATGGTCATCAATAAACCAAATGGCGTAACGTGTACTAAAACTTTGAAAAATCAATAGACAATAAGAGGGAACATTACAGGTCAATAAAGTGCGATCAGTTGGCAAAATATCTTTCTAATTTCTTGCGCTTAACAAAACAACTTTTTTTTTTACAAAAACAATAAATATAAAATGTTTTAATTAATATTAGAATAATTTTATTAATTGCGCACAAATTGTATTGAATTTTGTAATATTCCAAGAACAAAGTAAAAAATGCACACGGATCAGAGCATTAAATAGATATTACAATACATCTGAGAGGTATTACAAAGATAACGGTATTGTAGTGATGTTAAATAATAATGTAATATTATCTCAGCTGTCACATGTAATTTATTCTAAAAATCTTCATAAAAACTTATTATAAGAATTATCTTTGTGTTCAATTCAAAAAAGAATTTTATTTTTAAAAAAACATATAAAGTTAATTAGTTAAAAATTCATTCTTGTTGTTAATTTTATTGTTATTAGTTGATTGATTATCTGGATATACTCTATATATTATTTCATAATAAATAGCTCTTTTATTCGTAAATAATTCTTTTATTCGTTTGATATTACTGTTTTTAAACAAAAAGAATCGTAATATATGTTTTGATAAAATCAAAAGAAAGATTTTTTGTTTTTTAACTTAAATCAGAAGAGAATTATTTTTTTTTAATTAAAAAGTTGATAAAACATAGAATGTGATAAGACTAAATTATTCGATTGTAATTATATACGATTAAATTATATCTAATGTGATAATAAAATAAACGTTTAATTAATTTTATATTATTATAAATCAATTTTATTATAATTTATATTATGAATTATTTTATATTGTATATTATATTACTATAAGAGTAAAACTTTTAGTCAATTAAAATTGATTGACAACTTGGATTTAGCACGGCGTTGATTTATGTAAAATAATTCTTTATTTATATGTATTAAATAAAGTCTTAGATGTTAAATTAAATATACAAGTATTAATTCTTAAAGGCGTTAACATGGAGATTAATCGATATGTTAGAATACATTTATACAGCTAACAATTTTGATACATTAGAATATTCCTACAATTACTGCTGCGACAACGAATACTATTACGATGACATAATTAAGGCATTGCATTAATTTAACGTTATCAGTAGCGCACGAATTCCATGAACCTGAGAGATATAACATGTACTCATTGCTAGAACACAATTTGTAATTACACCTCCAATCTTAGACGTAACTGTAGGGTAAGCATAGAATTTGCCGAGTCTCTTGTAATTGCAGCAACAGAACTTTCTGGCATACATTGGTGTTGCACAAAGCAATCGCTGAATCGGCTTTTATTCGTTTTATTAATATTTCATATGTATGTGTATAGAAAGCTTATCGTTATGTAAATAGCGTAAATATTACACAAGTGTCGATTTTACTTATGATCATTTTATATTCTCTTTCGTTCTGCTATTATCAATAGTGTAGCTTCTGCGTGTGTTGATTTTGCGTGATGTACAGACGTTGTAAAAATTAACTATCTGTTAAAAAATTAAAATCTTCGTATATTCTACCATGAAAAAGAAATACAGAAAATTATAAAACTAAAAACAATAACTGAAAAATATATACATATTATAAAATAGCTAAGTCAGATTACTATCAAATAAAGCCCTGTATGATAAATAATTTGTTCCTTATCTTTTTTTTGCATAATTAACGTAACGACGTAAAAATTATTTACATAATTAAGAAAATAAAATGTTTTCGATATCTTATAAAATATCGCGCGATATATATCCAATAGGCTAATTCATTCATAATGAAAGCAGAGAATCTTTAATGCTGCGAGGCGTTTCGGCATCACAAGAAGAGCCCTATTGTCACAGTCTTATTTTATTTCTTTTTACGTGCAAACGATCGAGAAGAACGAACTTTTATGCAAAGGCTTGCACACGGATGATAATTCGAGATGGATGGCCGCGAGCTCGCGGCAGGAGAGGAAAAAAGAGAAACGAACAAGAAATATACTCTCTTCCTAGCGCTAGGAGAGGTAAAGGGATGAATCCTTTATATTCTTCTAGCGAGGCACCGAAGTCTGTCCAAATGAAGTGTTGAAGAGCTCTGCCAACATGAATGCGAGCGGATAAAAGTAACACGCGCTTTGAATTGTACGACTACAAAGAGCCACCACCGGGCTAATTTGTCTGAATGAGCGAGCGGTGGACTATGGGGGTACTACGGGGGTTGGACTAAAAACGGGGGTCGGACCTAATTCTGGATAAACACCCTTTCATTATTTCCGGACTACGTCAGAATCTACCGTTTCAACGATCCGCCGCGCCTTTAGCCTTTGTTCTCCGCGCGTTGTCTTGCGAGACTGCGAGGGCTGGACCTGTCTTACATCTACCGTTAGAAACCCATCAGGAAGTGATCTTCCCACGCTATGCAATCATGTCGTTAACCGTTCTCTCCTTTCATTGCCGTTAATTGATCAGAGGGTATGCTAACCTTATGAATATAAATACATTTGAAACTTAACGCTCTGACACATTACTCTAATTTCTTGTTGGAATACATGTCAAATTATTATAATCGTTTATAAAAATATTTAAAATATCCAATTCTAGACTTAATTGCAAACACATAGTTACATTTCTGAAAATACTAATTATTCTTTTAAGCGGCAGGATTACAAGGGTTTATTTTTTTATACAAATTAAAATACTGCGTCTAATATTAAATATAATTTATATAGAAAGACGCAAATGTTTTTATGAAATTGATTTGTTAAAATAATTTTTTTAAATATTTTATTGTTTTTTTTTTAGAATTATTTTCTGAAAAAATAGCATTAATTAATTATTATTATATTTCGAAAAATCTGACATTAATAACACACAAGATAATTTTCAACTGTATTATATAAACGTAGAAACATTTTTGGACTAAGGACAACGATAATTCCTATTCATCGGACTAAAGGACAAATTATATGGCGATCTCTATAACGCAAAGTTTCAGATATTCCGAGTTGCAGAATTACGTGCAAATAGACACAGAGCTCGTGTATACTCGCACATTCACAATATATAAATCGACTGATTTAATTAACATGGATTGCAGCAGGCCGGTCGTACGCGTTTAATGATGAGAGTGGTTGCCGGTTCACCCACGTGTTTCCTGTTGCTCTATATCTCTAATAAACAAACTTCTACCTCAATAATACTACACAGCAACACAAATACTAACAACTAACAATTTCTCACAGAAATCTTATTGTTGTTAAATTTTATTTTTATTGTTTAGATTGAAAAATCGTATACAAAACAAAATAAGAAATATATAATATTGGAAATATTTTTGTATTATATTAACATATGCAAAGATAAATCAATTATTTACATAATTATAATAATACGAATATCAAAATTGTTTCGTTAAATTCAAAATAGCAAATTTTATTATATTACAATAAATTAAAAGCATTAAATTACCTAAAATTATATTAATATTTAGATGTAAAAAATATATATTAACAGATTAAATATATTTTCTAAGAAAACTAAATATTAATAGAAAAAGCACAACAACTAATTTGATTTACATCTTGTCACCGATTCAACGAGAAAATAATTCATTAAATTATAACTATTTATCGCTATAAATTGCAAAAGTAAGGTGGCGAGAAAACAAATGGTAGTAGAGTGACAATGAATGGTACGGAGGCTCGGAGAAGAAATTCAGGCAAGACGGCGAAAAATTAAAGTAGCGTCCTGAGAAGAAACGGAAGGATGAAGGCGGAAGAAAATGGTCGGGCGACCGTAAAGGCACGTCGAAACAAGCGGGCGTAAAAAACGGGATGCAATTGGCGTGGGCTTAGAGTAAGTCCTCCCGCAGGCCAAACTCTTTCTCTTTCTCTCTCTTTTCTCCTCCTTTTGTCTCCCTCTCTTCCTCTCTCTCTCTCTCTCTTTCTCTCTCTCTCTCTCTCTTTCCGTTTCTCGTGATACGGCATGGAGGGTGGCAGCACCCCTCTTTCCGAGCCACCCTCCGTAATCGATCAATTGAAAACCGTTCGAACGACAATCGATTTCAAATCAATTGGAGCCACAGTGTAAAACTAACAGGATACGTATTTCTCCGGTCGCCACCCCGGCCCACAGTCGACTTCCACTTCTCCAATTCCTCCATTTCTACGTCTGCCCTCCCGCCGCCTGCATCCCTTTACCCTCAACCCCTTCACGTCCCAACCGCGAAACGAGACTATCCTCCTCCTCCTCGTTCTTTCTGCCCTCCTCTGTTGCTCCTATACTCTCTGTCCGCAAACCTTCTCGCGTGACTCTCCGTCTCTCTCTTTATCTTTCTTTTCATGCCGCCAGTCGTTCCGACGCAGCAGTCGCCGGCTCTTTGTTTTTCATCAGGCGAACACAATTTTGGGTTACAGTTCATTCGATTCTCTTTTATTTAATTTCCATTAGAGGTCCAACGCGCATCGGCCATCTACCCATCCACCTTTCTCGTTGATGGACCGATTCTGAAGTTCCACCTTCGCCGTTTTCTAGCAAATCACTCTTACCTCCTGTCCATTTCTTTCGGCTCGACGCTTCATCCGCGTCTGGCTAAACGACTCTGTTACTACTGCGTTCGCGTTCGTTTCATATTGTCATGCGAAATATTGTCATTATTTCGACACTTGTACAATAATTTATGCTAATTTCATTTGAATAAAGTGTTTGACATCAAAAGAATAAGTTTATAAAAGTAGAACTTATTTTTTATTTGATCATTTTTGTTACATACTAATGTAGAGAAAATTTTATTTCGAGTTCAAGATTGAACAATACAAAATTATTAATGTATTTAATTAATAAAAAAATTTATTTTTATTATTGTATTATTAAATTATTAAATTATTAAAAAGTTATATCTGTATCTAATTTGCAAAATATAAGCATATTTAACATAATGTTTAATATTTAACAAAAGTAGAATAATTGCCATATAAAATATCACAATTTACAAATGATATACAAGTGAAGTAAAAATATAAAACAATTGTGAAAAAGTTTATGTGTTTAACAAATAAAATATACAATAAAATTTAAAAATTAAAAGAAATAAACAGTATCAAAAAAATTAAACGCAATGAAAGACAAGACATTTAGAGTTTAATTAAAGTTATATAACTTATGTGTGTAAGTAATGTTTTAAACATTTTTATTTTTAATTTCGCCAACTTTGCTTTTTCTCTCGTTTTGCAGGAATTAGAATATAGAACTATGCTCGTCAAACTGCGAAATACCTGATAATTTAAATCAAATGATTATATAATTCTCAATTTTACCGCGAGCTAAATAATTACTTGATATTATCAAGAAATTTAGACACTTTTAAGAATATATTTTACGTCATTATTCATTATCATTATTCAAATCGTCATTGTTTAAAAAAGTATTGATACAATAATTAAGAAAAATTCTGTACAATGTGCAAATGCTAACAAACTATAAATTATAATTTTTGCGAAAAAAAAAAGTAAAAGATGATGTTAAAAATATAATTCTTTCATAGTCGGCTCTCTTTTGAGAAAAGACAGATGGTAGGTGAGAAAAGAGATAGCGTACATGACAGGACGGAAAAGGGGTACGGAGTTGGTAAAAGAGCGGTAGGAAGGGGGAGTTAATGAAAAGCGTCTGACGAATAGACCAACTAATTGTATCCGAGAGGAATTAATAAAAACGCCTGACGGGCCGGCTGGTGTGTCGGCGAGGGGTGATTCTCCATCATTTATTTCATTTTCCTCAAAGTGCCGTCGCTTTTTTTCCATCCTAGAGCACTCATATCCGCCTATCCTCCCATTTCATAACATATTACTATCTTCGTGCAATATAATCTTTCACATCTGGAACTGGATATTTCATTCCGTTCTTTCAATATATCTACGTAATGTATAATATTTAAGTAAATCAATAATCATATATAATTAATCTGTTAATTATTTAACAAGTAATCATGTTAATATCAACATTAGCAGAATTATCGATTAGTTAATTTTAATTAATAATAATTGTTAGATATTTTAAAAAATTAAATTAAAAACTGACAATAAATTATTACTATCCTTATGCAACCTGATTATTTTTATGAAATATATGAGAATAAATATATAGTCTATAATATATTTTGATAAATTAACTTTTTATTTTGCGTCACTGACTTCTATCGATCGCAGGAACGTTGAATCGTAGCACGGTCGTTGGTCAATCCAATAGATGAACGGTCGTTTATTGGCGCGGGAAATCTTTGCAATTCGTCTGTCATTGAGCGCGGTTCCCGGTTTCGCAGAACGGCAAGGCTTTTTGCGCACTTGAACTCGGTCACACTAAATTTCTGGCCGGGTAGACTCCAAGTTGCGGCGAGCGGGAGACCAAAAATAATGGCCGCCACAGCTAAAACCAAAAATAATCGGGCGCCGCCTGCTGTTCCCTCACTAAATCACCGTTCTCGGTACTACGGTGACCAGTTTCCGTCTCTATGCTTGCACCGCGCGCTTGTCCTTTTCCCCGTTCGTCCCTCGCGTCACTTGCTTTCGCCCCTACCGTCGCGCCGTCTCATTATTTACCTTAATTGGCGGCAATTAACAAATAATTAATTGCGAAACGCACGGACATAGCGTACTCAGAAATAATTGTTTGAAAATCTGCCTGAAAATTCTGTCCAGCTTCCGGGTTAAAATTTCGAGTTGGTCTCGAATGAATAATGTATTCACGAAGATACTAAAATATTATTACCCCACAAATATATACATATATACGAGAATAACGGGAATTTTTTAATATCCGTATATGCATGCCGAGCATGTTGCAATGCAGCAAAGAATACGCGTGTGATTCAAAATATAAAGATAAAAAAAAGAGAGCAGCGTAAAAATATAGATTGTAAATCCGTTTTACAAACAGAGCTATTTTTCAGTTAGAGTATAAATATATTTTAGGATTATAAAAGTAATGGAATTCAACACAGCGTGTTTCGCATATACGTATATACAAACATAAATCACAATCTACAAATATAGTATTTAACTGTTGTTTCTCGATGATCCTCATGTGGAAGAGATAAATTGCCTAGATCTACGATTGTTAGATATTCGATTAAAGAAGAATTGTGATAAAAAGTTATGTTAACTTTTTTCAAAAAAATTTATCAGGAAAATCGTCGATGCATCTACTTTTACGAGCTTGACGTAAAACTACCTGCTGTATTTCAAAAACAAATACATTTGCAAAACAAGATAAACTACAGCTTTGCACCTGTTTTCCAACTAATCGGAAAGAAGTTTTTCCGATTGAATAAATTTTGTATTATTAGCGAATATGTTTATCTTATATACATATAAAACATATCGTTCCATAAAAAGAATGTTTACATTTTCAATGCATGTTCAATGTGAGTACACAATTGAGTATCTTTTATGCTATCAGCTTTTCATTTTCAAACGATGATAGTTTTTAGAGGCGAATGTTTTCTACTACGAAATTGCGGATAATTATAAAACGTGATACCCATCGCGTCGCATGTGTATATCCGTCCGGTATAATAACATCCTAAAAAAAGTCGCATTTATCAGATATGTAGATTACACCGTGCAACAGCATTACGTATTGACGGTGTAACTGATGCGCGCCGCGACGTTAAATAAAAACGTACGATAATAACAACATGCCGCGTGACGACGTGGAACGAGCCAGAAACGTCCGCAACGCTTTGGCAAATGCATCTGTCAGCGAGCGAAAGCGGCGCGGGAATGGCTTTCCTCCTCCACCGCTGGCTTCGACACCCCCCCCCTGCCCTTCCCCGTCAACCCTCGAAAACCGTCCAGTCTGCGCCTCACCCATCCATTCGATTCCCTTCTCCCGTCTCTCTCCCGTGCCCCTTCGCTCAACGCCTCTCCCTCTAGTACGTTTCATCTCACTTTCGCGCCATTCCCTCCGGCAATTACTATAAATCAGAATCGCAGTCAATATTTAATCCTCGTGGAATGGTGTTCGGCTCGAACGGGGAGACTGGCGGACGAGCGGAGAGCGGCTGCACGTTCAGTGGTGACCGCCGAGGTGCAGCGGGGGCTGATGCAACAATGCCAGTAATGCGATAAAATATACTACGTGTCGAGCCGGGGGAAAAAGGGGCCAAGGGGAAATGGGTGAAATGTCCACTGTTCGTGCTGCTGACCATCGTTCGTTCGACTCTCTCAACCATTCCCTCGATAGAGTAGTTTCAGATAGCCATTCGTCGAAAAACGAGGAAACGCTAAACATTGAAGGGACGCAGCTGTAATCACGACTAGAAATCGTAAAAATCAATCTAGGTTTCTCGTTTTAAGACCCTTTGTTATTGCTAAAAAAAAAAATAAAAGCATGTAAGAACATTTTCTTTTCAAATGAAAAGTAAAACTTTTTTGATAAGATTAAAAAAGTTGAAAGAAAAATATATGTTAATACTGCAATATTTTCATTTATAATTTCATTAATTTATTCATTTAATTAAAAAAATATTTCTTGATTTATTTTTTTTTTAATCTTAAATAACATTAAACAAAGTTACTAGAAAATACATTCGACACAATAGCGTTGATAATGTCGAATAAGTATCTCTTACCGCTTTTACCGGTAATTGTCCGCAATCATCTAAACTCATCGAATCGAAAAGGCTCTCCTCGCGATCTCTCTTTAAAACAAGTAGCAGCTAATATTTACAATGCGAAGTGTAGTCGCGTGCCTCCTACCCATAAGCGACGCAATCGCAGCAACTTCTGTTTTATTAGGGAAGCAGATCGACCAACGTACCAATCCGAATGTCATTATTGAAGTAATAGCGGTTCGTGACCTTATTATTGTCATTATTATTGCGATCACGAAGAATTCGTCTTGTTCCTAAATCGAGAATTATCGTTATCTTAAAAATATCTTAATATCCTCTTTTAGATATGTTTATAGATATATTTATTATATTAATTTTTTATAATAATTAATATTAAATAACATATTCGAATTGTTGATATTATATTTTTAAATATAGTATAAAAGCATTTATAATAAAATATTTCAAATTTGGGTATATTAAGTATTTTTACAAATATTTTTATTATTTAAAATAAGGAAAACACTTTTATAGTATACTATTCCATCCAGAATGATATATTTATATATAAATATATTTGATATTGGCTGACATCAAAAAGATATATGTATTTAACCAGATTAATATTTTAACCACATTACTTCTCAACAAAGTATTAATAATTTAATTCCAACGATGTTTCTATAAAATTAGCCTAGTAATTTGTAAAAAAAATAGAAGAATTTATTACCCTACACGTGTATGGCACTTTGTCGAAAATAGCAACAGCGAAACGCTGGCAATGGAGATGAAGTAGCATAAAGGCAGGGCCTCATTGTGGGCAGAAGAATGGAATCTCAAGGGTTGAGTCCTGAGGGAAATCAAAAGGCAGTGGGCCTTCGGGATAAACCAGCCAGATCTCAGTGGAGATTCGCCAAAGTAGCTTGTCAATAACTTAAATCTCAATCGTAACTTGGTACTCCCTACTGATTTCCGTTTCTGCGACTCATATCTGTGTCTCGTCGATATTCATAGTTATGTACGACGTATCTTCCCACGTTTGGCAGAAGTACGTGCTTTTGGAAATCCATTCATTCCTTGTGCTTTTCTATTTCTTTACTATCTATATGTCGTATACGCTTTAAGTGATAAAAAATTATGTCGCAAAAGATTTTTATGTATGTATACTTTAAAACATATTGACGTTTTAACATGAAATTGAAGTTATATGTATTCGTTAACATTAAATGATAAAGACTATTTTATAATGTTATGTTAATAACTTTATCTTTATTGATTTTGTATTATAACTACTTATATCTTACGTACCTTTATTTAAATTTAAGTATTCTTTATATAAATGGTTTATTTTTTATGTACATATATTTTTTTATAAATAAATTTTGTTTATTTTTATTGCTTCCTTTACAACAGAAATTTTTTATTAGATTTTTGTCAGTCTTGTGTTGACTATAAAATGGCTAAAAGATTTTCGAGGGTAACTGAGGAGACAAAACATCGCAAATACGACACGCGGTACAATACCCGTCCATCCGCAGTGGTTGGCTTCTACCATTCATAACTTCGATACATTCTCTGTCAAAACGTTAGCACAGATTGTCAACCGCTACATCACCAGCCATCGAGTACAAAGAGCGTAATGCCAGTAAACACGCTTCTACACACGTTTCTTTTTGAACGCATTGTTCCGAAAGAGTGGAAGCGCTACCCTAGATCGTTTCTTTCGTCAGAGGTATAATGCACCTTTGACTTGATGTCGAATAGAACCATTAGTATCAAAATAAAATATTACTTATCTTTAATCGCGCAGCTAAATTATTTCAGTATAATAAGAAATTGGAATATTGATATTTTACGACACTTATTTAGAATCTTGTACCCAATTTATCTAAAATTTTATAATTTCTATAAAAAATACAGTATTAGTTTCTATAAAAAATACAGTATAAAATATTTGGTAAAAACGTTAAGTTGAGAAAGATACCAAAAAATGTTTATGACAACGCTTATTGAAGATGCTTATGAATCAATTTGCTAGAATATTCTGCGCATTTCATGGATTTGTAGTTAAACTAGAGCATCAGTATCCGATGCTATATCCTCGATTGCTCTTGTTAAGAGATTGGTGAAATTGTCAACCAACCCTGTATTCAGGATTCTCCTTCAGTTAATACACTATATCACTCGCAAACAAGACAACGATGATATCCATAAACAAGGTGGAGAGCGAAGCCAAGCTAAAGTTACGAGAGACCATATATATATACTTATTGTCCCCCTTCTTACTATCTATGTCCGTTACTGTGATCACATCACAGAATGGAATTGGGAAACCATCTATTCGTCATTTGATACCAATGTTTGCTATGTCACTACAGGAGTTATAGCTGAGAACACATTTGTTGGCACACAGTTAGGTGTAGATACATTATAGAGCGTAATTCATATTTCTAAGGTAAGGTACCTTGTCTCTACAAGAAACAATTAAATATTTATGTTTATATTAAATAAATATTATTTATATATATATATATATATATATATATATATATATATATATTGTATATTAAAACAAGCAAATTTTATTTTATTTAATACTATTATTGATAATAATTTTATCGAGTAAATTATATATTTAGATTATAAGAACGTATAATTACATTGTGTGGACACATTGTTTGCGATGTGATTTTATGCATTAATACATCAGGAGAAAGTCATGATTACATCATACATTGATTTTACCCGATAATTATTAAATCAATAATCAAACACAATCAGGGGCCATTAACAAACAATACATTATTACTCAGAGCTATGAGTGAAAGTTAGAAACATCAACGTGACAGCTAATAAGTCTTTGCAAACAGTCGAGAGAGAATTTACATCTTCCTTAGTACTTGGAGGCTATTTACAGCCGGTACATTACGGTGTAAAGTTCCCGGGCAATCGACGTTTCGATACATTACCAGCAAGAAAGACAAATGTTTCGCCCACGCGTGGGTAATTGATACTATCGGTATCGATTACCATTACCGCCGGAGCTAATTACCTCCGGCATCGTAATCGAATACAATGAGGTAAACAACGGGCTATTCGCGTTGCAACGGCGCAACCGTAATGTCGTTTACACAAAGGACTCTACATCAGTCCGCGGGCACGGTGACACATCAGCTAAATACCTCGCGATGCGCGAATCGACGGAGAATTAAATACTATAGATTGAGAAACGAGGGACATATCGTATTAACAACAACGAATAGGGATTTACTCGCCATGCACGATCGCGCCTGGTAAAGCGTTTCTGGCATAGTCACGTGCAAGTATAATTCGAGCTAACGAGCGATGCGGAGACTGTTATATTGTGTAGAGAAGGCTTGCGGAAGACGGGAGGAAACAGTAACGGCACCAATGGTGAACAGGGGAAGAGGGGAAGAGGGTACATTCGGCAGTGGTATGGGACACGGGTAGGTAGGTAAGTAAAGTAAAGTCGGCGGCTGTATCGCGCTTAAACTTGCGGGTTAATTCCCCTCGTTATACATAGCGAAATGCCGGCGCGCTTTCCTTAGCGATCGCGCCGCTCGGCTGCACGCTTAGGACCGCAATGCGGAAATAGGTACTCCGCTGTGCATAAGAAATTCTTCTTTTGGCCCGAACTTCTGCCCCGACTTACTTCCGAATTCCTTTCAGCCAGGTTGCTGGCGCGAGGCCTGTAAGAATTTTATTCTTCGCGACGTTAGAAATCTCGCGAGGTCCTAATGGAAGATAAGAAGTCTAGGCAGCACGAAAGGAGATTGTTCCTGCGATTATCACTGTTGCAAACTCGATAATTTACTTAATTTAAGCAAATTTCTTCAGTAAATCTAATTAAATATACTTTATGATTAATTGTACAATGTTAATATCGTTCGTAATATCTATAAAAATTTTTAAATGCAGACAGAATAAGAAAAGCATATCTCCTTTTTGTCACGTCTATATATTTGAATGTAAATGAGAAACTGTAAAGAGCAACCATTTTTCAAAAAAGTTTGGCTACCGCGATCTCGCTCTACTTACTCTCGTGCGACATACGCAGAAACGTCGATGCGAAAAGCAAGGGGAGAACGAAAGAGGGGAGAATGGATGACTGAAAGGAGTTAGTCTGCCACATTAGTTGACATACCGAAGTTCCAGGCATCCAATCTATTACGACCAGTTCGGCATTAGTAATGTGTCGCCGGTAATAGCGAACTCGACGGTTCTTTGGAGAAGTACGTAGGAAGACGGAGGAAAATAGGGATAGAAAGCGAATCGGAAAGGGAGAGAGAGAGAGAGAGAGAGAGAGAGAGAGAGAGAGAGAGTAAGAGAGAAAGATGGATATGTGTGTATATATATATATATATATATATATATATATATATATATATATATCTGTGTATGTGTGAAGATAGAGAGGAAGCTTACCTGCAAGGAAATGCTAGAGAGTGACTGTAGCATGGAAGGTAGCACTAAGGTTTCTCGAAGAGTATTCGGTGGCTAGGGGGATAGGCGGTCGGAAAGGATCGGGGGGTAGGCGTGCACGACATCAAAACTTGCTTGAGCGAATCTAAACTAACCGAGTAACTCTCTGCGTTACGGGCTGCGATATACGTCCTAGCAGGATGGCGAATTGGAGGGTGTTGATAGCGATGTGGTGGTGTATATGAAATCGAGGCCGCGAGAAGCCGCGAGCGTGAGAAGGAAGCGAGGTCAGGAAGGACCCGTAAAGACGAGCGAACGGGATAAGCACAGAGGAATGGTAAGGAAGAGAGGAGAAACGGAGTAAGAGAAGCAGGAGAAGAAGAAGAAGCGGCGAAGGGAGGGAGAGAGGGGAGTGAATGGTAATAGGGGAGCAATAGAGGAGAGAATGAAGTAACTTGGCGTATATATCGTGTAGCATGTATAATTCTGACCACATCCCACCAAACTATGACATATTCGAGCATTAGCTATTCCAGCCGGATCCCAATACCTTCTCTCAACCTCTAGCGGACGACCCCTTGAGCACAACCCCGCTTCATCCCCGACCATAGACTTGTCTCCGCGCGCGCTACTGTCATTGATTCACTCGCAACCGCCGTCGACGTTCCTCGCGAACACTAGGTGGTAACCGTCAAGCGACGAACTTTAACTGCACATGGAGTGCAGTTCGAATAAGACGCAGGAAGACGGGAAGACGTGAGAGGAAAGACGAAAGCGGTGAAAGAGAGAGGAGGTTGATCAAACGCTATTTTATACTATTTTGTGTCAATGGAATTTACGATTGTGTTTAGAACTTACAACTTTTGTGGTTTATATTACATATATAGATTATTAAATCGATTTTATCTTATTAAATTGATACATTTTTCCGTCATGTCTTAAATACTTTACAAAAGAATAGAAGCAAAAGAATAAAATTATTATTTCGAGAATGAATGACAAAACAGGAAAAGCAATAAAATGTAATAATGACAGTTGAAAAAATTGTCAATTAATACAGAATAGTGATAGTACTTACCTTTTCTAGAAAAAGTCGCTGATTGAGAGCCGTCAACGCCGCGGAAGCTGCTACGTGATTCGCGAACTCCACAAATGCATAGGGATCATTTCCAGGCTGAAATAATAATTCAAGTTTTGATTTAGATGACATTTGAATAACATAATTTATACAAATATAGAATAAAGTATAAAAAAGAGCATAAATTTAATATTATAATTATTCTGCTTTTCTTCTAAGTGAAATTACTCTTTTACAAAGCTTTTTTTCTCGTTTAGATCAATAACTATCTGAATTAAAAAAACTGAAGACTCTGTCAATATACTTGTGCAGTGTGAGTAAAGAGTTACGGTAAAAAAGAACTTTTCTTAAAAGCATAACGTACTAAAGACGTAAACTAAACAGCACGCAATATCTGAGAGATATACAGAGAAAACATCGCTAGACCTCCCAGAGAATGATGGACAGAGCTAAAATCCTACTGTGATTTAAAGCCACTCATCGAGCTTCACGAACGGAAGAATAAATCCAGGGTCCTGTTTTCTCTTTTATTTTCTTGGCTTGAATTCCTATTGTCGTACCCGTGACATTAATGCGACAGCTTTATACGGTTACGCTATAAAAAGCTGAAGAATTATGATGACAAGTATTGAAGAAATTACAAACAAAAAGGCGAAACGCATCTAATCTAAATGTTTGCGTTTCTTATCATCACGATTGTATGTGATGTAGCATTCTATTAAAAATTACTAATAATATTCGATATATATATATATATATGACATGGATAATAAAAAGATTAACATGAAAAGCTAACAAAGCGACAATGAAGATTTCTTCTTTCAATCTTAACGTCATACACATTGTTTATTCTGAGTAAACGTTATAAATAAGATATAGCCATGTGAAATATATATGTCATAAATTTTAACTTGTATTAGCGTTCTTGTATTTATTTACAAAGCATAGAAAGAATGATATATATATAAATGCTATATATAATAATATAAGTAATGTAAATAAAGAATAACTATAAATAGTTTATTTTTATGTAAAAATATTTTTTTATTACATCGCTTAATTCACAATCAAATTAAATTAGTACGGCTCTAATATGTGAAAATATAAATTTGAATTTCGCAGACCATATCATTTAAATTTTTTTAATAACTGAAGTTTATTCTTACATATGAGCATACGCTCGAAAAAAAGAGAAACAGCACGATGTATTATTAATACTTTATATTATTCTTTCTTCTATGTAATATTATTACTTCTCTGTATAAATAAATCTTATACATATAAAAAATATATATATATGTACTTGAGTATTAATTCAATATTTTAAATTATTTACAGACATTATTGAATTTTAATTAAAACTTTTTCTAAACATTACTTACATTATCAAAATTTAAAACTTAATATCTTTTTTTAAGCACACATTAATGAAACTTTGCATATTTTTACATTGGTAAAATTTTTTTGTTTTATAAATATTTAACTCTCTGCATTTCTCTCTAGATATTATACATATCTTAATATATATTACAAATATGCAAAGTTTTTTTAATGTGTGCTCAATACAAGATATTAAGTTTTAAGTTTTGATAATGTAAGCCATGTCTAGAAAAAATTTTAATTAAAATTCAATAATGTCTGGAAATAAATTTAACATATTGAATTAACACTTAAGTACATATATTTAAGTTTCAAATTTTCATAATAAATTTCTATACCTACAAATAGAAATCAGTTTTTGTGTCACTTTGGTTAGCAACAAATTTTGCAATTTAAACGAAGGCGATATTATGCTGGATACAAAAGTATATATTTTCACTGAACATTTTTACGTTTTGCATTTAAAGAAGCGAAATGTAATTCTTTTGCAATCTACAAACAGAGGAGAGATGCGGCTAAAATTCTACCTTTTTTAACTCTTTCTTTCTTGCTGTCCAACAAAATCAGCATCGTGCCAGAAACCGACGCTGGCTTAACATCAAAAAATAGGTGATAATGGGAAAACGCAGCTGCACGTAAGTTAATTACAAGCAGGTACTTGCGGAGCTACTAATTACTTATTGTAACTTTTGCGTTAATTGCTTTCAGTAATTGCTCTCGGTGGTAATTGGTTGTCTTCCCACCTCATTTACCTAGGCAACTCTGGTGGTCGCAAGGCGGACAGTAAAATTCCATCATCGAAATCGCCGCGTTGAAATCGTATTTGCTTATACGGAGCGGCTGAATTCCCTGTATAACTTTCCGTAATGTCTTGAGACCGTTTGATGCCAAGAAAACTTATGATCTCACGATAAATAGCGTTCAGAGCTGGACGTCGAGCGCGAGACGTCCAATTTCGCGAGTTAGATAGAAAATTACAGCTAACTTGTTTAACGAGAATGAATTTTCAATTTTTTTATTACAACAATGATGTTTTTGTTTATACTTTGTGAAAAAAACAAAAATCACGTGAAAAGCAAAAATAGAAATAAATCTGTTTTCACAAACATGATGATGTGATGATTCTATTCTGCACATTCTATTCGTGTGAAGCTTTTGAACTACATATGTATATGCTTTTTTTTAAATATTTATCAATGCTATAAATTACAATAAAGGCTTAGTAATGTTAAGTTTTAATTGAACTTGAAACAACTCTGTTTTACTCATAACTTTTAAAAATACTGCATAAAACAAGCTTTCATCTCCATGTCCGTTTTTATATGAAAAGTAGCTAAGAGCTGTTATTATTTACGAGCGCTGTGCATATTATCCGGAAAATGCGATATTTGGCGCCATTCGTTTGCGGCGTCCATTAATCTGGACAATGAAAATTGGCTTGCATTTCAAAAGGTCTCTACCTCTATATCCCCGTTATTCCTACCTATCTCGGCTTCATTGTCTGTCGGTTGAAATGCTGTTTCAAACTATAGCGTAATATATTTTTTTATTATAACTTGTGGATTACTTGATTTTCGCTTTGTAGCCAATGCGAATGCACGATAAAATGCTTCCTGCTGCGGGCAACATATTGCAATTTATAACAGCATATGTTACGAAAATAATTAATTAAAATGCTACACACACACACACACACA
Organism: Anoplolepis gracilipes; assembly: GCF_047496725.1. NCBI lineage: Eukaryota > Metazoa > Arthropoda > Insecta > Hymenoptera > Formicidae > Anoplolepis > Anoplolepis gracilipes. The sequence goes on from NC_132981.1 coordinate 7,786,763, forward strand.
TATATATATATATATATATATATATATATATATATATATATATATATATATATATCTAACATTTTACAATAATATTTAGAGCTAAATAATGTCTATGACAAGTATACATGTTTGTTGAAACATCTCTCTCTCTCTCTCTCTCTATATATATATATATACAAATATCGTATATAATATTAAAATAACATATATGTCAAAATTTTATGTAATATCACATCTGTAAAATGCAGAACATATAGCAATTTTAAATTTGTGATATTGCTTTGTCATTAATGCTATACACAGATGCAAAATTTTACGTTTTCTGAGTTAACTATTGTTATCTTGATAATTTTTTCATGTATTTACTAAAATGTTGTATGTATATAGGCATACATGCGTGCACATGCATATAATCGAATATTAATACATATATCACTATGTATCTAAAATCGATATGTTATGCCTATACATATGCAAATACAATCACACCTTTCCTTCTTACAATTAGTAATATTTCATTAATGATTATCTATCTTTTCTCTTATATATTATTATTATTATATAATTCTACTCTGTAGTATAAAATAGAAAAACTATTTTATTATTTTTAATTAAATAGGAGATATATATATATATATATATATATATATATAGCATAGGATAAAATATACAACAACAGGATAGAATATACAGCACACATACAAAAGTAATAATTTCCTTCTTTTTTCTTTGCAGTTAATTTATGTTGGAGATAAAGTCCATACGTTTCGCGTTCAAATATCAAAAAATTGCATAAAACTCTGTAAATAGAGACCGGTGTAAATCAGCCTATTCGAATGGGAGCGAGCTATTATTCGTTTCCCTGTTGCAAGCAATCGACCGTTCTGGCAGCAATAGATACGACCGGACTCCTAACGGCTAGCAATATCGACAGGTATTGACAGAGAGGTGTAAGGTGCGATCCGGCAATCCGTGTTTCGGTGATGGTGCACATTAGCTTCACTATTTGTATTTGGATAGAGAGAGAAACGTGGGTCATTGTAATTAGGCACGACATATCGCGCCCTTGGGACTCGAGCTTTGCCTCTCTATACCTATATACTGCACACGTTCATTTCCTAAATTATTCAGTCTGTTTTAAACTAAATTTCATTCTATACTCTTACAACCCAATATATAACCGTTAAAGTTTTTTTCCCTATAAATAATGCAAAAAAGTCTCATTGCACGTTGTTTGTCGAACACTGACGATCTGTATACGTGCATTCGTAGCGTGAAATTAAATTTTAAATTCTTCTCTCCATCTTCTTTCTCAAAATGACTGCATTATAATGGTTTAGTTATATATATATATATATAACATTATATACATTTTAAATATTTCTGGATGTCTGTTAGTTTCAATATTCAAAGCAACATTGTTAAAATTTTGCATATCAAAAAATATTATACAATTTTCCTTAATAAATAAATTTTATAATATGAGAGAAAGCCTGTCTGTTATATGCCTACAATATACGTACAATAGAGATCAACTATACGGTTGATCAACTATATCTCGGATCAGGTATGCACATTCATATATGAGATTCGTGCTAGTGTCGACGACGATGGTGTGGCGACGCGTGGAAGCATGGTGTGGCTAGTATGGCGCTGTCTGAACGGTGGCAGAGAGTGCTCGGGGACTGTCGAGCTAAATCACTCCCTAATGGATCGAGCCGCTAATCTCTGATAGACTGCACGCTACCAGGGTTCCTCTCCTCATTCCGCTGTATTCTCCCTCTTATACTCCCCTATACTCCCGTGTTACATTATCCCGCTTTGTATAGCGAACTATATGCGTCGATATAGCAAAATCAAACTCGCGCGCGAGTAAAGAACCCAAAATTTTTGGCAACGTATATGATAAAGAAATATTATAATCGATCTTTGTTCGATGAGATGTTTTATTTAATTTTGATAATTTTTTCATCACAATCAATTCTTCAAATTTACTTTTTCATCAAAATATTCTATCAATTAGTCTTATGAATATTTTATTGCAATTTACTTGAGACATGATTATATCTCTTTCTGTTTGTTATTAGTAATAATTAATTGCTACAATTTCTTGGTATTAAATTATTATATAGTAATTATATATTTCTCGTAATTTATGTGAAATTTATGTGTATTTTCTATAATTTAGATTATTATAAATATAGTCTTAAAGAACATATGAGGAGAAAATGAATAAAATAAAAAGAACGCTGGCGGCTATCGCGTTAAAAAGTAAATGTCGGAGTATTCGTAGTTTTGTGGAGCATAAGCCGTGAGCTTAAAAAGCTAGCTCAGAGTACACGAAAATTTCGGAATAAAATATCTCTACGCCAACTGCGTCATGCGACGTAACATTCCATAGAGACTCCTAGACAGAAAAGAAACTTTTGCGCGTTTGGGTTGCTACTGCACAATTTTTTTTTCTCTTCTCCCTTCCGTAGATATAATTACACGCACATCTCGAAAGTATGATGCCGCGAGTACTTTTATAGATACCTAACCACGTAACGCACTCGAAGGAGTTGGCGTGTCGATGGACAGTAAATCCTCCCTCTATGCGCAAGACTTGCATAAAATTTTGCAAACAATCAATTAGTCCGGAGGAAGCTTCGATAATCCATCCGGTCAATTTGGACGACGTTTGAATTTGAAACTTCCTCTCACGAAAGCGATCAGGAAGCTACTATACAAAGGATAATAGGGTAATCCCTATTCTTATCATATTTCCGAATGTACGAATTACATATGCTCGTTGAATATTAATAACTATAAAATTGTTATGTGTCTGTTTTATATGACATTTTATCAGTTAAATGTAGTATAAAATTGTTTGATGAAAAAATATAATTATTAAAATATAATTGGTAAATTAAATTACAAGTGCGCCTTAAGTTAATCTTAGAACAATTATGTTAAAAACATTAGGTTCTCTTTAATCTTATAATAAAATTAAAAAAAAAATATATGTGAAGATTAAATACAGAACTTGTCAACAGTTTATTTCTTATTATATAAATTTTAAATCTCATGCAAAGCTATTTTAACGTCTCTAAATTTTTATAATATTTCTCATATAATTCATAATATAAATTATATTATTTCAAGAATAAATTTTCTCGCCACATTCTGACATTTAATGAAATTTTGCATCTATCTGAGATAAATATTTACAAAATTATTTACATTCTATTTATTAACTGATAAAAATCATGAGTTTACTGTAATATCGCGATGCACATCGATCGAATGCAAGATAAAATTTAATTCGATTATAGGATTTGCCTCAGTTTCGTGCAGACGCGCATGTTTCATTGGAAGTGAGAAGAGTGAAATCGCGCCAGTAAGATGATCCAGCAAGGGTGGACGGACCGAGATCTGGCCAGGCGATCTTTACTACTGGAAATCCATTATTTTTCCCATTAGATCGTCCGTCCCGATCTTCCAGGGCAGGCATTTTCGTTTAGCAGTTTTTCTTTCGATTCACGTCGTTTATGACTAACCCAACCTCCGGGGGACCAGCGCTATCCACTATTCCGTGCCGTATACTATGTATTACCTATCTCACACCTTCAAAAGCATCGGCCTGCGCTTGCTTCAAGCTAGAGAATCTCGTCGATCTCGTTCCTACTTCCATCTTCGCTTCTACCTTCGTTTTTATAGCCGGCGTTTGCAGTAGAACGTAAGCAAAACAGTCCACCTATCCTCCCTCACGGCTTTTTTTCTTGTGTCGAGAGTTTAAAGCAGATCGCTTTGTTTGGCGTAAAGCGTCACTCACAAAGACCCTTGCGTCTTCATGTTAAATGGGCATCTAAAGATACGAAATGTGGAACAAAGTGATAAAGATGACATTTTTAACGATTGAATGTATTCAAGATATAGAAGATACATAATCAGCTAATTAGAAAATGTCTAGAAATAATTAAAATTTTGTTAAGAATATAAAATATTGCCATCCTTTTTTTTACAAACAATTTCAATAATTAAAAACAAACATAATTAAAATTTTAATTATAAATAAATTATGGATGCAAAATAGTATAATAATATAATTATTATTGATCAAAATGAGTGAGAAAATAACGCCTTGTCGAATAGCTGATTAAATAGATTTATCATTAGAAAAATTCTTCGATCATGTTTTTTTTATTTCTGTAGGAGATAATCGCGTTATCAAAAATCATAATAATTGCTGATAATCGTCATCGCAATGACTCATTATCTTAAAATACGGAATATATAGAAGAGACATAAACATTTCAGATAACTATTATTATAGTACACGGAAATGCCTTATACGTTTCGAATTGCGCTACGTGATATCACTTTGTAATTTAGACAAAAGGAATATCGCGCTCGTAAAGATTCGCTTCTCGATATGACTGCACATCACATTTTCCTTAATGTCTTTGGCAAATGAATTGGCAGTTGTAAAATATTAATATATCTTTAATTACTTAGATGTCATGAAATACACACATCGTTGTGGATAATAATATCTGCATATTAAAATTAATCACGCATTTCAGATAGTACAAGTTTTATATATTTTGTAAATTATTTTATACTTAATCGAATAAAATTTTAGAGTTTTCTTTTAAAGAATTTTTGTTCTTTATCTTAAAACGTATATTTTCTCTTATGATTTTATTATTAAACTAATATAATATCTTCTAAACTAATACATTAACGATAAAACGAAGCAGAAGAGAAGCTATTAAGAGTTCCGTAGCGCAAACGATAAAAGCGTGAATTATATATTCTGCAATTTTTTTGCGCTCGTGTATATATAATTTAAAATTAACTAACATATATATATATATATATATATATAATTTTTTATTATATAAATAGTGCATAGAAGAAATTAATAAACTTTAAAAGATGGAACAAAATATTATACGATTAAAAACTTCTCAAGATAAAAATTTTGTATTAATATATGATCTTTTATATCTATATAAAACTTTTCTTCCGCATATGAATAAAAGAAATATATTTTTAAAAAAATTATTTTGTAATATAATAAATTTACACAAAAAATACATCATGCAGATAACATAATAACACATCGTGCAATAAGAGTATTACAATTTTTGTATTATTTTTTATACATGTTTTTAACTGCATCAGTAGTGCAAGTCTCGCATAGAGTACTCTGGTCGACGACGACACGATACGACATACACACGCACACGCACAGGGATATAAAATATTATGAAAATACGTAATATCTGATGATGGTTAAGCCGCAGATACGAGGCCGGTGCTGCCGTCCACCCACCACCTACCGGGAAACAGGCTTTTATGGGGTTTTTATAACGTCGTGTTACTGCGTATATACATAGATGGTACGAGCTCATGCATAATATTTGGCCCACTATAGTCCCAGACTGAAGAGCAAAAAGGCGTAATGAAAAATGGTGGTGCTGTGGTTTGAAATGTTCACATTATGAACTATATCTAAAATGGGTCTCTCGCTAGAGCGCCTGTCATTCACCTCGTTTTAGGTATGCCGTTTAGGCGTGTAAATATGTATACCGGCGAAACGAGATAAAACGTACGTGACATTTACTTGGAAAACGCATACATATCCCTTTTGAGGCTAGATTTGTTTTTAAATTCGTCCGAATAATTCTGATAGCAAGCCCTCATTAGCATATAAGAATAGTGAATTTATAAAATTATCATATATATTATCTTTCTTGGTACTTTCCTTTTAAAAATAGAATACTATAAAACAATATATCATATAAAAAAAATAGAATTATGATTGATATAAAACTCATTGTCAGTAAAATTCATAATATTCGGAAATAAATTGCGCGCGTACATAATATAGTAAGGTAATGAATATTAAAATGTAAAATTGTGCATGCAGTATTAATTATTATATCAGATTCAACTATAATAATAAATCTCTGGCGTCGTGTAAAAGCATACTGTTTTAGAAGAGATAATTACTGTCATAACCTGTATCTTTATCTGATGGTATTGATCGCATCGTGCATTCTATGTGGTTCAGCAAGATGTGCTACGTTGCTCCACAACGTGCGCCAATTAAATTTCAAAGTAATGGCTTGCAACAAGCTATCCATACGGTTTTCGATACACGTTGGATACAGCGCAAGACAATACACGCGATACGATACGTTATATGCCAATTAGAGAGCGAGGTAATTGCCTGCAAGCGGCTGTATGGTTTTTATGCACAGAATTAGGCACGTGCGATTGGTTTTCATATCGTAATGATACAGAGATATGAAATATATTTTACCGAAGATTACCGCAAGATGGATGATCGTTTAAACAACATATCACGATACTTAGAAGAAAGGAACACATATGTATAATATAATTGCTGTGGCTATGAAACAAAAAAAAATATATAAACAATTAGATTTAAAACTTTCGTAATTACAATGTTTTACATTCGTAAAATTATAAAATTTACATATAAATTTTTATAACTATATAATTTATATATAATTTATATAGAAAATTAGTATATAAATTTTAATAACATTTTCTAGATATTTTCTCTTTATATATATATATTTTTTAATAATTTGTAATTTGTAAGTAATGCTTATATACATGTATATATAAATAATGCAAAAATATATTTAATTATAAAAAATGTATTATTTTTCTATTATTTTTATTAAGATAATTATTCAAAATATTCAGCTTTACAATATAAAATGCTGGAATATAAAGTTTAACTGTACACATATGTATACACAAGTTCGTATATTTCCATCAAAATAAGAATACCATGAGGAACCGAATCGCGTCGGTGCTTCAGGATCGTCAGTACCGATAAAAGTATCGGCGTTTTTTTCCCCCTACTCTTCCATCACCCATCCCTTTACTATCGTCGATCCACGCAACATCTTCCCATCGTTCGGCAAGGTTCTGTAACAACCCGGCAAGCACACCCATCCTCCGGCGAGTCTCGAAATCTAAATGATTCGGTTATTTCTGGAAGCTTGCTCGAGGCGCTTCTCTTCCATCGACCTCATTGCAAAGTGATTTTCCTCGTACCTGTAATCCTGAATTCGATCGATCGTGCTCCTCGTGTCGAGATAAGCAGTGCCGAACGCAGAGAGAGAGAGAGAGAGAGAGAGAGAGAGAGAGAGAGAATAGTTACAAAGAGAGCAACAAAATGTTTCGGTTGCGTTCGTAAAACAACAAGAGTACAGATTAACGCTGGGAATCCATCAACCCTTGCAAGTTCTAATAGCTTGGTTCTTTTGGTTTTACGCAAATGTATTAACAGTTAAAAGTGCAAGAGAGGAATTATATAGTAATGTTATAACATATAAAAAACGATATATATGTATATAGAAATATATAAAGAACACTACATATACAGAGATTGTAGAAAGGATCGAGTACAAGATTATTGTAGCAAATAAATTTAAAATTTTGAAAAATTTTACATAATAAAAATATTTATTAATACAAACAGTTATATTGAGCTTTAAACAATTATCTACACGCGTGCAATTGATGAACAGATAATGTATGTGTATCTAAAATACACTTTTTATAATAATGAATCTTGATTTTCTATAATCCTTCGTCAGAAATGGACTAATACTAAACCTTATGTTCCTGACAAACATATATAAATCACGTAAGCAACTCTATCCCATATAAATTATATTTCCAAGCGCGCAGCTGTCACAGGCAGGACCAGACCGATTATAAGAGAAATTCGAAGTGTGAGAGGAATAAATATGAAGAAGGACACACTAAGGATATTTATATAATTAATGTGTTTAGCTCTACTCACTTCCTATATGTAATTTACGCAAATATTAAAATAGCCTTAAATAAAAATGATATTCTACAAGGAATATTATAATAATATTTATATATGCCATTGTTGTCCATCTATTGTTTACTGACAGATAGAAAGATTGAGAGATTTTGAATTGATATATATATATATATATGTATGTGAGTGTGTTGTATGTGCCTATATCTATACATGCATTTTTTAGGCAGAGTCCAGCTAAATGTCTAGAATTGCCTCGCCTCTTCCGTGTTAGTGTCCGGTGCGATTCATTACCTCTCTATTCATCGACAGTACCGACGCAACGTTCTACCGGGTTCTCGAAAACCAACCTGTGTCTCCTATTCCCCGCTGCCTTTCGCCTCTCTTTGTCCTTTAACATCAGCCCTATATCACGTCGTTCAACATCACTTCTACCGTCCGTATCAACCATTCAACTGCAGAGAGCTATTGACCGACAGCAATATCCTTGAAATTTTGCGTTGTTAACGACTACTTAATATTGAAAATTAACGATTGCAAAGGCAGAGCCCCTTCTTTCTCCTCAAAAGATGAAAATACATCCAATGATGATTGCATAAAATATATTAAGTGACGATTGAGTATTCTTCTTGAGCTACCTGATATATATTTTTTTTAAATTCACCGTCTTTTAATTATTCCCTCGGGGCTGTCGAAACTTATTACCGGCAATATCAAATCGCATCATCTTGCGTTTACATCGAGCGCTTACGGAGGAATAAAAGTAGTAAAATCTTCCATCTGGCGAAAGAACGATGCCTTTAGCGAGAAATTCAAATAATAAGCAGTTGTAAGCAAAAGGATGCTTTACACCTTCCTTACTCTCTCCCAATGTGAATCCGTCGTTTTCGTCGAGATAGTACAATGAACAAATATTAAAAACTATAAATTCATTCATTTCTCTTCGCGAACAAATCTCTTTCTTTCTCTCCCTCTCTCCTCTTTTTCTATTCACCTCTCCACTGCTTTTAATGAAATTCACACCAGCGCGCAGCGGCTTGGCTACCAGTCCCGTAGCTTCTAACAACAATCCGCCCTTACTTACTTCCAAAAGCCTTTTCACGCAAATGAAAGTTTTTCGTCTCGAAATTACCTCGAATTATTCAGCATTTAACCGCGCTCTCTCATTTATGCATTTATTCAGTGTTCTGATATGATTTACTCCGCAATGTATTTTGATACGCGTCCCTTATTCTCGAGCTTGTATATTCATGCTATTATTATACAAATACACGGGTGTACGATAAACGTTGCCCTATTACCTCTATGCTTTTAATTATTGGCGAAATAAATTTCACATTTGTATAATTCACACAAAATTACCTATTTAACAAAGATAATAATTTATGACGATGTTTAATCCGATTTTGTTGTATTAATCCATTATTGTTATTATCCAAATATTTTATATGGTGTTAATATATGTTTACACTCTTTTAATATATGTTCGGAAATTCTTTATACGCGGTAAAATTTCTTAAAATGTTCAACGCATTGAGAAAATAATATTCGCGGTTGCTCCCTGCCGCTTTAGTCGATCGAATACGTCCGTGCCACGTGACGAGATTTATGCGCCTATTATTTATCGTCTTCCTTTCGATGAAAATAGAAAATATGCTTGAAGAGAGGAAAAAAAAACGAGAAGCCGATGGCAGACGCGCGCATCCGCATGCAATACACCTACTTGCGATAGGTATACTTAAAATCTCATTTATATTGCTTTCGCTATCTAATAGTACATAAATTCACCTATTGGAAACGGATCTTATGTGTTATATAAATGCATCTAGTTTATCGAAATCAGTAATTGTATAGCATGAATTTATAACTATTGAAAATTTAAAGAACAACGAAATCGTATAAGTGAAGAAAATAAAATTTTTTTTTAATTTAAATAATATTTATATCTTGTTTATGTCATTACCATGTATAAATCTATATAAAATAAAGTTTAATTATATAAAACAAAGTATAATTATATAATACAAAGTTTTGTCTTTTATGAAGAAGCCATTTCCTTAAAAAATCCGACAGAGGAGGAAATTTACAATGGAAGATGTAATACGAAGCATCGAAATAAATAAAGGAAACCGATTTAACGTGCGTGTGGAGTAAGAAGCCAGTCTGAGATAGTTTAAAACAAGGTTGGCTGTTCTGGGTTCAGGTGCTGTTGCAACTAATATCGTAAATCCAGATCGAATTGGAGGGAGAACAGAGCTCCGTCGCCTTTTCCTTTATAGCCCTTGCACAGCTAGTTCACCTTTTGCATCTGCGCAATATCTCCATAAAGTAAAGAAATAGGATTATGAACGCGAATTTCACGCGGATGGCAAAAGTAGAAACAGCTTTTGAATGCTAAAGTGCTAACTTAATTCTTGAATATTGAAGAGAAACATCAAATATTCAATATTATCTCATTTTAAATATTGACATAAAGATATTTCTGTAATAATTGAGCGTGTCATCGTCGTATCTAACGATTGTGCGATTATAATGAAGAAAAAGTTAATTGAATAATGTAAAATTAAATAATTACTGTAATATTATAAACATTAAAATGCACAGCAAAACAGAAATACAAAAAGTAATTCCAGGAAGAGATAGCACATGTTCGTTTCATATGTATACGTTTTCTAAACGTATTCAGCGTTTTTCAAATGTCAAGCATCAATAAGAAACGTCTCGGCAAAAATGTTTTTGAAACCATAATTTACGAAATGTATTTTTAATGATTCTATATAAACAGAATAAATTAATTTTTTTAATTCAATTATTAAATCTTTTAACTCAACATTATATATATATATATATATATATATATATATATATATATATATATATATAATTAATTATTAATGTATTTATATTAATTATATATTACAATATATTATGTTAAAATCGAACATTTTTTATTATATATTTACATTATACATATAATATTAAATTATAACGGATTTAAATTATTGCCCAACACATTAAAATTAGACATTTATCTGTTTGATTTTCCAAAAATCAGTCATCCAATCAATCATTAAAAATTTGAACTTTGTGAATAGGAATTAGAAATTAAACTAATAAAAAAATTATTGTTACAATCTTATTATCCGCGTTTTGCAAATGCAGGTTTTATATATACATAGTTCTCATAAAAAAATTTAAATGCGAGATAGATAACGCATAGTGCGTTGCACTATGTATAAAATATATTTTTTGCCAAAAGTTTTTTTGCTTATCATTATATGCACTATCTATTGCGTATTTAAATTTTAATCATAAAAATTGTATAAATCTGCAAAGCGCAGATGATTATAAGATTATAATACATACAATAATTTCTATCAGATCAATTTCTAATTCCCAGAAAGGTAGATTCAGATATTAAATTGATTTCTGCTTAAAATCAGATAAATAAATGTTCGATTTTAACATAATTAAATGTAATATGTAATCTTCGCATATAATTAATATATGTATATATAATTTTGAATTAAAAAAATTAATTTATCCTGTTTATACAAATATTAAAAATACGTTTCTTAAATTATGGTTTTAAGAATATATTTGTCATGGCATTCTTACTAATGCTTGACAGTTAAAAAGAAAACATTAGATACATTTAGAAATGTATATGAAACGAACATATACATGTATATGCTACCCTCTTTTTTGAATAACAAAAAAGTACATATAATTTAAATAAACTTAAAATAATTTTAAAAAATAATTTTATTTTTGTTTATAGAGAATTTCACGTTATATACTTTTAGTTAATTAATTTTATATATATCATTTACACTAATTTTAATTGAGAATAATTTAATCTCTCTCTGTCTCTCTCTCTCTTACTTATATTATAAATAAAATTTGATATACAGATATGTTACAGATATGATTGCCTTGAAAGAACATACCAATTTCTAATATCATTTCTGCCGATCAATTAATGTATGAGTTTCAATAATACTCTGATTGTTATCAGCATCGTACATAAATCAGAATATCACATGACGTACTGACGATAAGCGATCGAATTTTAATCGGAGTCCCAGCAGAATAGCTGACGTGTGATCCTCTCCAAAGTTCCGAGTAAATTCCGATATGGCAGAAATCAATCTCACAGATGTCATCAATGCTTTTTGTTTAATAATATTAATTAGTATTTATAACACCAAATTATAAAACAGATAGGAGAAAAATACACGCTACAATAATTTTTCCGTTTTTATCTATAATCTATATAAATTATTGCGTGTGTATGTGTGTGTGGTTTACTCTAAATTAAATATATAATTTAATGACATGTAATATTACCAAACATGTATAATGTAACATACGTGAAATAATTTTAAATAAGTCTGTCATATATTCCCAACGGTTCTTAACGTTTGATAGTAACATTTTGCATGCGATAATATTATGAGTAATATAATATAATGTGTAAAACCTGTCTTGATATATATTGAGATAACAGATTAAGATCTAGATATTTATCATCGAATTTAACTGCTGATAATGAGCAAAATTATTTGATACTATTTCAATATGTTATTATAATAGTGATTCATGAGAAGCGATACATTAAAACCAGCTTATGTTTTAAATAATTACTAAATTAGCACATAATTTATACATAAATGCTGTACTCTTACAAATTTTTAAATTAAAGGTAATGATTTTTCTAAAAAAATGTATTGAGCTGACCAATGCTGTTGCGAGTTTACGCCGTGATCTTCGGACCGAGAAAATTGTTTTCGGTCAAACGAAACATTTATAAGCCATAAAAAGCCTGCCGTTGCATTCGGGTCGAACGATCTATTAAATTTTTATGAGCTTTTTGTCGGAAACCTCACAGCGCGCGTTCGAGCAGCACACTGAGAACTACCGTTAGCTCTAAATTTCCAGCCGTGCTTACATATAAGGGATGTCATATAAAAATTTGATACACGTTGAAGTTATATAAAGTTAATCCCTATCTGATTGAAATAAAAGAGTCATTTACAATTTCTCAATATCATTTTCTACAGCGATCAGATATTCCGATAGCGCGACAGTGACCAGGTAGAAAGTATCAAACTATCGAATTAAAAAGATATACAATTTCAACGATATTATTCAGCCTCATTACATAAAAGTAGATTCATGCCTAGTCTATATATAATTATAAATTTATAGCGTCACAATTACAATCCGATAAAACTTATCAATTGAAGATCTAAAAAATGATTTTATTATTTTATCTTTATCATAACAATTGACAATAGTAGTAAATATAAATTATACTTTTTAAAAGAATTAAATTATATTTTCATAATATACACATATTGTACTAAAACTTTGAAGAGATTAATTTTTATGCAGCATGTTTTGATATATTTGTTAAAGATATATAATAAAGAACATAAATGCACAAATTTTATCTTTGTTGTATATATCTAACAGTGACGTAAAATCGTAAGAAAGACGACATTTTCGCGTAATTAAATGATGTTTAATTATTGTAATCCGCTATATATTCCTCGTAAAACAACACAATTTGCAAAGCATAACCTTATCTATCACATAATTACATCCGCATATAACTCTTGTAGTCAGTGAGAAATTGATATTCATGGAAGAATGATTTTTATACATCAGTTATTCAAATCAAATTGAACAGTTCATTTGTGACGTAAGCAAATGTAAAAATATGCCACTGTGCTCTATAAAACTGGATCTATTCCGAGAATGCTACTTGTGTGTTAGAGAAATGTGAAAGTAAAGACAAGAGGTAAAGAACGAGAGAGCGTGGAGCGAAGAGGAAGGGGAAGAGAGAGTGAATGCGTCCAACTCTGCTTGTAATGAACTTGTGAATATTTAGTGGGGTAATTGCCTTTCGTGGCGAGTCTCGCCTGCGTCTACCACTATAAGGGGTGTCCGCCAAATCCGAAAGCAAAACCAATATCAGTCGACCACCTGTGCTCTTAGCTCGCACTTCGTCATATATACGTTACGTGTGCACATCAGCTTCACATATATCGATAATTTGATTTCCTCGGGGACATCGCAGGCCGATTGCCAACCGTTCGGTCGACTCTACTCTACTTTTCTATTCTGTAATATATGGCAAACAAAAAAATAACTTTATTTCTTATAAGGCTTGAACGATGTTGAAGAAAAGTATACTACCGAATTCTCATAATCTCGAATGTACATATATATATATATATATATAGATGCTTGCTTTAAAAGCTCTAAATATAAGAATACTCGAGAGATATTCGTATTTTTTTTATATCTCAATACATCGCAAACTTCTCACTTCACAATTGAATCGAAAAAATACTTGTTAAAATATTATCAAGATAAATAAAATAAAAAAATAAGTTTTCCTAAGTCCGTAAAATTGTCTATCTTTTAGAAAGTAGTATTTTACTTTGCCAAAAAAAAAAAAAAATTATTTCGAAAGAATCATTTTCTGATGGAAATAAAAATATATAAAAATTTTATTCACAAAACTCATACAATACGAAACTATCTTTTATCTAATAGTTATGATTTTGGGTAAATCCATAATATTGTGAAGAAGTCAGAAAAAAGAGTTTCAATATTTTTTTGTGTACAATTACATGCTACATATATGCATTATTTACATATGCATAATCTAAGAAAGCAGTATTGTTGAAATAATACATTAAAATATAGATTTTGTGCATCGTAAACAAAGTAATGTTGGAAATTTCTACATTTTTCCAAGTGACATTTTATCTAGTCATAATCGATGTTATTGTTATATGAATTGGACTCTCATATTGCTTTCATAATACATTATTTTATTACAAGAATTTAAATTTGTAATATTGTTTCTCAATTATTTTATGTTTTGTACATTTTTTATGTGCACAGACTATAAATAAACGTATATGCACAATTCAACTGAAGCAAGTTAATTATGCAAATATTCTGACAGCTGATCATTTCGTATCATGTGTCAAATTGCATCCGATATATACAAGAAATCTAAAATTTATTATTATTTAATAAAAAAATGTTACGTTATGATATTATTAATTATAAGATAATAAAAATGAGATTGTGAAGTGATTATGTTAAAGTTTAATTTTTTTACTGCTTGGATATATATGTAATCATTTTTATTTATTTTTATATTTAATAACGTAATCAGAGAAAGAAAGAGAGAGAGAGAGAGAGAGAGAGAGAGAGAGAGAGAGAGAGAGAGAGTGAGAAGCACAATTGAAAGAAAAACACAATTTGACGTCAGAGATTAAAAAAGCGATAATAGTATTCAATAAAGAATACTAGTAATTCATATAACAAAAAAATGCATACAAGTTTAAGGAAACACGCAACAAAATTGTAATCTGCTAACGGGCAAAGCCTAAGCTTACTGCACGTCTCGTGCAAGGGAAACCTTCATGTTCTTTGCACGCCATCTGAACGTTTTATAATCACTATACTTCTCTTCTTCTTTCGTTATCCTTCCTCACTTTTATATTCTCTATCTTCCTTAGTTAGAAAAATGTCTGGCTATTAATTTACCCTCACCTCCTGCCGCGCATAACATCTTGACAGAACGTACCACCTGGTAAAACAAGCTGCATAAATTAAACGTTGGATTATATATTCCGAATTTCCTTTATTTTCCGAACAACGAAGAAGAATAGCGCAAATGAGTAAAGATTAGAGCCAGTTTGTGTTAAAATATAAACTCATAATTATATACATTCACATTTTCTGCGAAGAATAAATGTAGTCTTTTTATAAAGGATCGTTATTATGGTGCTTTTTCACTGCATAATTACCAAAACACAATAAATAAAATATGAATAGAACAATGAAGAATGGAAAAGAATCGAAAAAGAAATTTTAATTATAACACATGATATTATTTTATCTCTGAATGTCGAATTAGAACTACATTTATACATTTAAACGAATAAGAAATAGAGTATCCAGACGCGTCTATATTCATCGAGGCGATTAAAGAATAGCTTGTCTCGGCAATTATAGGTTCTCTCTCGCTTCGGTGAAACTGACGAAACGTACCAGGATCGATTCATCGGTACATACCTATCTCGCGGAACATCTTATAACAACGAAGGCAACCAATCGATTTCCAATTTGATACAGAATAGAATCCATTAATAGCGCCCTCGTCGACGGCGCTTCCCACCGACCGGATACATTTCGGCGAGTGTCACAAAGTGAGAAACGTCAAAAGTAAAGCGAGAACCCGGCGCGGGAATAACGGAAGAAAAAGGTATTGCCGGCGAGGGAGCACGGCATGACTGCAAGAAGGAGAAACGAGGGATGAAAAGGAACATACGAGATGCGCGTAAGCGAGCCGGCTGGCAGCCGGTAGCTGACTCGTACCGATAAGAAGTCTCGATCCGTTCACTCCCGCGGTTCTCTCTGTCCGCCGCGCCGCTCCTTTCCGTTCGTTCCTTTCCTTTCGCGCGCCTCTTTCTCTCGTACTCTTTTTTTGCAAGGAGAATACGACATTAACTGACGGACGGAGAGCGACGTCAACGCGACGCCGCGATCTAACGCGGGAGTCGACGACGGCGTAGAAGATGAAGGCGACAAACTCCATTGGAGCATTGAGCTCGAAACGAAATAGGGAATTTAAGTGTCACCGTTCGGTGATGAGGTCTTTCCTCGCGAATACTGTCCTTCTTTGTGCTTCCTTTCTCCTTATTCCTATCTCACTCTCGTTCTTCTCCCGGTTTGTCATTTTTCTGTTCCACATACGATGATAAAAAAAATACTCTAAGTAGTATCCAGGATTCTATAAGATATTGGTGTTTAATCGATGTACAAATAGAAATATTTTATAAAAAAAATATATGATAATATGCAAAAAATGTATAGATGATATATTTATTGCTTTATGAAATTTTCATGAAACATAAAAATGTAAAAATACTTTGTGCTTTAAGAATATGTGTCTAAAAAAGAATGTATTAGGTAAATTAGGCCAATTTATATAATACTAGTATATATAAATGCATATGTAGTTTGTGCATAGATATATATGCAAAGAAATATTTAAAAGTTTTTAACGTGATTGAAAAGAACTTACAATAGTTTAAATGATCGTTGGTGTGCGAAAATTTTTTTCTACATACAGTAATTCCGGAAAAGCAAACAATTAAGGAGTAAATTCCACACAGCCTACCCATTCTCATCCATATGCATGCAATTACTATTCCAAGTTTATTCGCCACCGATCGTTACATCTCTCGTAAAACGCACACTTGCACACCAGTGACAGTTTAACAATACCACTGCCCGTTAAACTGTTACTGTTAAATTGTGCCAAAGTGTTCGCACAACAGGAAGATCTGTGGCTATCACTTGATATGAGATATATATTTCCATGCCAAATACTAGCCTTCGCTTTCGAAATGCACCAAAATAGTTTCTCTGTTATGCCCGTAAAGGCAAATTAACACATGCAAACTTACATATGTATATTCAACGCACTTCTCAAAATATAAATTCTGCAAATAAATTAATCTTCATATTCGAGCTTATAAAATTATTGATTTCGGATGATATTTTTGTTGCGATAATTCGTCAATATATTTAAACGTTAAAAAACAATTAGTATTCTTTTTGAATAAAATATTTGAATAAATATTCTATTAGCAGAACGATGATCAAACACTTTATAATTAATATATAACATATATATATTTCTATATGATGATAACAACTGATTATATAAATTAATTTCAAAATCTGCTATTAGATGTATTATTCTATGTGTATTAGCTTTAAATATTATATATATATATATATATATCTTTTTTTCTTAATCAAGCAGATACATATCTCTTTTTTTTTATCAAACAGATATCGATATCGCGTGATATCATTTACTGATAAAAACTAATTAAATTAAAATAGAAACACAAAGTAAGGCTTTAAATAAAGGGTATAAGTTTATTCATTTAAAAATATGTATGTATATATAAATCACATGCGTAATTGTACGTAATTGCGTCATTTATATAGGTTGATTAGCCGTGCAATTAGCGTGCCAGGGAAAATCGCAAACTTTTTCTACGGGATTGAAGTGCAGATTATCAGGACACTCCATCACGATCGCTCGCCCATAATCACAGACGAAGTAATGTCTACAGTTAGTAGGGTGAGGGATGAGAATAGCCTCCTCTCCGTCTTTTGGTCCTCTATTTGGGCATTCAACTTCTTGGGCCTGAGCATAAAACACAGACACCAAGCACACCACAAGTGCAATGAAAGGAATAACTAAAATATATTAAACAGAGACAAGATATAATAATTATTTCGAAACAAAGTAATAATTAAAGTTAATAATTAGACGTATAATGTTATCATTAATGTTTTATGAAATACAAATTATATAGAGTTTCGTCGAATGCTTGATGTCAAAGATGTACATTGAACTATAGATATTTACATTGAAGCATTAGATACTTGCACTATGGCAAATTTGTAAGAATTATAATTATTTGATAAAAGTATAAATATATTTTAATGAAGTAAGCATATATTTTCATTTTTATTTAATAAGAATCTCTTATTATAATCACACATTTGGATTAAGATTTTGTCAATGAAATTTTTTAGTAGAAATATGCATGCGCAACAATCTCAATTTGATATAATAAATTTGATAGAAAATATATCAAATAGATTAACTATATTAAATTGATTTCAATAATTGTATAAAATTATGCTGTTATCATATACTCGTTATTATCATACTTTTACAATAATAAGCGATGTTGATTTTGATTATTATATAATATTAATTTATACATTAAACTTATATATATATTAACTTTATTAGGTTTACCTTTCATTTTGTTATTTTTTCGAAAAAAATCACTTTCTTCAAATTTCACTTTGTGCAAATCACACGAAATTGCGCGCTCGATTGTCTACGGTCTCCTTATATACCCGAGCAATCCTTTTTATCAGTCTACTTAAATTGTTATGTACCCAGTTTTCTTCCGATATTCACACTCTTATCAGTTACGCGTAGTGATATCACGATAAACCTATAATTCGTAGAATGTTTCACGTAATAATCGTAGACGAAGACGGCTTTGTCGACGCGCACTGGAGTGTTACAGATTATACTTAGCCCAGATGTTAAGAAGACAAGTATCATGGTAAAGCGAGTAAATGCAAAAAGGAAAGATTTATGAAAAGTGAAACGAAATGAACGAAATGTAAGATGAGCGCGAGTGAGCTAGAGAGAGTGAGAGGAAGTGAGAGAGGAGAAGGATGCTGGCTGACACTCGGACAATGCCGGCGTGGTGCTGTCGCGTTCGGTTCCTGGTTATGGCGGGTGCACAATGCCTATTGTCGAGCAACCTACCATACAAACGTGTGTGCTGACGCTTTCACACAACGGCTAGCTCTACCTCCAACCTCCTATCTCGTTCGCCTCG
Organism: Anoplolepis gracilipes; assembly: GCF_047496725.1. NCBI lineage: Eukaryota > Metazoa > Arthropoda > Insecta > Hymenoptera > Formicidae > Anoplolepis > Anoplolepis gracilipes. The sequence goes on from NC_132981.1 coordinate 7,806,050, forward strand.
GTCTCTCTTCATCGCTGTACTTTCGTTTCTGTCGAAGACGAGTATAGAATCTTTCTTTTTCTAGTAACGCCGCCGTTTCTCATAAGCTCGCGGCTTTCGGCAAGACCAATAAGATATCCCATGTGAAGAACAATATTGATTTTTTTTTTCAAATGACACTGTAGAAATAACGTAAAATGAGTTCAAGGGATACGACGGGAAGGTATGAAGATAGGAAAATTGTATTCGATTGCCATCGCTTCGGCGATACCATCTTTGGAGTATCGTCACATAGTTGTGTTAAAGTTGATTAATATTTTAGTCATACTGTTGTTATTATTATAATACAAATGCTGCAGATTATGATATATATGTTTTAGAAAGATATTTTTTATTCTATTAGTCAAAAAATGCATTGTAATTAGTAATAAATGTGTTTGTATTCAATATCCATTATAGATAATAATAAAGTTTTCTTTATAAAACATCTTATAATTTTAAATATTTTTTATTAAAACTAATTTTTTTACAATTTTTTTTAGAACATTTAGAGTTAAACCAGTAAAAGAAATTTAATTTTTAATTATTTAATTTTAATTTTCACAAAATGTCATCAAAACTAATAATATTATTTTAGTAATTGTAAAATAAAAAAGCGTTTATCTCTCTAAAGTATTATATATAATAGAGACAAGATAAAGAATTAAATTTAAGTGGAAAGTTTCAATATCATAATAAATTTATAAAAAACATGAAATATAATTTTTTTATTAGAAAAATTATTTTAACACAAAATATTTGCGAAAAATTTGTAGATAAAGAGTTGAGAGCTAAAATTAAATGCGTATTCACAGCTTCGGAATGATAGCGTTATCTCAAGACCTAATGTCAATTTGACGTACATTAGAGAATAATCACATTATCAATATTTTTATTACAACGTACTATATGCTTTATCGTATTTGCTTAATCATATTTTAGAGAACGATTCCTATCTGACCGATTTCTATTCATTAATTTTATAAAATTGATTTTGAAAAGATTATTGTAGTACAGTTTTGCCAATTATTATCAATGTTAATTGCTTCGTATGATGCAAACTAACATATATTGTTATCGTAACACAAACATTTTATTTTAAAATTGAACTTGACATAAAAAGACAACTGGCAACTTTTCAATTTTTCAATTCTTATTACAAAATATTTATTAAAGAAAACTAATAAAAGTAAGTATTACGAGAGAGAAAAAGAAAGGAATAGACTCACCTGAAAAATATTTCCAAACATAAATTTTCAACATTTTTCCATTATTTCAAAGTTTAATCACATTTTATTATTTTTAAAAATAAAGTGAAAAAAATCTTACTCCCTACGATTAAAACAGAAGAAAAAAAAGATAAATCCATTCTGACATTTCATCAAAAGATCCATAATTTAAATTCAATCACTTACAAATCACAATCTCATTCATGTCTTATTCTCGATTGTTCACAACTGCGCGGAAATTGGGTTCACTTTAGGAAATGAGACATTTCAACCAACACAAAGAAACGATTGTTTGAAAAAGGTTAAACGTTTACAAACGGAAAAACGTCATTTTCTTGGAACGTGCTGAAATTTTGAGCAGTTTCTAGTATTATAGTACAGATAATTCGACACATACAATGATAAGAATTGCTTGTTTATTTTTTAATTTCTATTGTTATTAAAGCAATGATTATCGTAAAGAATCTAATAAAATCAAATTTATTTTATACTTATATAATAATATAGATATAAAATAAATATTTAACAAATTATTATAAATACTTATTGCATATATGTGCGTGCATATGTTTGCTAATTATAAGATTTAAAAATATTATGGCACATAAAAATGTTAATATTTCTATTTTCAGTCGTTTGGTCATGTAAAGAATAAGAGAGAAAGAGAACCCGATTTCCCATACTTGCCATATTGGCATATACACCGCCTGCGTTTTACGGCCATATTCAGCGATTTTGCATATCGAGGCCAGGCGTGTGTATGTGCGTACATTATAGGGCAGAGAAAAAAGAAAGAAGAGAAAGGAGGATGGAGAACCCATCGTCGTCCTTTCTTCTCTAGCGCCATCAGAACTGCTGCAAGCCCATTCACCTTTTCCACACCGATTCACATATATACGGCAATCGCAGACCTTCTTGAGAGCTCAATTTATCGCGGAACGGCCTCCGCTGGTACAAAGCGTGCCGGTGTGTGCGGGACGTATACTCCCTCCTTTCGAACAAATTGTCATAATTGAATAACCAAAGAGATAAGCGAGCTATGCTTTGACCGTAAGCGCACTCGCGTAACTTTGGCAACGGCTTCGATACGGGTCGATCCATTTAACTCTCAAGTGCCTCGAGTCCACTTGGTATTTTGGTTCTAAACTTTTTCTCTTGTTTCGTGCCTACACGCATTAGTTTTTATGAATCAGTTAAATCGACCCGCACGTTAAATTCTGCGCTTCATTCGTCTTTATGTCTGTGCGAGAAAAATTTATGGAAATTCGAGAGATTCTAGAAAGTTATTAATAATGATACAACGCGAAACTATTATCTAAATGTATTATGAATCGTATAGACATTAACTAGAGAAAATAAAGGCTATTTTAAAATTTATCTCTAGCAGGATTTAATGATAAACAATTCAGATTTTTCCAACTTTTTGACAGTACTAGTATAGGGGTAAAACAATTGTAAAAATTTTATTCTGGCGATTTATTCTGGTGATCAGAAGGAAAAGACGGTACAAAAGAAACACTTGATGATGCTGATGGAAAAGGTTGATACGAAATAAACGAGATCGAACGGAAACGGAGAATGCGGATATCGGGGATAGCTTTAACGGTCTTTTGTTTAGCTGACTTCACCGTTCACCGGCATGCCGGTAATTGCCACAATGCGGGGTGAAAAGCCAGAAAAAGCACAGCACAGTTGGAAATCAGAGGAAACGGCTAATCGAATGACAAGTTGATCGCTAATTTCACTCTTGAGACTTGTATATCTTATTTGTTGTATATATACTCATTGTCAAAGAAAAATTGTGTACGTCTTATGAAAAGAAACTTAATATGCTTGTGTAATTTCTTTGTTTTATTTCAAATTAAGAAACATACGAATAAATAGAAAAGATTTTCTCAGAAGCTTTCTATTTCTCTTCTTTTTTCTTTCTCTCTTGCTTTATTTTCATTCTATTTGAGCAAATACATTGCACCGTGATGCATCAATTGTTTCTTTTATCAGCAATCAGTAGTAATTAAGATTGATCAACGAAAGCTCCGAATTGGAGATATCGACATTCGCATTAGACAACCAGTTAGAAACTTGTTGCTGTGATTTATAATCATGGGACAGGCAAATTGGAGAGCAGTCGGGAATATGTCATAGATTTGTACCTATGAGAAGTGGTTGCGGACACAATTGCTTCTGGCGCGAGGAATGTAACATGTGGTCACGCGATACCGTTTCCATTGCGCTTATTACGGATTTATTACATACGTATTCTGTTCTTCCTATTTTGTTGTACAAAAACAACAAAGTTATTAAATATGTATTATATATCCGAAGAAATTCCATTTATTACATTTTATGCAACAACAATTTTTATTTTTTCAAAATGTTACATTTTTTTAAGCAAAAAAGCATTCGCAATTTTGCAATAATGTGAGAAAAATTTCTATAAGATATATGTTTATAAAACTGCAATCGAATCCCCAATTTTTACTATAATTATTACTGTTACAAATGCAATATATAAACAATTAAGTTTGGTTCTTAATATTTTTCTAATTATAAAATAATCGAGTGTAACAATAAAATTTGTACTAGATCTCCCGTACTACTACCAACTATTTTTATTTTAACTCAAAGATCAAAGAGGACGGAAAAGAATATGGATATCTGATTCAGTAATACGGAGTCTCTCTGTGGTCATTTGATATTTATGAAGAAAAATAAGTTGTGAAGACCGCATCCGGTGAGTTGCGGACCCTACTTTGTATTACAGTGTAGTATAATAAAACATTTGTAATTTAAATTGGAGAAAGAGATAACTCACACATGTATAGTTTTTCCGTTGATATATACAGAATAAGTAAAAAGTAATGATAATATAAATATGAAATCTTTGCGATGTATTTATTATAACTTTCAATTGTGATAAAGATGTAATTTTACATAAAATGCTACACAAAATATACAGTAATGAAATGTAGATTTGTATTAAAGTTTTTATCATTTTTAGTTTATATAGTTTATTTTTGAATACCCTACAAATTTTTTATAACGTCGACATAGACTGAATATTAATACAAATAAAATATCTCTTGTCTATAGATTGTCATTTCAAGCAAACTAAATATTAAAAAAAAATTAATGTAACAATGTACACTTTTAAGTCTCTAGCTATGATTGAGTTTTTAAATAATTAAAAATGTCACTAGCACAGAGCTCTTCGCTTTTACGATCTCAAGCGGAGGAGGTTCCTCTTGAAATTTGCATAACTGCTTCAACGATAGGAGCTTGCTTGAAATATGACGTTTTATTATTTTCGAGGCACTTCACCTCCGGTTAAACGTAGGGAACGACTAAAAGGTAAGTGCAAGAGGATCGAAACCCATAAGAAGATAATTTTATTTAGAAATGCTAGATAGATAGAGACTGTATGCAACTTTCCCATTTTTAATCTAAGAGTCAGTTATAATTTTATAAAATTTTATTAAAACATTCTTTTATGAGACTTGATTTTATTTGGCATTAAATCTCGCATTAATTTCTGATATTATAAATTTGTAACATAAATTATAAATTTATTTGGTTTTATATCTTTTAAGTTATATATATATATATATATATATATATATATATATATATATATATATATATGCATATATATATATATATATATATATATATATATATATATATGTATATATTTATGTATATATTTAAATTAGATATTTATGATAGATTAGATTCATTATTACGTCTAAAAATTTATACAATTTTATAAAAAAATATTTTACACACACACACACACACACACACACACACACACAAGTTGTTAGTTGAAAATATTTTTCAAAATATATAATTTTGCAATATTTTTATTCTCTGAAACATAAAACAATGATATGTATCTGTAATGATAAGTTTTATTTGATTTTGTTAAGAATATTATGCACAAATGTACAATAGAAATTGAGAACAATAGCTGCCAATATACGAGATATTGGCTGACCAAGGTAGAAGATACTACTGCCTACTAGTGCTGTCGGTGCAGCAGATATAAAACAAGGGTCTTGATAAAGTGACGACGTGACGTTTATCGCACGTGTTCCACATGTCGGCACAATTTCGAAAAAATGGTGCTTTAGTAACGTATGGTCTCACTATACATATAAAAAAAAATTGTAAACGTCATACTCTGAAAAGATGTCTTAAAAAAGTCGTACTACTGTATCTAAAATTGTGCGACAGTTAATAACACGAATAAAATGTTATATTTCATCAGCAATGTATAATTTAGGTAATTTATTTATAGTTATTCAGATCATGCTAATGTAATAGAGCAATTAATAATAACGATCGGCAAATACATTAGGACATACGGTAAAAACGCACACATTGAAGATTACGGTCGCGTCCACAGCATTCATTCGTTACGTATACCGTTACACAAGTAAGTGTAATTACACGAATAATTATTTATTTATGTTACCTCCTGCGAAGGGAATTACCTCGTAAGAACGATACATGCTCGCATATTCTCGTCGAGATATATGCTAAATATCTGCATGAGTATTTCTTATGTCGCAATGAATTTTTTATGGTTTAAGTTGAATATTAAAAACATTTCATTATGCAATAACTCGTTGGTATTTATATCCTATTTTCAAGATCAGATTATAAACTTACTGCATTTTTTTACTAATCTTCCCTATATACTCAAAAATTTTAAAAAGAAATGAACTATTTAGTGCGGTCGATTATTGCGAGTCTCATTCTTTACGTCCTTTACTTACTTATTCCTTTTTTTATCGAAAATAATCTCTCTCGATCCTAAGATTACTCCTCTGTCTTTTTTCATTTATTCTTACGATTGTGTTCATTCTTAATTACTCATTCTGCAAAACACATTCACAGAAAACATAGTTTAGTACATGTGATTCAGTTGTTTCCTCATTACTGCAGCTTATTTAAATATTAAACATCACTTAATTATTTGTTGTCTGCATGCTGTTTTTAATGGAGATGTTATCTATACGCTTTTATAATACTATTGCAAGCAGAATTATCTATCATCTTTAATATTAATTTTGTTATTTATTTTAATTCTTATTCTATAGATATTATGTAACTAAATTTTTTATATTACGAAATAACTATTATAAGTTATGATTGATATAACATGATTGATATTTAATGCAGCGATAATAATACTTTGACATCTTGTCAATATTTATCTCATAAAATATGTCTCTCATGTAATATTAAATGATTTCTGAGGTCACTTAATTAACGCATATTAATAAACTAAAAAATAAATAAAATCTTCCTTTTAATTATATTTAACTTGATATTAATTTAATTCAATATTAAATGATTTTTAATAAGTTAAATTGCTAATTCTCTCTCTAAAATAATATAAATTTTGCGCAATATGCAATTAATTAAAAATTTAATATCTTAATAATTTGATATATTTGTGCAAAATGTTGCACATTATACAAAACTTTAAATTTAATAATGTGTTTTTAAACATACTAAAATTCATTCAATAATTAAGATCTATTGTATAACAAAAAAAAATAATAATTTTACAATTTACTAAATTAATAATTATCTCTTTATGATAAAACATTAATATATTACATGCGACTTTAGCATATATTTTAGTAAAATAAAAACTAAATATTAAATAAATATTTATCTTCTTTATTCATCGAGATAGAAATAGACATAGTTTTATCAATGAGATTAAAAACTATGCTATGATTTTTTAGAGAATGAATATTTTAAAGACTATATGAAAACTGTTGTACAATAACACGAATCTATGCGACAAAATCAATCTAACTCAATATGTATTGAAAAAAATTATTTTATAAATACATTTAAAAATTTATTGAAAAGTTTGTATAAACACTATACTGTGTAATTATATAATAAAAAATAAATTTTAACATATTTTAATTTGATATTTAAACATGCATTATTAAATTTTACTTCTAAATACGTCATATATAAACAAATAAACCTTAGAAAAATGTCAACAATGTAAGAAATTTTAAAATAAAATTAGATAAGTCTACTTTATATAAAATGTTATATTAAATAAGAAAGCCAAGTATATAATTGCACACAGTTTTAAAAAATTAACCACCGATTTTAGAACAGTTTAATTATCAAAATTTATATTAATGTTTTATATTTAGATAAAAACAATATTAACGTAAAACGGACATCAAAAATCATTTAATTTTCATTCTCATTTAGAAGTTTAGGTATCTATCCTCATTATAATGTCGTGTCAATGGTACACTTATAAACCGGATCTGAGCACCTGATGAAGACTCATCGAGTTACTTCATTTGCATCCTGCATGACCTATTTCCATAACATTATCGTAATATTGGCATAAGCACTTTCAGTTTGGCATGACGCGGAAACGACATCGTTGTTGCTGCGATCAACTCTGTATGTCTCTTGTATACTTGCATAATTACAGGCAAATATATGACATTCAAATAATAATTATATTATCAATAAAGTTTTAGTGATTTGTCAAACTCAAGATGTTCTAATTTTTCATAAAGGCTGCTTATTAGCAAACTATTTTATATTTTGACGATAGAAAATATAACATTATCTAAATAATAATCTAAATACACAACATATAATAAAATAATCTGTAAAATATATAAATATATAAATATAATCTGTAAAATATATAAATATATATAATTATTATTATATATATATAAATATATATAATTATTATTACATTAAAAATGGTTTATAATAAGTTTTAGGAAGCTGTTATGAGAAAAAGGTTAATAAACATTACATCATTCGAGATAATTGAACAGATATTATTTCAAGAGAATATATTTTTTTACAATTCTTGTATTTTTAAGCAATTTTATTATTAAATAATTTATATCTCAATAACTTCATTTAGTACAATCATAGTAATTTTATTGAATAATACATTTTTTCTCAGACTTAATATTATAATAATTCCGAAAATGTGCATTTACAAAAGACAACAATTGAAAATATTAAATCAGATCTATAAAATACTCGATAAGAAAGGCTTTTACATAAATTTGAACATTAAAATTTTACCTATCGTTATTATCCATGCCGTGATCTCGCAGAAACTAAGTAGCAGCATATTTTCCGGACCGACCGCGAGGAGAAACAATGAAATGAGCAAATAACTAGATTCTCACGCGCAACGGAACAATAATGGCACCGGGGGAAATTTTTCACGGACCCGTGGGCAAAATAATTTGGCAACAGATGCGTCGCGTCGCGTTTTCCGAGCCACCCGACCAAGAATAACGGAGCAGGAGTGGAGCGGAAAGGGTGGAAAGGCGACATAAGCGACGGGGTGCTTCGTGCAGCAGGAGAGCCACATCGAGGTGACATATTTTCGGGGTCTGCAATTGCAGCATTCTTGTTATCGTAAAAAAACGTAAGATAATATTAAAAAGTTGAAAAAACATATATTTATCGAAAACTTAATTTGGTTTTAATTGCACACGAATGTACCAATTATAGATCAAATGTTACAAATCACATTCACTTTCAAAGCAAGTTTCAGTAACGCTCTGATTACTTTAAAAATAATAACATATCAATGACATAAATATATAGTATGTCAGTATTAATTATTATATTATTATAATATTATTGATTGCAAAATATTGACTTGAATTTTTTTTTTTAGAATTATGATATGCACATACTTAATGCATTTAGAAGATTTATACTTGCTATCGATATCATGTTTGACTTTCATAATGTGTGATAAACGAAACCTGTTTATAAATAAAATTATTTTTTTATGGTTTAGTATACTAGATGAAATGCTATAATATCCGATTTACATATTTACATATAGCAATAGCTAGTTATAATTTAATATTTTATATTCTTATATTACAAACAAGCAATAAAAAATTTTCAATATTGCTTTTGATGTACACATTGTGATTGTTTCTAAATTATATTTTTATAAAGGTTTGATACGTAGTCAAAGTTAGTATCTATGCAATCAATATTTTGTTTGTCATACTGTAAATAAAAATTTAAATGGTACGAGATGAATAAAAGAAAATAGAAAAATTTTTTGAAAAGTTTAGAAATTTGTTAGATATTTCTATATAAAACTATATCACATTAAAAAAATATCCATTAGAAAATTTAATTTTAATCTTCAACAATATTTCTAACACAAATAATGAAATAGTCTTCTAGTTAGTAACGTACGTCTTCGCAAAACATGGCGACCCTCGCAAGTTCGAAGGTTGACACGCCGCAAGGATAAGAAAGGCCTCAGACGAAGAAGTAGGAAAAGAGCCAAGAAGGGAGATGGGGTTCAACTTAGAAATAACAAGGCCGAATGACAAGAAAACAGAGAAGAAGTTCAGGTTTGTGGAGTGGGAGAGACCGGTTCTGTTGGAAGAGGGAAATACGATGTAGAAGAGGAAGAAGGACAGGGGAACAGGATCGCTCTGACGAGAATGCGGGCGGGAGGGGGTTGGCAGGAGAGGCAGGGTGTAAAGATAAGAGCGTTACGTGAGCGACTCATTAAGGGATGCAAATTAACCGGTGCCAACGACGTTGCCTAGCTCCCTCGAAACTTCGGGCCTGAGCGCCCTAAACCAACCACCGGCGTTACTTGCGGTAGTCGCAGTTTGCCGGAAGTGCAACGTACTTTCCGAAGACCCTATTCGAGTGTCTTTCGCGTGTATAATACTTATCATCTGCGCGCTCTTGGTGGCATCTTCGCGAGCAGAAACGGAACGGTGCGGTGACGGTGCACCGAGCACCGTATCTGCAAAGAAACACAGATTTATCTGAGAGCGACAGAGAAAGAAACAGGAAAAAGACCGCGACCGAATGGTTGTTGTCTCACGTTTTATCGTGCACCATGCTGCGCGCGGCTGCGCATTCGTCTCGCGACGGGCGATTCTTGACGATACTCTGTTTCACAACGCGGCCGTAATAGAACATATTATTCATCAGTCTGTGCAGTGAAAGCTATTTCGGCACTTTTTGTATTGTGTCCACGATACAAAAGAAATTTTTATTAAATAAAAGAAACAGAACATATTGTGCGCAACATATACTATAATAATACATTGAGACTGATAATTGTGTACAAAAAAAGATATATATGTATAACATATATATTATTATAAAGGAAGAAAATAAAAATTTTTTGTAATAAAAATTCAATCAAGTAAAAATACAAATTTGACTATAAGAGAAAGATAAAGTTCTTTTAAAGCATTCAAGTTGCTGATTCAATTTTTGGATTGTTTAGAAACAGAGAACAGAGAAAGGCAAAATTCAAGCGATTCGTCGCTTGTAACTTGATGAATTCGCAATCAACGCGTGTAAACAGCTCTCTTGCGCAGAATTCTGTAAAAAGTTAAAAGCAAGGAAGCATGAAATCTTAGTAGGAAAGAACGGAACTTCTATTTTGGCTCGCGCGCTTCCACTAGCTTTTCCTTCTCTCTTATATAGTAGCTTTTCTGCTAAACTAAATAATTTTGAAACATCGAATTTATATTATACTTAATATTTACACGCATATTTTAAATATGTGTGTGTGTGTATGTTACATATTTTATATTATCTAATTTTCAAAGATTCTAATGTTTTATCGCTATTTCGTCCTCTGAAATCTCTCTGTGTTGCTTTTTATGGTTCAAGACAGCTCTGAGAGTTCGAAAGGCTCCCTTATAAATGACTGTCCAGCTACCCTATGATTTATAACAGCTTTTAGCTTGCACGGTCGCAAAAAATTACGCTCGAGTAGAAATATATCCGCGGACGGAGGCAAACTTTTCACGAGAGACACGATCTACCACTGTAAAAGAGAATACTAAATTGAAAGATTTCAACGTTAGAGGCAGACACTCAAGCTGCGAATGTCGAGCAACGAAAATCCATTTACCGTCATCAACTACATAAATTTTATACCTTGCGCGTCGAATGAGATAAATTCTAATTGTTGCATAAATGAAATAATTACGTGTGCACTAAAGCGTGCATTTGCAAAATTATATTGCATATTGCATTATTTGAAGTGTTTACGCATAGATAACAGCTATTGGTTACTATTTATTGTAATTATGTTTCAATCATTGTCATCATTATCATGGTTTATTAATGATCGATTGATTCGTTATAATGTATACATAAACTCATTTGCTTTAAAGAAAATTTATTATAGTCATTATAGTTCTTATGTTAAAAATAATATATTTTTCAATCAATCTATAGACTTACTTGGATTTGCAAATAGGAGTAAATCGTCTCTTGTAGGGAGCCTAATCAAGAAGGAATGCATTTGATATTAGTACGCAGTACGAGCTAATGGGAAACTGGCGTTCCACGACTGCTGCCGAGCGTTCTTAGGGAGTATTAGTGACCACTCTCGAGATCACCCAAGGGCCTACCCTACGAATTTCCGGTCTGAACTACTACGGTTCATTCTACCAGTTCCCACCTCTCGTCGTTAATTTATCCCCGGTAGATTGACTAAAGATACGAGGGATTCGTCAACTAATGCGCGCGTTCAACTGTGTAAAGGGAAGGTAATTTACGTATATTTAGTTGCGCTCCATTGTGTCTGCCGTCCACCGGCACGATAAACGTGACATCTCCTAAATGTAGACATGCAAAGCAACACGTATACTCGGAAAGTTTGAGATGTCAAAGTTCAAATTAACTTAAATTATCATAAGCCTTAAATCTCACGAGATTAACGAGAATATCTGAGCAGCATAAATCTATTCTTTACTTTAAAACTATAAATATCCAGTTTTCTTTAATATAAAAATTATTTAAAAAGAATAATAAAGAAATCTTTGATAAAGAATAGAAAACGTTTTTTTTTAAAAAAAAAAAAAACAATAAGACGATTAATGAATAATTAATCGTTTACTTTTAAAATATTTTAAAACTTTCGTACCACGAAAAAAACTTTTAGAAAAAGGTTCTAAATAGACCGTTAAGTGGTACAGATGTCTCCAAGTTTTCAGAGACAAGCGCTATTGGATCGTCAACGCGGCGTCAGGCCGCGTTATAAGGGGATCGTTCGTCTGGTAAAGAACGCTGATGGAAAATGACATTATCTTTTGGTATAAGTCGGCCGAGTCACCGGAGAGGACGATTCGTAATTGCTTAAGTTAAGGAATGCGCACCGCGCTCGGACGTACTGGCGAAAGCGTGGCAAGAGGAGAAAGAAGGGATTTGAGTGGAAGATGCGCGGGGGGGAGGGGCGGCGGGGGGGGGGAAGAGAGAGGAAGAACAGGCGGATGGAGGAGAGTAAGTTCAAGACCGTGGGGTGGCTATGAATTTAAATTTCTCTAATTAGGACGCGCGGGAGACGCAGTGACGCTGTTGGTAGCTTTCCCTTCGGATCCCTCACTCTCCTTTCTATCTCTGTTTCTTCTCCTTCCGTTCGTCTACCATCCGCTTATATTCTCTCCTCCTCGTCAAGTTCCCTTATTCTCTCTCGCGGCGATCCTTATCTCTGTCGTTTCTCTGTCGGTCCCTCGTTCGTGCTTCTCTCTCGCTCTTAGTGTCTTGCCATAATACCGTACTAGCCGCAAAACCCCCGCGCTGAAGTAACTCAAGTAAGAGGTGGCTCGCATTCGCCGTAGTTGACACCACCTGACTCAGATTTGTTGCTTCTCACGTTCTAACCGAAATTTATTTGAAGCCCGCTAGCGCCGGTTAATTAACGTTTCCCCGGGGGTAGAGTTAGTCGGTCCATGCTGAAGCGGCGTGCAAGCGGAAATCGCGAGTGCATACAAAAGCGAAGCAATCGAACACGCCCGGGATGTGTCGTGTGAGTAATTGAATGGCTAGTGGTATAACTCAGCGTGCGAGCGGCCGATGCTTGAATCGAGATTGCTCGTATAGTTTCGACGCGCTTCTCTTTTATCTTTCATGCTATTTTATTTCGTTTTCAAAAAGCTATATTGTCCATGGAACTTGCTTATTTGTTTATGTCAGTGCGAGAATATTTCACATTTTAACGTTATATAATTTTGTATATATTTATTCAAAATATATAAACTATAACGATTAATGTTTAAAGAAGTAAATTAAGCCCTACCTGATTAGTGTTTGAAAATAAATAATTGACGATAAGCCATAGGTATGAAATACTTACAAAAAATTTTAAAAATATTTGAAATACTTTCGATAGTCCAATATTCATTTCCTGTTATCCGTCTGGGTGAGTAATTTGAACAGCAGTAAAAAATTTTCAAGGAGTTTTAGCAACCATTAGCGAAAAAGGGACTAAGCCAGCGATTTAAAAAAAGTTTCCATGGTGCATACATTAACCCGCGCGAGTGTGCGCTTTTGCGTCGGTGTACGAATCTTAATTCTTTCTTTGTTATCTCCTTCCACTAATTCACAATGATGGCGAATAAGGGGACATAGAGAACAAAAAGAAAAGTTAAAGGGAATAAAGTTAAAGCCGCAGCTACAGCTAACATTTTTCGTCACCTTTGTCTTAAAAGATTAAAGGCTTAAAATGTGTTCACAATCAAACATTTTATCATCTTACCAGGTATTTTTTATTACACTAATTATTCTTAAAAAATTTATTGATAATTGTATCAACAATATATATATTTGTATCAGCAATATAATGAGAATCTAATAAATTATAAGAACATAATATAGCATGATCTAAATAATACAATATAAATTAATTCACACAATTATCCCATTAGATAAGTAATCGTTAGATAAATAAACATACAAATTGTACAATGATGAAATTTGTTAAAATGCGACTGAAACGGACCACCAATTTCCACACAAACACAATTCAATTAAAAGCTAATTATAATCAAATTTGTAAAAATATGATAATTAAAAATATTGATTATCGAAAAGCGAACGATGCGATTGAGCGAGGTGGTCCCGTACATCTGTTCATTAGGTAATGAACTTATTAAATCAGGGAAGCGTGGTATGGCGGGGAATTTTATGTATATCTGCGATCTCTCTTTACTCGTTATTCGTTTAATTATCTGGAAACATTGCAAAGGTTAATTCTAATTGGAAATAATAACAAATTGAGTACTGTTTTTACCGAAAATGCGATTATACTCATTGACCGAAAAATCTGACATTTGTATAACGCTTAAAATAATAAAACAAATAATATTCAATTGTATAAACATAATTATTATTTAAACAAGAGAATAGAAATTTATCAAAATGATCGATTATTGCATAAACATATGTAAACAGGTTAATATTCTTCTGCAAGTAACAATGTGTTGTATTATTAATTTGTAATTGTAATATTTTCATTATATGTATGTATATATTTGTGATTTCAATTTTCAGTGAAATGAAATCAATCCCCTTTGATTACCTTATTAAAACAACCGAATCAATTAAATACTTTTATGTGTCAAATATATGTAATAATCTCTCAAATTAGAATTTTAATATAATGGATAATTAAAATTAAATCAACATTAAAATTTTATTTACTAAATATATACAGACTTTTTATATAATTGTGTTTTATTTAGATTAAAAATTTATTGCACAATTGTATGGTGCAACTCTTTAATGAATAAATATAAAAATATTGCCACGAATAAAGAAACTAATGTGTAACTTATATTATTTAAATGAATTAATGTCTTTAATTCTAATTGTACGGAATTTTAATTTTGTAATCAATCATAAAAACTTAAATAACAAAATAACTTAATTGAGTGATTGAAAATAATATAAAATATAATTAATCAATTTTATTCATTTAATTAATATAGCACACAAAAAGGAGTAATATGAATTATTCCACAAGATGTTTGTTAATTTTTTAGGGAGGTAATGCAACAGCATGGTTGAATAATTTTTTTACAAATATTTTTTTCAAAATTTAATCTCTAATTTCACACCATGTAGCGATGAGAAGGACCTCGAATCGTTAACCCGCATAACCGAATTAACGTGGGGAAACGTTCGCGGTGCAGGTTTACCTTGCTACAGTTTAATCCCGCGTTCAGAATGAACCGGTGATGGTGTTGGTGCACGCGGCGAGGGCGAGGAGTGACGTAAAATTTAAGAACCACCCGCATTAAAATCACTGCCTCTGCTAGTATTTCAGCGGCTCCTTCCTTGTCGCTTCTTCGTGCGTTCCTTCTCTCGCCTGTACGCGTTATGTTCTCTCCGGTTTGGCCGAAGGATGAAAGCATCGGGCGGGGAACAGAGAGAAAGAGAGAGAGAGAGAGAGAGAGAGGGAGAGAGAGACAGAGAAAGAGGTGAGGAGGCCGAGAACGGCAGTATATAAAGGGTTCGCAAAGTGACTCGAATTGCCGCACAGTCGACTTTACGAGACGGGGTATTGCTAATATCAGAGCATAAGGGCCACCCCCCCGCTCTTTCCCCTTCGATCCGGCAGTCACCTTCCTCTCGAGCTCTTTACCGCCAGCAGCACGACGGTTCTGTCGAAACTCCTTAGCCATTCGACCCTCCGCGACATTTTTAGTGGCCATCAAAAACCGACGCCGACTTAATTATTAGGGCAGGAACGCAAGAACTAACGCCGTACCTCCTAGCCACGATCTCACAATCGCTATTTCCACCATATCGTTCGTTCATTTGTTCACTAGCTACGTTCTCGATAGTTCTCCGCGGCTCAACTGCGGCTTAAAGTATCTTTTCCTCTTTGAAGAACCTTGAGAAATTGATACGAACTAAAGAAACGAAAAGTGGAATACACCGAGAGTGCTTTCAGTCATTGATGTACTCTGTGTTCTTTTGAAAAATGTTCAATTGATATATTTAAGTGCAATAAGCCAGCCAAATCTATTTTCTCAAGTTTAGTTAGAGCGCAGCGAAAAAGAAATTATATATTTAAGAGAACAAACATTTTTATTGAATATTTTGAGATTTATTTTCTTTTAAATTAAGCTCTCAAAATATTCAATAAAAATTATATATATATATATTTTGTATTTCGATAGTTATATCTATTTTAAATAAAATTTTGTGTCATTCTATAATCAATTTTAATTTCTAGCGAAAGTTCTATGCATATTAATTATTAGAATATTTATGAAACAAAATCTTATTTATTAAACAAATATCGTTTCATACGCCGAATTTATAACACGAAATTTTATTTAAAGTCGACAGTATCAAAATACGCTCAGCGGTACACGTTTCACAAACGATTTAATTTGTTTAACTAATATTCTAATGTGTTTAATTAATATTCTAATAATTTTTACGCATAGAACTTTTTCTAAAACTGTTGTAAAGCTTTCAAGCGCTTAAAATCTGACAAATGCTAAAAAAAATTATCAAAGAATAAAATGAATAGTAACGCAGCGTGAATTTGACGTCTCAAATTCAGTCCCGAGTCATTTGTTTAATTTAAGAACCAGAATTATTTTAATCTAATTAGAATTATTAAAAATAAAGCCAGAATCAATAATTAATAAGTTTCCATGAAACGCCAGCTTTATATACACATAGATCGAATTGCATTAAATATGTACGTTATGTGATCACACAAACAAAAATTAATTTTGCTAATAAAACAAAATAAATTACCTCAATTATTGCTCTGACGAAGTCCGATGCCATCCCAAGCCTGTTCAGTCTCTCCTAATCCTTTGTCGATGCATCTTTCAAGAATCGCCCGCGATATTTTTTTCGTAATACACTTCGCGCTCGACTCGACTCGACTCACAAGGAAAGGGTTGGAAGTGTCCCCTTCTGATTTTAATGAGCTTTGAATATGTTGTAGTCTAGGTCAAAACAGGAGACTATTTTTTTTAGGCGTATTTTTTTATATGTGCTCTTACGGCCGTTAAGGGGGTGAAACACTCTCTTGAAAAAAATTAGTTTTTATATTCTGAATACCGTCAAAACAATAAAAAATATAAAAAAAAATTTCGAATAAAAGTTTTATGGTACTTTTTTAATGTACTTTAAAACTGCATAATCAGATTTTTTGAAAATATCATATTGCTTGCGCGTATTTCGGCGGCTATATTTGCTTAACCAAGAAGGTCGCGAATTCTGTAATATTTCGAGAAGTACCTGAGTATCGACGAATATCCGCAAGTTTCAAGAGACGTGTCTAACAATAATAAAGACTAAAAGGCTCACAAATTGAAATTATGGAAAAACATCTGAAAAAGAGACTGGTATCAGAGATGCTGTTTATCAGGTGTCAAAAGAATGGTTTAAATCGAAAAGAAGATACGGAGTTTTTTAATCAGGCATACATATCCATTGTAGAACAGATGCCTCAACTTTAGAATTTAGACCTTGACTCATTTGTTATTCACCTTGGTTCCCCCTCTCTCTTTGAAGGTTGAGTTTATTATTGACGACTGATGAACAGCTCTCGGATCATTGTATGTTTACTTGTACGTCTGACACGGCGTGAGACGGTCGCGTTTTGTCTCGCGTTGCTCAATTTGTGATGAGTCTCCCCCTGATTTTTTCTTCTTTTTTCTTTTTCTTTGTTCTCGCCATTATGGCATCGACCTCGACAGTGCATTTGAGCATGCACCATTACTTTTAATTATATAGTGTGAAACCATTGGGAGACTCAGTGTCATAATTTGATGCAATTGCGAAAACATGGGTGCCTTTGTAATACTCTAAAAAATTCTTTTTATTACTGAAGATGATTAAAAAATGGATCGAAACGTCTGGAAATATAGTTTGCTTGTTTTACTACAAAACGTTGTTTTTGCGCTCCTTCATCTGGCGCTTGGCTCTACATGCCTTTCATGTTTTCCCATAATAACAATCGCGAATTCGTCAGAAATGGTGATTCGAATTCCGGGAGAGGAGGGGAGTGAATATCGCATGCGAACGAAGAGTCAGGAATGCCGATGTTTGATGAATGTTTATTGAAAGACGGATGTTTGCTTCATTATACATATCTATTAATCCGCGACAAGGTATACACCGAATTTTTTGTCTGTATATAACGCGCTGTACGCGGTGATTTTGTTATCATTCGTGCGGCGATACGTAAGCGGAAAGATACCGGTCCGATATAAATTTCGTGTATCAATAAACGTCATTGTATTGATATCGGAAGTGTTGTAAAAAACATCGCGGAATTAGTCGGTTGTTACACGCAATAGAGTCATTCAACAACATTCAAGCGAGAAAGTATCAGTCCGACGTATCTGTATAATGTAATATCCGAAAATATTATATTTATATATTTATATTTGCCGATTGTGCTCGCGCGATGAATACTAATATATTTGCCGCGTTATTCTATGTCGCAATTAAAAGAAAGTGTGCGCCGAGGAGCGCGATTATTATCGAGAATGTCGAACAAAATGTCGCGCGATTGTGATATTCGATTAATTAATATATTCACGATCTTAATTAAGTGCAAGTGTTTTATGAGTACTTTCCAAGATGCATCGACAAAGGATTAGTAGAGGATGAGCAGACTTGGGATGGCATTGGGCTTTGTCGGAGCAATAAGGTAATTTATTTTGTTTTATTAGCGAAATTAATTTTTTTTTTGTGATTGCACAGCATATTTCGTGTGATCTATGTGTGGTATGAAGCTGGCGTGTCATTTTTTGGAATCTTATTAATTATTGATTCTAGCTTTATTTTTAATAATTCTAAATAGATTAAACAAATAGTTCTAGTCCTTAACTTAAACAAATAGCTCGGGACTGACTTTGAGACGTCAAATTCACGCTGCGTTACTATTCATTTTACTCTCCGATGATTTTTTTTAGCATTTCTTGTCAGATTTTAAGCGCTTGAGAGCTTTACAACAGTTTTAGAAAAAGTTTTATGCGTAAAAATTATTAGAATATTAATTAATAAATTAGATCGTTTGAGACGCCGGACGTGTAAGTCTCGAAGTAAAACGCTGGTCGTATTTCGATGGTACTATCGACTAAATCGACTTTAAATGAGATTTTATGTTATAAATTGGCGTCTCAGACGAGTTAATTTGTTTAATAAATTTTCTAACAATTAATACACATAGAACTCTTGCTAGAAATTAAAATTTATATAGAATAACACTAAATCTCATTTAAAGTCGATAGAACTATCGAAATACTAATCTTGCTTCGGTACTTATACGTTCGGCGTCAAATTTGTTTAATTAATATTGTAATAATTTTTACGCATAGAACTTTTTTTAAAACTGTTTTAATACTCTCAAAGCGCTTATAACTTGGCAAGAAATTATAAAAAAAATTGTCGACGGACAAAGTGAGTTGCAACGTGGACTTGGCATCCGAGTTTGTTTTAGGAGCTATTTTTTTGGTTTAATAATCAGAATTATTAATTTATCAAGAATTCTAGAACTATTAAAGATAAAGCCAGATTTTTCAACAAGTAAAGAGTTTCCATGATGTGAAATGCCAGTTTCATACTCACATACACATATACGCACACACGCACATTACTGATACAAAATATTTGATGCAAAATGCATTAATTATATATAAAACAATACTTTTCTTTGTACAATAAAATCGCATTGTTTAATTAATAGACGCTAATTTTTATATTTAATGAGAGCGTCAGTGTGTAATTTACTGCTAACGAGTGTGAATGATTAAGCGACAATTCGGTTCACGCTATTAGAAAACAACGCAAACGAACAAGCAATTTAGGCGGAATGATTCCCTTTTAATTGCACACGACGAAATCAGCCATTAGTATGATGGTTTCCTCTTTCCCTTTCGCCAAGTCCATACAAAGCTTTTCTGCCACTCGAAACCATCGCAAACCCGGTTGGTGTTTCGCATCATCGTCCCGCCCTTGGCGCGAATTATAAAGGGGATCAACATCATGTCAAGTGTAAAACGATCACATACACACCGACGCCCTCCGGGGACTGTCTAGCCTGCGAATAGTCAACAAAAGAAATTCACATATATGTCTGTCAAAACTGTCGATCGAAACTGTTTTTTGCATTAAATTATATTAAATTACAAGTCAGAAATATATGCTTTAATCAAACTTAATTAAATTTTTCTCAGCAGAAATTTGACTGATCTTTTTGCGACTATTTTAACGTTTCTAATATTTTTATCAACTAAGTTTTAAATCAATATTTATTTAATGTAAACAGCATATTTTAAACAGCTTATTTTCTCACTCTTTTATGTCTGTTAAAATAAATGTTAGCGACTGCTATGTTTCAATTGTACAAAAATGCGGCAATTAGTTACCTTCTAACGAATAGAAATGTCAAAAGGACAAAGCGTTGCAAATAATGAATAACCCTTAGCGCACGTTATATGCTACCGTGGCATAAAGCTTGCGAAGGGACGTGTGTGACGTGTATATACATACGTGCTTTCAACACCAACAGCGGGAACAAACGACTCAGCATAGCCAAATGAAAGATCGTTTTCCAGCTGCTAAAGCTAACACGGCTGTAGTCGCGAAATTACGAGGAGTCTCACTTTTTAGCAGTAAGTTACGACAATAAAAATTTTATCAGCCATTTCAAATACGCATTCTTACCGGACAAGCTACGATTTTCTCTCTCTCTCTCTCTCTCTCTCTCTCTCTCTCTCTCTCTCTCTCTCTCTCTCTCTCTCTCTCTCTCTCTCTCTCTCTCTCTCTCTCTCGTAGAGAGAATGTTAAAGGATTCCCCCGTAAGAAATCGTCGAGTGTCAAAGGTAAGAGGCCGGAAAACGCTGCTGTAACACTTGTGCACGCCCGCGAGCGTGCATATTGCGGGGAAAATAGCTTAGTTTCGCCATGGGACCGAAATTAGATTTCGTTCGGGAAGACGTTCCAAATGTTCGCTCTCTAACCTTTCTTTCCTTTATCTGTCCTACGTCACTTCCCCTCGAGATACCTACCCATCCTGCATTCATTCTTTTGCTTCTCCTTCTTCACTCCGGACCGCCGCGCCGCGTTCCTCCTCCGGCGGTGGGTTTCCTCTCGCTCTTCTTTCTTTCCGCGCAGAGATTCCGGTTTCCCCGGAGACGCTCGCCGACGTCGCGACGCTTCTCCACGTTCCGCGGTACTATGCATATTTCACCTATTTTTATGGAATTCTTCGTAGATTTCTTTCCGGTCCCTACCCTCGGCGACTCCTTTTTGCTCTTTCTTTATTTCGATTACGAACATATCTTTTTTTTTTACTCGTTTAGCTCCCCTTTTCTCACTTCTTTCCTTACTATCCGTTCTTCTGTTATTGCTTGTTTTACATTTATTTCCTTATTAATAATCGTTCCATTTCTGTATTAGCGTGTATTTTATTCACATTATAGTTTTGTTTGAGACTTTATGGGGTTAGATTTCAGATACAGATTTCTTTGTATTTATTTTTCTAAAGGCAAATTTTTAAGCGAAACACAAAAAACATATGGAGATATTAATTTGACGAAAATCTTTCTGATTTTACGCCACAAAAGAATTTTTCAATTTTTGAACTTTTTATTTATATAAATAATTTTATTTTATTTTAAATTATATATTTTTTTATTAGTAAAAAATCTTACATTTAAATATTAATTTATATAAAAATTATTTACTATTTTGTAACAATAGCTTGTTATATGTTGCAATAATCATATGTTAAATTTGTAATGTTTTATGAGATACTGATTGATGCGTTTAGTAAAAGATTTGCGTATTTACGTATAGCCTGAGTAGGCGTAGATAGTTACCTTTTAATACTGCGTGGAACACGTAATCACATGTAATTTTTCTTCGCTCTCACGCATGAAGGTTAATGCTTCAATAAATTAATCATATGTGCAAAACTGCATATCACTAATCTAGCTAACCTAATTAGGAATTGTGGATATCTTATAGCGCCGAGCAGCGTCACTTGTCATATCTATAAATATCTGTTATATCTTTTGCAATCACATATTTACAATTGCAAAAGCTATATCAATCTATGTGGAGATATACTTAAAACTTTAGACACCGTAAATATATTTATATATTAAAATATAATGTACGTAGAAGTTTTTATTATTACATGTAGCATAATAATTAAGAAAAATATCACGTAAATTTTTTTTATTGTTTTACTTGCTTTTTTCCATTATAAAAAAGTGCTACATAATAATTTTTAATCTACAATTAATAATAATTAGCTTAGAAAATTGTAAAGACAAAAGTTAATATCTTGTTAATCAACTCTGGACTTCCACATCCCATAAAGACTTTCACTAGAAACATGTTAATATTAATAATAGCAATTTTAATCAAGATTTAATATGAGACTATCATTAATAATGAGATGTTCTCTTTTTTTATTCATCTCTTTTTTCAAAGCGGAATCTCAATATCTTTATTTCAAGAATCTTAATGGTTTTCTCTTTTTATTGTATGGCTTCCAGAAAGGTCAAATTACTTATAAGAGATCATCGAAATCCTTTCGACACGCCATCGCCTGTTACCTTTCTCCTCTCACTATAAATTTGCTATGTTTTTTTTATGAGATGGACCATAAAATAACATATACAATGTACATCAAATCGAGTTTTATCTAATATTTTTACATCTAGCGATTACTAAATTTTCCTCAGTAAATATTAACATTTACAGTTTTTAGGATCAACAAATAAAAAATATATATATATTTTTTTTTAAATAGATTGAGGCAGAGAAAGTATAATAACAATTTGAAAAAATAATATATAATATTCAAAATATTTTAAAATTGCTATATTTTTTTTAACTACAGATTGTTTGGCCAATTTAAAATAACTTTTTTATTAAAAGTTGTTTAAACCCCTTGTTTAACAATCTTATTATTATTAAATTAATATGATAATCTTTAAAAATAAGTTCAGAAAATTTAATAAAAAAAGAAACGAGTTTTAATCAAATTTAAAAGAAATCGACTTTACATTTGTCATCTGAACAATGACAAGCTAATATTAGTTACACTATTTCTCGTGATAATTATACTCGCGTGATAATAAAAATGCGTGCCAGAAACCTACTTTATTACGACGGTGAGTACGGAAAGAACATAATCTATGAGAACGACTCTAATTTAGTGGCTATAATGACACGTTACGTATTGTTTTAAATCATGACCACATGTATACCAAATTGCGAGAAATAAACGAGCAACTATGTTTTCTTACTTGATATAAAATGAAGATTATTAGCAACAATAAAAATATTAATTTGATTAAATCAAGTTAATGTCAAAAGAAAGCTATATATAATTTAAATATTGCCATTATGCAATCGTTTCCTATAATCTCGTTTGGTTTTTCGCTGATCTCACTTTCAACAACTAGCTATTTGCTATTCACAAGAAAGACAATTTTGCCTTCGGCGATGGAGCGACGTCGGGCATACCAGCAACGATACATCGGAGACTCTGCTTGTCGGCTTGCCTTATATTCTGTATATACCGCCCATATGGCAGCAACGTGCCTCCTGAGATCAGTATGACTGTCGGTGTGTACGGATACGACGTCAGTATGGAAATAAAGCACTTCCGAGCTCCGCGAAAAATGCATACGTTCCCGCTGGCTAACCCTTGAAGCCTTCCTTCGAGATCCCATCCAATCCCTCCTCGTCACCGAGGCTGGTCTCGAAGGACCGGCAACTCCACGCGGTACGACGTACGATTAAAATTGCACCAGAAGGAAGTCGTTACGCGCCTTCGGGGAACCGCCTGAGCGCTAATAAAATTCGCTTCGTCTTTGTAGACATCAACTATTTTCCCCATAGCAAACGCTGTAATGTCTCATGTAGGTTCGATGAATTTTAACGAGTTCCGGAAATTATTATCACTAAATATATTCGTCCCTCAATACCTAAGGTATAATTTTTTTTAACATGAAACGAGATAGCCTTGTTATATATTCAAGAAATTATATTTTTTTCAATCTTATAGTAGATTTGATCAAAGCTATTTCTTTTAAATACGGCAATATGATAAATTTTTATAATATATTTTTCTTAAATTTTATTCTTTTTCTCTTCTCTTGTTAAATACAATTATTTTATTTAGATAACTATAAAAAGTATATATGTAATATTCAATAATTTTGTAAACTTCTCGTTGACATGAAAAAGTAAACTATTCAAAAGTAAATCTTTTTATTATAAATGTTTTAGAGTTAAAAATGTTTTATTATAAATGTTTAAAAATTATCAAAAGCTGAAAAAAGTTCATATACATATATGAAAAGAAAATATAGTAGGATTGGCAATATTTACTTTGTCGCATATTCAAAACTATATATATTTATTGATATTTTGCATTAAAAATCAACTAAAAAAATCATATGTAGGGTATCACTGTGAATCAGCGTTTATTCAACGCAACTCGCTGATTTAACGCGAGCAAGCTTGTCTTTACAACAGAAAACGTGTGAATATTCTCATAGCGTCAGATTACACCGGAAGTTTCATGATCATATTGTCTAGTAGTGCGAAGTAGTAAGTAGTGGAGAGGAAGAGCAAAGGAAAAACACTTGAAACAATGCAAAGAGACAGTAGGGAAAGAAGTCGATGAATACTGACGACGTGTGGATCCACGTGTAAAATCTACGAATAACGATTTTAGCACTGGGCTTCTAACCGAAGGCGAGGCAATACCGTTTCATTTACATAACCGTAATTCTACTTAGTGGAGGATACCTAATTCCCTCATACGTTTCCGTTTCTCCGTCGTGCCAGTATTCGCGGTATTTAGGCGACCGCCGATTTAGCCGAGTACTTTCTCACAACAAACACTTTCGGATGTGCAAACTTGTAATCCACATTACGGCGGGCCAATCTCTGCAAATGGACTTGAAAACAACATGTTTCTGTATGTAACATCTTACTCTAATACTTACTAATGTTAATATTTATGACTTGGCATAATACATCGAGCTGCAAATAAAGAATAGATCATATAATACTGAAAAAAGATACGTATAGAGAAAAAATAACACATATTGACATAGATATTGCAATTGCAGACTTTTTATTGTTATATTCAATATATCCAATTATCATATAATAAATTAATATAGGAGATAGGTAACAAGGAGAGAGCAGAAATAAAAATTGAGCACTATTTACAAAGTATTCATATATTTACATGCGGAGCATATATTAAAAGTACAAGCTAATAAAATCGTTATATCCGGCGAGTGATAGCATCGATTGCTCGTCGGATATAATCTAAGTGCCCGCATCCACACACACGTAGAACATCGCACATATATATATATATATATATATATATATATATAAAATAATAAATTAAAATCCTAAAAAAGTAGGTGGATATGTGTTAGGAGTAAGTGGATGCGTTTTATGGCTTGGCAGTACCGTTACTGCGTATTTAGTAACAATGAGCGTCTCTCCCTTAAACGTATACGCTCTACTTATTTTACGTATCTGCAATACACCAAGTTATGTATAACCGTTTGCCAGGCAAAATCATAAAAATGCAAGAGCTTCAAGATTATTCGGAATTTTAACGGCACGCTTTCACGATACGTACTCATTTTCAACTTACGCGCAGAACTGCGAATCGTGAGTCGCATAAAGATCGTTAATACGCACGGCGGAAGGAAATAACGTTCGTTGCTTACAGTTTCTCATGCTTGATAATATCGACATTTCGCGGTTGCTCCGCATTTCCGCTCTGTGTACAAGCTCTAAGTATACGCGTACGGCCACGCATTTTCTTCTATTTTTTTTTTTTTTTTTTTTTTCGCACACGCGTAATAGTAGACTAAACGTATCCGGTTATCGTGACAAAGGCATGCAAAACCGAGCGTAATCGTGCTTGAACGCCCGCAGAGACGGGCGATGCGTTTCACTCGGAAAGAAATTTCTCATAGAAGCTGGATACTGTTCCACCGGGTCGTTAAACGAGGTTTTGAACTTTCACCTTGGCGAAGGCTGAAACCGCGAAAGATACCATAACTGTTGATCACGTTCTATCATGACTGGAAAATGATTTTACATGAACATGTCATATTGTTAACTAGATACATGTATTCCGCATAAGAGCGATGCTGTAACCTATTGACCTACATGAGTAATAAACGCGCGAAATTACGATATTAATGTCTCATAATCTACCGTGCTTAATATCGTGTACCGTTTTCACATATCGTGACAAGAGTAGCGAATGCTAACTTGTCGTTGGATTAGACTGAAAATCGTGGCATCGATTATCCCGACAAAAATCGCGTTCGATATTGAATAATTTCCTTATCCTCGTTTTCGAAAGGATCATCAAGCCGACGAAATTTTCATGAACAAAGATAAGATAAGCTGCTGACGCGAGGACAAGAAAAAATGGAAGCGTTCTGGGTTCTTGGTCGGATCTCAGTTTGACCTGATAACAGGATTATTATTTATGGATGAAAAATCTTCTCACGCGATAAAAACTGCTGATGATACCCGCGTCTCTTTCTACAATCACTTTCAATCCTGATAGAGGTGAAAAGTTATTCTTGAGCAAGGAGATTCATCTAATAACCTGTTATCGATATACTAGCCAACAAGTAATTATTACTTTCGCTTGCTTGCGAGAAAATAAGAGAAAAAAGATTACATAAACTTTCATTGCGCGGTTTATGCCTTCTAATTCTAGTTTTCAGCTGATTAAACGTTCTTTTTTCTTTTTTGACATTTTTGAAATTGCATTATCTGAAATTTTTGCTTGAACAATTTTTAAAAATAAAGCAACAAAATAAATTGCTAGAAAGTTTCAACGTCAAATTGCAAAGCAATTTTATCGCAATCTATTTGAAGATAAAAATTTTAGTTTGTTGATGCGTGGAAATATAATCGTTTCGTTCGTATCCGCGGATGTACATTCAACCGAAAATATCAATCGAAAAATGTGTAACGCTTCGAATATCGGGATACAAGAAATTTATTATGCTATCATGAACATCGCAGATTTAAAAACTCTCACTAAAATATTTTATTGGTTAACCGCAAGCAAAGAAAATAAAATGGCATCACGTTAACAGCAATATCTTTTTTCTTGTCGGAAATCAAAAAGTTTTTTCGCGAGATGAATCAGAGCGATCGAGGCTGTTATTAAAAGTTCTATTGGAAATTCTATTTTTACAAAGGCACTTACGATTTAGAAATTAGGAAAGATTTTGTTTGTTATTTTGTTCATTTGCGTCGCTTTTCAACGCAGACCTGATTTCTTTTTTCGTTTCCCCATATTTAGTATCAAAGAATAAAGCAATTGATGACTGATTTTTTAAATATTTAATGTCGTCGCTTTTCTCGCTAGCTTTCTCAACTTGATCTTGTAATCCGTTGTTTCGTTTTTGATTATCTACAGTAATAAAATGTCCATTAATGACACCAGTTTCTTGTGACAAATCAGGACTGAGGATTTTTTCCAATTGCTGCATTTGCGGCGAGCCTTGTAGTAGTATAGCACCAGTCTCCGGCTGTTCTATAGCGGCCAATATATCTTGAAGTAAACCATCAGACAATACTTGATCGTGCCTGATGCTGCCATCCGAATTCTCAGTGCCCAGGCTTCCGTCTGCTGGTTGTATCTGCAATCTGTAAGTGCCCTTAGAACCTTGAACCTCAAAATCGTCAGCATTGTTGGCGGTTAGCCGCTGCGCCAGAGACAATGCTTCGCTACCCTCGCTCGATTTCAAAAATTGACTAGCATCTACTTCGTTTAATCCGAGACTTTTTTGCTGGCCAAAGGCTTGCGCGGTCAAGCTTGCTGTCAGCGCTGCAGGCGATATTCCCGAGCCATGCTCAAACGCTGCTGTGGAATAACTATTGTGGAGCTGACTAGACGGATGCGCAGAGAGTTCGTTTGAAACATCGGTGGACGCGTGAACAGCTTTGGCGTCACTCGCATCGTTGGACGAATCAAAAGTTAATCCTATGGGATTGCCGTAACTGTCCTTGAGATTCGTCTTCTGTTGTTCGTTATGTTGTAAATCCAGTGTATTTACCGGCGGACCTCCCAGAAAATTATCGGGCGGCTTAATAAGCGGCAATGAATCGCTCGTAAAAATGGAATTTTGATGACTATTCCCAGATAAATCGCTTCCCGCGGAGCTCGCAAAACTCGTAGCTAGAGAATTGGTAAAAACTGGATTAGGGTTTTCTATGTTTCCACCAAAAGTCCCCGCATTTTCAAAACCGAGTTGCAGCTTGCCGTTAGAATGCGCACCTCTATGCGCGGGTAATCCAGCATCCAGCGATAGCCTCTCGCCCGAGGGCCCTTCTCCGCCCAAAGATAAGCCTCCACTCAAGTGCAGCTCTCCGCTCGAATGCGATTCTCCGCTTGAAGCTAAACTACCGCTTAAAGGTAGCTCTCCGCTTACAGGCAAGAGCGGCTGCAAGGAATTACAGTCGTGACCGCCACCGATTGATAACGGCGCATTCACCACAGGCGTGCCATATGTCGTTGTCAGCGCGTTATTAATTCCACTGTAAAGATTACTGCCAAATCCGGAAGACGTTGAAACGAAGGAGGTTGGTGGGCCAAAATTAGGCGCTCCATAAGTTAAATGAGGCGCTGGTGTGTTGAAATCAGTGAATGACAACGGCGTTCCGTATTGAACATGCGGTGCGGCAATCGGAGAATTTAAATTATGTCCGTTAAACAAGCCTGTCGACGCGAAAGCACCCGAGAATAAATTGCTCGATCCCTGTGTATGGCGAAAAGATACCGGCGCGTAAACGCTCGGCAACTGCTGTTTTGTAGACGGTGGTAGATATCGATTAATATTCGTTAAAAGCCCTGTTGGTATCGGCTCTCTGAATTTGATCGGTTTCCTGTTTTGCGGTGGTATTAACGAACCGAGAGGAAACGGCGGTGGTCTAAACGGACCAGGAGGAAGTCTGTGATGCAGATTTTGTTTAGCAAAAGAATTTCCGAATATTCCGAATGACGAAAACAGTGGTCCACCTCGTCCCCCTTGCGCTGCTGAGTAAGGTCCATTGAACGAGTAAGAAGATGGAGGTGGTACGCCGTAAGAATCTAAAGGCGGAGGAGAAAGCAAGGATGTGTCTGATATAAAGTTAGGTGGTTTTCCAAAAGTCGTGGTTGTTAAGGGCAGACCGTAATCTTTCGACGGCGTCTGCTGCGGTAGCTGCTGCAAGGAGAGATCGTTCTCTATATTCTGAAGTCCGTGAGATTCTCCGCCATTGCTTAAAGCAGCAGTGTGAGATCCGTCATTGTTTGACGTCAACTCTGAATGAAGCGAAGCGGAATTGGCGTTAATCGAATTCGAGATATGATTAAACGACGAAACGTCGGAAGTACCGCCTGATAATGATAAGCCTGAGAGATCCGTATTCAAAGCGCCTGTTGTGGGCAATAGTTCAAATCCGACTGTTTTTATAATAGATACCGGCTCGATGTTTGGCGTTACGTGCTGTAAATTTAATTGTTGCCGACCGGACTGATGATCAGATTGACTGATCGTAGCGATGACGCCTGGGCCTTGATTATTGTGCAGGGGTTCGTGTTGCGGCAACGGCGGCGGCGGTAATCCATTACTCTCCGAGGATGCCGAGGATTCCCTCACAGATGTCTTCAAATCGTGATCCTCCGGATTATTTAACGGCACGCCGTAAGAATCACTAGGTATATTAGAATTCGCCGATGCGCTCAGGGAAGCGTGAGATAATTGCGATCCCGAAGAGGATGAACTTTCGACGTAATTTTGCCTTGCGTCGAGGGGAGCGGCATATGTATCTGTCGGTGGACCACTTTGATTAGGGGAGGTGGCCACTCCGGCAATAGGCTGCCATCCATCGTACTTTATGTCAGGTGGTGTGGGTGGCGCTGGAACTCCTGGCGGAGGTGCTGGTGGTGGAGGTCCGTATAAATCACCAGCCGGTGGACCGTATTGCGGTTGCGGCGCGGATACGGGTGGCGGTGGTGGACCGTACTCGTCATTGGGCAGAGGATTAAACTGAATAGCTAATTTCGGAGGCGGCGGACCGTAAGTCTCGAGCGATATAGGAATAGGTGGTCCGTGGCCCGGTTTGGACGGCCCGTGCTGACTCGCTGGTAGCGGCGATATATATTGCTGGCTCGGTGTACCAATGAACTTCAATGGCAGACCGTATTGAGGTTTCGGTGATATAAACGACGAGAACGGAGCCGATGGCGGCGTAAAATGTTGCTTTGGTGGTCCGTAATGAAGCTTTGGCGGGCCGTAAGTAGGCTTCGAAAGGAGAGAAGGTATTGCCAAACCAAAACTTTGTTTCGGTGGCCCGTATTGCGGCTTGATACTTCGTGGTGGCCCGTACGAAACGGCCGACGGTCCAAATACAGGTGGCGGTAATTCCGGCGGTGGTGGTGGATAAATGGGCGTTGGTCCAAGGTTGCCGACTAACTCCGGAGGTCCGTATACCGGCACTGGACCATTAAAACTCGATCCTAACGGTGGCCCATATTCGTCAGACGGAGAATCGAAAGTATTACTTATTCTATCGTCGGCTTTGGCCTTGGTGGGTTTCTCTTCTTCCTTGGTTAATGGTATTTGCGAGGTCGGCTTGTTGACTACCGCTTGTACATGCTGTCCAATCAACAGGACGCAGAACAGCGCGAATAACATCTAAAAAAACAGAATGGTTTGACTAGAATCGGAGAAAGTAATTTTGCGACTTTTGTGCGATTAATATTTCGTTTCTCTATTCCCACACTAATCGTCACGTTTATCATTATCATAATAAAAAGAAACTTGTAGCATAATATCAAATTATGTAAAGATAATAATACATTGCGCGTCCAAGATCTTGGAAAATTTAACTGCAACAGACACATCACAATTTCGTAATAAAGATTCCTGATATGATTTTACATATAAATTTGATTCACATATATTTATATGATTTTAATTCATATTTAAATACAAAATATGTAATTTAGTCAGGTAAAGTCATTATAAATTTAATACTGCAAACATATTACATTTTAGAAGAATCTGTTATAATTAGATGCATATTTGTTCTCGATATTAAGATGAAAATTGTTTCTGCTTTTACTTTTACATCTGTTCCCTATTTTCTTAAATAACTGTGGTAAAACATGTCAGAATAAAATCGTGGTAAAACATGCGAAGCCATAATAACACATACACGTAACATATTGTAAGAATATATCTATTCTATATAAATATTATTACCAAAAATAATAAGGAAGTAATTATGCCTTGCACATATCCATTCAAGCACCTGAAACCCCTAATTATGTGTTAATTAGTTAGTTTGGCGCTAAGAATAGTTTCACAGTACATACGGAGATCACTCATGCTACTGTTATTGTGTAGCAACTATATTAGAGGCCGTGAGAATTTCTGTATTATTCGCTTAAAGTTAAAGAAAGAATCATTATACAGCATATGTGAAAATTATGTAAAACAACATTAACGTATTCTGAGCATTAGAGAAACGTACACGAATGAATAATTACGTTATAATTGTAAGTGAAATAGCATATGTTGCATAAAAACGACTTACAAAAAACAGACCAGTAGTATTCTTTTTGAGATACTAACTTCTTTGTTCATTTAAATATATGAGTACTAATTAATAATTTTTAATCCAAAGAAATTCTATATATAAATACATACATCTGTAATCTTGAAAAGTACATACGTAATGAAGTTCTAAGAAATTATTATAACAAGAATTATTTACCTCATTGATCATAATTGTTAGAACGATCTAACATAAGTATTCTTTCCATGACATATAAAACTAAAGACAGCTATGGAACACTCAAAATTTGTGCGACATTCATTTCAACATAAGTATCTCTTGCAAAAGAAGTCATTATTTATGCTAGAAAGATATCTACTTTTTATTAATATATTACTTCTACAATACTGACAATAAGTAACTACGAAAAAGTATTAATTTCTAAATTTATAGTAATGTACAATGTCATAGATACATATACACATATGCAATAGAATTTTAAAATTATTTTTGCAAAAATTTAGTCAACAAATTAATAGACAATAATACAATTATAAGTTACGCAACTATCTAAAGTAACATTTTCTATAATGTAAAATATTGTTACAAATTATATGTGAAACGCTATTACAACAATTAACTGCGATAGATTTTTATGTTTTTTCTAAACAAAATATCAGACCGATGAAAAGAAACGATGAAAACGCTCATCGTCTGTCATTGCCGGCAAGAAACGACTTCTTCTCTTAAGTGGCACGATGGCCGAGATGCAAGGCTAACATAGTCACCGTACTTTCTCCAAAGACAACGGGAAATGCTTGCAATCTGGCAATATATAGCAATAATTGTAATTTTAAATAATTATTTTTTGAAAAATGCTTTTTATTTTGATAATTAAAAATTTACATCCAAAAGACTTTGTTCTTCTTTAGAAGTTAACTGAAAATTACTAAAGAATTCGTAATTAAAATAATAGAAAGACTATATTATGCATAAATAAATATATATGTATTTTTACGATTGAGAAACACATATTTAGAGCTTTACTATTATGATTAATTAAGAGTCATTTCCTCGTCATAAAATTTTTGAATAATCAGTATATATATATATTATACGTAACCTGTTTTCGATTAAATTTGTATACCGCTAATATTATATCTCTATGATATAATTCTGCGCATACATAGTTATAAAGATGTATGCATAAGAACAAATAAAATTAATTTTTAATTATTATTATTATAACAATTAATTTTTTTAAAGTTTTTAAGTCTTCATAGTTTATATATCCGTAAATAATATTAAGCTTTTAATAAAAGATCGTTGATGAATGTATATAATATTTTAAAATATAATTTAATTGCGTAATAATTGTTACCAACAATAAGTTAATATGCAATTATGTGTGTGGGTGATAATATAAATAAAATTTTTTTACTTTAGTTAATCAGTTAACAATCATCAAAAAATAAAATATAACAATATTGATCAACACAGCAAGTACAATTTACAAGTACAATTTATAATATACACATCATCAAACAAAGTCAACAAAAAAAAGTTTTAATAAAACAAGATATATCTATTTGAAATATATTTTTACATGAATTTTTTACATAAATTAAATTATTAAATGTGAAAGTCTTCAATTATCAGTTATATAGAATGTTAAATTCACAATGTGACTTTAAAGTTATCAAAATATTTTACTTATCTTTATATCTTGCATTTTCGTACATTATATTGTTGCTGTTGAACTTAGTAGAGTGATTGATAATATGCGATATACAGCGGAAAGAGTAATGATGAGAAATTAGATCATATCTAAATTTCAATTGTAATTTAAAATTTCTGTCTTTCATGGTCACGAGCATTAATTATATGAATATAATTAAGTAAAAAGTACTATTTCTTCAATCTAGAAGAAATTCATATTTATGTTATTTTCTTTCCTTGTCGTAGATAACTGTTTTTCTCTGCAACGTTTTTATATACAAACTTTTTATTGTTCGTATGGAAATACATGTTTCTTACGAGAACTTTCGTTTTCATGCATATTTCATTGCCACGTGTGCGGGCATATACGCAATGACCTATATTTCTTCAATAATTATTCAATAATTTTTAAAACAATTATTATTTTCAATTTTATTTCGATTTATTACATTTTTTTACATCTTTTTTGTGATATATCATACATGTATATGTATGTGTGCAAAAATTATTATTTCATGTAAAGGTTAGTCAAAGGGCTAAATTGACCAACGAATTAGAAAAATTGATTTGATTGGTACTTCAGATTAGTCGTTATCAGACACTGATAAGAAACCAGCAATTACTTAATCTCTGGTTGGGAATCGTCGCAGTGCAATTATCGATAATGCATACGTTTAAGACCTCTATCGTGCGGTCCTTTCATAATACATGCGCCCCTCCCCTTATTAATACGGAAATTTATTCACATTGAGGGTGTAACGTTATTTCAGTCATGGAGAGATTTCTGCGCACTAAAGTGCTTTATTCATTTTTTCATTTCTAAATAAAATTGAGGAATGACGCGATATGTACACATATTTAAAAAGCCGATCAATCAAAGCACGGAAGTCCGTCTCGTCGGTTACAAAGACATGTACATGACTCAATCAACGAAATGTTACATAATTATAAAGTGAGATTTAATAAAGTTCTCAGATTTTTTTACGTAATTTTAAGAAATACTAATTAAATCTTTATTTTTTATTTAAATTTTCTTTTAGGTAATTTTAATAACTGTATATTAGAGCAATAACAAACCGAAATATGTAGTTTATTATCATTGAACAGAGAATATTGATAAATAAATGAGGCAATAATGACTTGATAATTAATTAATATATGAAACAATATTTATGAATAATTTTACATATGAGAAAATGGATATATAAATATAATATTTACTTTAATTATTATATAGTAAAATATAAATTATTACGCGAGAATGCAAGTACTATTCCAAAGCGTTAAAAGCATCATGCATAATAAGAAAGAATGTAATTATGTTAATAAAAATTGCAATAAATGCAGTAATTATTTTCTCGAGTAAATGTATTATTTATCGATATTTTTTAAAATGCACATGTTACAAGCATTTTTAGATATATGTACTTATATTTAAAATAATATATATTAAAATTGTGAAAATAATTAGTTTCTAAAATATATTTATTTAAGCTATTTTAAACAAAAACAGTTTAAACAAGATGTAAAGACAAATTAATAAAACTTGCATTTATTGCACGTATTTTCAAAACTTGGCTTATAGTTCTTTCGCTAAACAGATTACACATTTTAACAACATACTGTAAAGTCATAATTGCAATTGAAACACTGCAAGCTCTAAAGCAGGAAGATTTACTTTTTGATGTAACCATATTTGTGTCATATTTTTATTAATTTCTAAGAAGATAAACGTTCTGAGCGAACCAAGCACGACAATCCAGACTCGCTGCGACCTACCTTGAATTTAACCATGACACACGCGCATAAACCGCAGTCTCCGCACTACACACAAATTATCCGACACTACGAGATCTCCTTGCTCTTGACGCGCTCCGTCTACTTTTCGCCACCACACTTTAAAGGAAGTCGCGTCTACTCCAACCTTGTCGTATGCGATTTAACGGTGGCTTTTCCTATCACACGTCGCGCACATCATACTGGCACTCGTCGGCTCGTAGCCTCTTTGACAGACGAGCGCCACGACTCGCCGGTACTAACACAAAAAATGTTCAGTCTCGTATGAAGACTCTGCTTATATAGACTCCGAGAGGGCTACGAGTCGGAGGAGTCGACTGAGGTTGTCGGGTGAATCGCGGAAAGGAGACCCGGGAAAAGGAGAGAGTGAGTGCTCGCCTAAGGGTACTGAGAGAAGAGAGAGGAAAAGAGAGAGGTCACAGAGAGAAAGAGAGAGCGAGAGAGAGAGAGAGAGAGAGAGAAAAAGAGAGATGACGACGACACGAGGAAGATAAAAATACGAAAAGAGGGAGCCCTCCTCACACGTCGTTTAAAAATTCTCTTTGTAGAGAAAGTAGGCTAGCCCTGCCTCTGTCTCGAAGAAGTCGAAGATGCAGCGTGTATATCTCTCGGTCCTCAATGACTATAACGCGCGTTCGTCGCGTGAAACCGGTTGTAAATCCTTTTGCGGCACACAAAAGATACCTCGGAAGAATTGGTCAACCGAGTATCCCACCCTCTGTTCACGTTCGACAACAAGAATATCGACATGAGTTATCGGCTGTGTATCTGTTGCTATCTTGGGGACTCCAAAAAAAATACTATAGTTTGCATAAAAATGCAAGTGAAACTTGCGGTAAACTTTCCATGTATTTTACAATCGCGAAGTAAATTCTATAGATCCTTGTGTTGATCAAAAACTGAATAAATTTACGCAATTATATGATATTTATTGTCTCTTTATTTTTATCCTTGTTTATGATATTTGCCAGCGTCTACTTTAAAGATTGGCCAAGAATTAGTGATGCATCATTGAGTCTTGAAGGATGTACCTACATCAAGAGTATTGCATTGCAAGTATAAACAAGAAATCTTACGCAATGCTACGTAATAATTTGCACCATGGTGAATTGTACATTGATGTAATCTCTAATCATACTCATTAACTATCGCAATGTGATTGGAATGTGTAAGAA
The DNA here is from genome assembly GCF_047496725.1 of Anoplolepis gracilipes. Taxonomy (NCBI): domain Eukaryota; kingdom Metazoa; phylum Arthropoda; class Insecta; order Hymenoptera; family Formicidae; genus Anoplolepis; species Anoplolepis gracilipes. The sequence goes on from NC_132981.1 coordinate 7,842,429, forward strand.
TACACGTAGCGATATCAAAGCGCGATATGAGAGAATAACTTATTCTTTTCTGTTTTTTTCTAATAAAACCTGTCTTTCATCTACATCATAATTATTGCTTATATCTTCATAGAGTTAGTAAATGAAGGAAGAATTGTTAATGATTATATGTTCCAAAATGAAAAGAGTTTATCGGCAGCATAGTAAAATTAATTTAGAGATTATTGATGCGGCAGTAATTTTCTTTTTTTTGCCATTTGCATTAAATATAAATCATCAATTAATTGTATAGGTAGTCAATAATCTCGTTTCCTTTTTTGTACTTATTATTAACAAGTGTGTAAAATATTATATTTATAATTAGAAAAATAATTATAAGACTAATATTGTATTTTTTTCTTTGTAGAAAATAGAAAATAGAAAAATATAAATTCAAATACAAATTTAGAAATATTATATATCCCCATTTTTTCGACATTATAACAACTTTAATCATACATATATTTTAATCTTAATGTTAAATAATTATTTCAAAAACTATTCAATGCAATTAATTTGCAAATAGTTATAATTATAAATTATTTTATTATTATTATTTTAGTAAACAATCTCATTGAAACCTTGTCACAAAAAACACATATATAATTATTTTCTTGGAGCATTAAAAATATACTAGTCTATAATTAAATATATATCTTATTTAATGCTTACGGAAAGGTAGACATGCTTTGTAATTGACCTTCGATCGTTTGTACGAATCTCGGCCACTGTCAAGAACGGGTGAAATTTAACCGGTATCATACATGTGCTCTTACACACACACACACACACAATCTGTTTCTGCTGCACACATCTGTACGTAATTGTGCGGTCATGTAATGGAAAATCCAGAATAATCAATCTACAGGAATAGGAAATGTCTAATT